>NC_086006.1:21213903-21529919 GCF_030014385.1 Trichomycterus rosablanca | reverse complement strand
AACTCGATGCTGGGTTCATGCTTTAACGACATCTAGTGTGCAAAGACGACTGGACCAAATTCTCTCCACAGAAACATGAAAGGCTGAACTCTGGTTTTCAGAAGCATCTATTTATTAGGATTTTAATGTCATGTTTTACACTTTGGTGTAAACTCACTACACAAGATTTATCAGTTCAAGTTTAATGTCAAACACAGTCATGGACAATATTGGATCTCCAATTTACCTCACTTGCACATCTTTGGACTGTGGGAGGAAACCGGAGCTCCTGGAGGAAACCCACACAGACACGGGGAGAACATGCAAACTCCACACAGAAAGTACCTGAACTGATCTACCTGGGAATCAAACTCAGGACCTTCTTGCTGTGAGGTTACAGTGCTCCCAACCGAGCCACCGTGCCTCCCTCGGAAGCATTTGGTGGAAGTGTTTGCAGTCGTTGATGCTAAATATGACCCAACTGGAGGAAAATAAAAATATATATATATATTTTCCATATGAGTGACTGTGTTACATGAGTGTTTTGGATTTTCTGTTCTGTTGGTTCTATATTACATTTTGTACAAGGATCTGAAACCTTATAATTAAGGCCCTACCTAACTCATGGCCATGAAAATCGTGTCACAGACCTTTGTGTTTAGCAATTTAACATTGTTCATTTGCGCAGCATTCAAGCGCCTCACGTTTACTGGTTAATCTGAAGCACTCCTAGCAATCCTACGGCAATTCAGTTAGCAATCGCTTAGTCAAAATGTCCAAGATGTGGAAGTGTAAAGCAGCTAAAAACACAACTCGGGCAAATCGGTAAATAACAAACTCCCTACCAATTCTGTGAACACAAAAGGGGGGGGGGGGGGGGGGGGTCAAAACACAGACGAGTATTTTCCTATTTGAGACAGAGCCTCGCACCATCGTTGGATGTTCTAGGTTTACATTCAACCATTAGGGCGGCACAGTGGCTAAGTGGGTAGCACTGTCACCTCACAGCAAGGAGGACCTGGGTTCGATCGTTTGCATGTTTTCTACATGGCCGAGTGGGTTTCCTCCCACATTCCAAAGACATGCAAGTGAGGTGAATTGGAGACACTAAATTGTCCATGACTGTGTTTCATATAAACTTGTGAACTGATGAATCTTGTGTAATGAGTAACTACCGTTCCTGTCATGAACGTAACCAAAGTGTAAAACATGACGGTAAAATCCTAATAAACAAACAAACAAACATTCAACCATTAAAAAAACAAGAAAATCAGAAGGGGGCAAATGCTTTTTCCATCACTTGGAGGCGTGTCCGAGTTTGTTTACATGCAGCAGTGGTCCTGTACTGACTTCAGTTGTGAATTAAACTGGCGTCTTCCATCAGAAACCACATGAACCAGCGACTCATTCCTGTGCCATCTGGTCCATTGAACGTAAGTGTTGTGATCGGCTCGACAAGCCGAGATCCATCGTGTGACTAACTGCTTTGTGTAGCCGCACGATTAACGGCTCTCGGCGTTCCCAAACAGAGCAGTGACACGGTCCTGCCAGGACCTGTCTGTAAGCATACGTTATGTAAACTGTGCTAACGGTGCGAGCATTCCTGTAAACTGCTTCGTCTGGGTTCCAATCGCGAGTGTAAGCGGCTGGAAGACTCGGTTCCCACAGTCAACACTAGCAGCAGGTGAACACAAGGTACAGGAACCCACATTTCCCATGAGAACGTACACACGGCAGACAAAATAACAGAAACACTACATTACAAGTGGAAACAAGTGACTCAAGCACAAGATGCCCACCACTGCTGAGACCGGGGTTCAAGAGCCAGCTGAGCTACCGGCCTAAATGATTCTCTACAGACAACACTGGTCGTGTCTGAGGGAGGACAAAGGCCCTGCAAGGGGGAAAAAAGCGGCTGTAACAGTGACCCCTAGTGTCTGGTTAAGGTGCTGTCACTAATTTTTAATTTTTTTAAAAATGGGATGGTCAGACGTAGATGGCCAGAAGTATGTGGACACTCCTTCTAATGACAGTTTAGATTTTTTTAGGCACACTCCTTTTCAGAATAGAGTAGGCTGCGGAGATCAACTCTTTGCTCATGCCCTTGGTTTTGTCCAGCTTTGTGCCCACATTTTTCAAAACAAAAGCTACTTAATTAATAAAAATAGTGGCAATCTGGTCCCACTGAGGTTTACCAGATGTAACGTGGTTTAAAGCCTCCACAAGAGGGCGTACATGGAAAATTATTATTATTTATTATTATTAATTATTATTATTTTTCGCTGAAACCCATTTTTTTGGCTTTCAACTCACCCAAGGGTCTAAAGTATCCCTGGAATCACATGTAGGGATTAAAAGCTCTTCATTAAAATCGGCCTCAGAAACAATAGTTTTGTGAACCATGATGATCTAACATTTACATTTATAGCAGACTCTTTACAGCTGTGACTAAAAACAATTTAAACAATTGAGGATTAAGAGCCTTGCTCAGGGGTCCAACAGTGGATACTTGGCAGTAGTGGAGCTTAAACCAGCAACCTTTAATTACTGGTCAAGTACCTTAACTGCTGAACTACCACTGCAATATATGCCCAGCCTCACTGTAAATTAACACAAGCAAGTGAGGACAGCACAGTGGCTCGGTGGGTAGCACTTTCGCCTCACAGCAAGAAGGTCCTGGGTTCGATTGCCAAGTGGAGCGCTCTGGGTCCTTTCCGTGTGGAGTTTGCATGTTCACCCACGTGTGGGTTGCCTCTGGGAGCTCGGGTTTCCTCCCACAGTCCCAAGACGTGCAAGTGAGGTTAACTGGAGATACAAAATTGTCCATGACTTGTGAACTGATAAATCTTGTGTAAACAGTAACTACCGTTCCTGTCAGGAATGTAACCAAAGTGTAAAACATGACGTTAAAATCCTAATAAATAAATAAAATAAACAACCATGTGAAGTCAGCTAACAAGTGCGCTATGTAGCTACACCGCTAAATGAACATGATCCCAATCATCTCACAGTGCACATAAACCCATTTTCAGAAGACTGTTATAGTCTGAGTGCTCTGCAGATTATTCTGTAAGTCTGGACGTCACCGTTTTGATTCTGTTTGTTTGTGCGTCTTCGATACGAACTAAAACGCACCATAACAGAAGAGACATGACAGGAGAAGCTGAAATGTTTAGTGTGTGTGTTAGTGTAGAAGAGAGCAGTGTTGTGTCTGCTTCTGAGGAGTGCCCGCACTTTGGAAAAACATTTACAGACCTTACACTCCTCCCTGTGTCTAATGGCGTCAGTCAGAGCCGTTACATAATCAGCGGGCCGATCCAGCTGGAAGAACATTCAGTCTGCCTGACTTCAACCGAGCAGGGGGAAGAAGAGAAGAACCTTTTTAGGGGAGAAGTCTTTATAAAGGCAGTTTAAAGGTACACATGGAAGCTCTGGCTGCCCACGCTGGTTCGTTTGGGTGTATTTTTAATGTTTAAATGACACCCACAATCAGGGAGATTTGCTGAGTGTATTTACACAGGCTGAAGAACAAACTCTGTGTGTGTTTTCCCACCCTAATAAGGAAAGCAAGTCCATAAAAGAGTTTCCTACAAGCGCTGAACAGCTTTTACATCTCACAGCGTGTTTGCATGTATTCCTGAAATAAATTCAATATGTAATTCAATATTTAAATGAGTTAAATTATATGTGGGAAAATATCTTGATGTCAAAATTTCTATTTTATATTAACAATTCTGTAAAAGAATAAATCTCAGACATGTATTTAAAACTTGTAACCAAACAGCCTTAAGCACATGTTGGTACAGTGTTAGCCTAATGGGTAGAGCTTTGGGCTATCAACCGGAAGATTGGCAGTTAAAATCCAGGCTCTGCTATGCAGCCACTGTTGGGTCCTTGAGCAAGGCCCTTAACCCTGTCTGCTCCAGGGGCGCCATACGATGGCTGACCATGCGCTCTGAGCCCAGCTTCCAAACAAGCTGTGATATGCGAAGAAAGAATTTTCTTGTACTGTACAACTGTATATGTATATATGACAAATAAAGTCTATCTTCTTCTTAAAAAAACCCTTGATACTAGGGCTGGGTATCGCCACTAATTTCCTGGATCGATTCTATTCCGATTTTACAAGGTCCCGATTCGATTCGATCTTCGATCTTCGATTTTCGATTCAATTTCGATTCAACACATTTAGGCATATTTGAGTTACATTAACAGGTTTTGTTTAAATATGTAAAGATGTTCAGAGAACGAATGTGATAATTGTACAAAGAACATTTATTATTAAAAATATTTGTGTATTTTGTTTACATAAATAATTAATCCAAAACAGAAAACAGTAACATTCAACAGCCAGGTGTATGTTTACATTACATTTACAATGTTGTAGCATGTCAGACAAATGAAATAATAATAAAAAATGAATGTTACTGTTTTCTTCCATTTGTCTGACATGCTACAACATTGTAAATGTAATGTAAACATACACCTGGCTGTTGTACAGCTTATGCCAAGTTTACACTACACGACACTCTGATTAACACGTGGTCACTGTAATGTTCACACTACACGACTGATCGGCGATGGGGAGTTTTACACTACACCATCCATCACCAGGGGGAATCACAGGCGAGCTTCTCTGGTCTCCAAAACTATGTTTTGTCACGAAAACACACGTGAGAAGTGATGAAAGGTTTAATGATACCACGTCCAAACATGCACATCAACAAGTAGCGAGCAATCAAAGTTTGTGCGCTGATGAAATAAATGAATCTGAGTGGATTTGGCAACACGAGCAGCATGGATCGTTCTGTAGTGAGTTGGAGGTTAATAAATATTTTGTTTTGTAGAGAACGATCTCACGTGTGCTGATGTATTCTGATAGAAACTATATTGCGCTCCACCACCTGTTACCAACCTCTCCCCTGTGTTTCCCCTCGCTGTTTCTCACATTGATTGAGAGCCGAGTTTTGATCGCAGAGCGAACACCGAGTTCCTCCCGAATCCAGAGCCGAGCGAAAATCAGTGCAAAAAGTTGTGTAGTGGTCATAACTTGAGCTTCTGCCATGCTAAACTGATGTGCAGGTCAGATCTGTGGGTCTGTGGGTGGGTGGGTCTTCATACGCTGTGTAAAGACCCTGATTGGTGGAAGAGACGCCTGTGCAGAATGCAGGGGCGAGAAGAGGAGGGCTGTGCACGTGTCGGAAGAGGCGTGTACAGCGACGTGCTCTCCTCGGATGCAATCTGGTATCTCTCAGCAGCGGAAGACAAAATTGAGTGTGCTAAATTAAAAAAAAAATATGCAAGACGCCCAGGTGTCGCGGCAGCGTTGCCACCGGTCGTCTGGGCACCATCTAGCGGGCATAACTGGCAGTGTCTGCAGCAGACACGTCTCTGCTAGGGCGGAATGACCGGACTATGTGTAAGGACCCTGATTGGCAGATAGAGAGGCACCTGTGCAGAGTGCATAGGTAAAAAAAAAAAAAAGGGTTCCCATTCATGGGCTGTGCGCGGGTCGGAGGAGGCGTGAGCAGCAATATATTCACCTCGACTGCAATCAGGGATCCCCAACAGTCCAATCGTTGTTCATGTGGCTGTTCAGCCCAGCAGGCAGGCAAAGCTGAGACTCGATATGATTTTTCTCACCAGTTTATAATCCTAATGGAAAGACTTCTTTAAATTAAACATACCCACTTCCCTCTAAACTCAGTAGAATTTTTTTTTAATAACAGGCCAAGTTTAATTTTATTTCTAAAATACCTCACGAGCTGTTTCCAGAATGGTATGTCCAAAAGTTATGACACATTAAATTCTCAATGTACCTCCCCCCAATGACACATTAAGCAAATAAATCAACATCTGCTACATATTGTTTTCACACATAAGGGGTGTACAAACTGGTGCTTAAGTTTTATGCATCTTTATATTTGTCATCCAAAACAGAAGAAATATTCAGCTATGACTAAAGCTTAAAGCTCTGTGGTGATTCTGGTATCTCCTGTAAGGATGTAGCCCTTCGCTTTAGTCACATCAGGGCTTTTACCTGAAGAAAGGAGGAGGTGGAGAGGGTAATTGCAGCGTAGGTGAGGCGTCTGGGAACAGCCATGCAATTAAAGGCCAAGACATAACAATACTGGGGGAAGGTAGAGCTCAGAACTCTGAACATACCAGCATGTACATGTACAGATTGGGAAACTGATAATCACTCTTCTGACTAACAACTGCCTGAACTGAAGTATACACACAAATAATTCAAATATTTAACCTTCTACAGGGCATAATATCATCAAATGATTCACAGACATGAATTAAAACTTGTGAAAGTACAGCTAACTGTATTAGAAGCACATGCTACATTATGCAACAGTGAGAAATTAAGATATTTTACCCCCTACCACGCATAATATTATCAAAAGATTCAAAGAATACAGAGAAATCTCTGTATATGACTTGTAAAAGACAGAACCCACTATCTGGTACATGTGACTTCTGATGTTTTGGAAAGCATTCAAATGGGCTCAGGGAAACTTTCCCACACGGTTGCCAATAAACATTATTAATCCTGATTTAGGCCTGTACTACACACAGCAGAAACCAAACAGCAACTACATCCAGAAACAACACAGACCACAAACATGATTCTATACCTCTCCATATATGCTGTTACATAAGATATGTTATATTTGGACACACTGCTGGGTAGATAGTGTAAGAGATTATAGCTGGCACCGAACCAAGAGGTAATTTTATAATTATAGATGTACTTCAAGTGTGTACAGTTGCTGAAATGAATTATGTGAAGCAATAGAAGAGGGTCTAAACACACACACAAACTATATACACCGACCAGGCATAACATTACGACCACTGACAGGTGAAGCGAATAGCACTGACTATCTCTTCACCATGGCACCTGTTAGTGGGTGGGATATATTCGGCAGCAAGTGACATTTTATCCTCAAAGTTGATGTGTAAGAAGCAGGAAAAATGGGCGAGCGTAAGGATTTGAGCGAGTTTGACAAGGGCCGAATTGTGATGGCTAGACGAATGGGTCAGAGCATCTCCAATACTGCAGCTCTTGTGGGGTGTTCCCGGTCTGCAGTGGTAAGTATCTATCAAAAGTGGTCCAAGGAAGCCACTCAGGTGGCGCAGCGGTAAAAAGACAAGCTGCAACCAGAGCTGGATTCTGAGTACCTGGTATCGAATCCAGCTCTGCCTTACCGGTTCGAAGCTGAGTGGCTGTATGAGCAACGATTGGCCGGTTGCTCAGTTGGGAGGTGGGAGAAAGAACCGGATGTGGGTCTCTCTCGGTCAGAATGCGATTACGACCTCTGCCGGCTGACTAGACGCGCCTGCACAAGAGATGAGGAAGAGTGCCTTTAAGGTGTGTCTCTCCGCATGCAACGCTAGGAGGCGGCAAACTCATCAATGTGCGGGTGGCAAAAATGCATCCGGCTGCTGACCATATTTCAGAGGGGATATTCGATCTCCTCGGTCAGGGCAGGGTTCGGCATAGACAGAGAGGAAGCACGATGCAAATTGAACAATTGGATGCGCTAAAGGGGGAGAAGAAGGGGGAAAATAAAAAAAATAATATTGATGCATGTGGGGAGCGAAGGCTGGCCCGTGTGGTCCGATCCAACAGACGAGCTACTGTAGCTCAAACTGCTGAAGAAGTTAATGCTGGTTCTGAAAGAAAGATGACAGAATACACAGAGCATCACAGTTTGTTGCCACTTCAAAGCTGGATGTCAACAGTGGTGGGCTAGCTTACTAGACTACTGCACCAACCAAGCGCCTGTATACGTGTGTATAGGTAGATAGATAGATAGATAGATAGATAGATAGATAGATAGACAAATAGACGGACAGACAGACAGACAGATAGCTAATGTGTGAGCACATTTCTGTTGATATGCACAGGTTTAAGTTTCAAACGCCAGTTTACAACCAGACTGATAAATGTACATGTACAGAGACGGAGAGAAACAATGGCAGAGTGCAAGGTTTGCTGGCGACATGGCTGGTTAGTAATTAACTTCAAATGCTAAATCACATGTCTGGAGGAATGATTTCCTGTCGTCCTAGAAGCCAGAGAGGTCAATAAAGCAGTTTAATATCATAGAAAGAAACTTCCTGACTTCATGTGAGCACTGGGGATTAGAAGTCACACTGCAGTGGTGAGTTGGGGAGGAGGAAATAGGGTCATCCACAGATCTAATGTGATAGTGTCGAATGCCACGCTGCACATTTCATTTAAGACTAGCATTATGCATATAAGCAGTGCTAATGACACTGTTGTGCTTGTGGCTTGGCAGTACATACCTGGATTCACGTAGGCACAATTTGGCTAATTTCCTAAACCGATCCCCTTCATTAGAATTATTAGCGACTGCATATTTAAATGTGTCTCTGTAAAGGGCCGTCACGGTTATGACTTTTTTGAGTGTGGTTTAATATGTAACCTGGGCGTTTAATCTCAATTACAGAATGGCAGCTGGTTCCGTCTTATAGCTTTTAACCAGGAAATTATGCCATGTCATTATGAGCTTTTTCTGTTGGATGAAACGCTGTGTGTTGGATGAAACGCTGTGTGTTATGCAATCTCGCTTTTGGCTACCAGTCTACAGTGTGTTTATCGCTCTAAGTCACTACTGTGATATGACTATACAGTATGTACCATGTGACTAGAAATCCAGCCTTACTCATCCTCTCACAGTGTGTTTATTGCTCTGGGTCACCACTGTGAATGGACATGTAGGGATTGATATCTAGTCACATGGGGTGTGTTTGAAAACCTAGTGAGCTCTGTACATAGACGCATTTTACGTCATCCTTCACACGCTCCCGAGAAGAAGACCGTTCAAATTCTTAGATGCCTTAAAATGCTGCCTAGTAAGGCACCTTAAATTTGAAAGATAATTTTGACAGAATAACGAGGGAGCATCTAATGCTTTCTTAGTGTTGAAGGCAATCCCAGCATTCAGTGGAGCATAACTTTTCTCACCAAAGATTTTAAATATGGTGGACGAATGCGGAGTAACGGACGAGTTCTTTTCAAATGTATAAACATGTACAAGTGTCATTTATTTGCAAATTCAGTCTTGTCAGTGACTGTTTAACTGTTTTCTGTACACAGAAGGAGATGTTAGCAGGCATGCTAGCAGGTTGTGTCACCTCAGCCCATTGGTTTGAGTGGCCTGAGGCTAACTGTGTTAGCTTAGTAAGTGAATACTGCAGTGACATAAACGCTGTAATGTCTAAGTAGTGTGTCTAAATAATCTGCTATATGAGTTCAATGTCTTATTAGAATGCTCTCTATTTAGGCAGCTGCCAGGTAGGCAGTAGGCAGCAAGGTTTTTAGAGAGACCCAGTGTGTTTACTGCTCTGAGTCACAGTGATAGGACAGCAGGGCCAGATTTCTGTTCACATGGTATAATACTGTACAGTCACATCACAGTGTGTTCAGAATGGACAAAACTCAATGGGCCAAATTACTCACAGATATCGGAGGCCTCGTCGGAACCATCAGGACAGTCTTTCTCTCCATCACATCTCCAGCCTTTAGAGATGCAGGTCACCTGGTCCTTACACACAAACTGCTTGGGGCTGCAGGTCTTCGGGGCTGAAAAGGACCAACCACACAAAAGCATTATATATAAAAAAAAAATCACTTCATTCAATACACTGGCGAACACCAGAGAACAGTAGTACATATAACTCCAGGGTTATCTAGAGAAGCTTGTTACTGACTATAGTTTACAAAGGGGTATAAAAAAATATACATTATAATACATGGTTCAAAGTATAAACACACATGTAAACACCTAACTGGGGCATCTTGTTCCAAAATCTGTTAGTACAGCAAAATGTCTTAAGAAGATGAGCTGTTTTTAACAGTGTTTAACTATAGAATAGATAAGTGGGACTAATAATCCGACTAAATAATCTCCTAATTAAAGGAATCAGCAAAGAGATCATTATTCTAAGCTTTTACCATCATCTGAGTATATTACATCGCTTTAACCCAGCTTTTGAGTTAATGCTCATTTTTAAGGTGGTTGGAATTACTGTTTGCAAGACTTTTAATGGGCTGAGATTAAACTCTGTGAATTTGGTGGATGGGAACAAAGGCCTCTTAGGGAGAGCTGCAAACAGTTGTAGCCTAGTGGTTAAGGTACTGGACTTGTAATCAGAAGATCGCTGGTTTAAACCCCACCACAGGCTGCTGCTGTTGAGCAAGGCCCTTAACCCTTAATTGCTCAGACTGCAAACTGTTGGATAAAGGCATTTGTTAAATGCCTAAAATGTTAATACAAGCCAGAGCTTAAATAATGACGACATTCAAAGCAGCTGCGTCCCAAATCGCACACTACTGTATTAATGGTATGCCCAGAGTGTAGTAGGTACCAGCATGCATTAGCTACAGAACAGATCTGACAGTTATCCCATTGATAAGCAAGTTTTTAAAGCAACCTGAGGCAATTTAACAGTTTCAGGGACATTTTTTGCAAGAAAAACACCAACACATACCAATAGAATATACAATTATGCTAATATCACATTAAAAATAGAAAAGTACCATAACAGCAATAGTAAAACCACTTAAATCAAATAATATTAGGCTTTCCAGAGACAGTGACACCTCATATTAGTCAATTTCTCCTCTCTAGTCTATTTCTATATCTCTAAATACCATCACTTTAACCCAAAAACATCGAGAGCTCACAAAATTAAAACAATCCATCATCTCCAGACTCAAGATGCATCCAGAAACAGTAAGAATCAGTGTATAATCACATCCTGGCACCCTGAATTAAGGTGTTGAAAGATTTCCATCCCTGGCTGCATCTGCATAGAATAGCTTGGAAATATTTTCTCTACAGAAAGCCAGATCAGTATTCACCAGATCAAGTGTGCAGTTGGCAGAGGAATAGCAAAAGGGAATTGGAAACGACAAGCCTAAGGCCCTCATTGGCCAGTATGAGAGTGATGCGAGTGGCTGAGCAATTGCAACAGGAAACTGGACAATTTCCTATTGCAATTCCTCAGCCACGGTTTCCTCATGGGTTTAGGTGGCACAACAGTCTAGGCTAGCACTTCTGGTAACACTTCAGGTCAAGTTATTGGTATTCAAATTGAATCAATGTTCTCCAACCTGTGCAGACTGTATAGAACACAGCATTATAATATAACGTGCTTTAATCCACCGGCTTGTTCTGTATTCCAGGTTTCTATTTATACTGCTGGATGGGCCGGTGGGTAATTCATGAACATAATGTCTGGCATGACGGCACTTTCCACTATTCAAAAAGCCAAATGAAGCTAGTCCCCTTCACGTGTGCCTCTTAAAGTGAACCAATTTCAGATTTAAAACTACAGCGCTGAGTATATCCACCACAAAAATGTCAAGAATTTCAAGAAGGGTGAATTAAGGAAGGGGGTAGAAAGAGTACTTTTTTATACCAAATACAATCTATGCCAAAACACTGCGAACACTTTGTTTTGTTTTTTAACCTTTGGAGGAAACAGAGATCCAGGCATTGGGCATTTTGACTGGTTTTAAGTGCTAATTTCTATGTTTTGGTGCCATGTCAACTCCTGTCCAATGTAGAAAGCACCTAGAATGAGCACACAAGCATCAAAATTGGACATCAAAGCAATGTAAGAGGGCATTTTCGCCAAAATAATGAAAACATCGGGCATGTGTGCATCATTTTCTACTGGAAGAGATGGCACCTAGCTGCACACTTAGACGATTTACCTTGCAACTTACAGAAGCTGAAGGACATGTTCTGGTTTTGACAGCATATTAGGCTGGTGGTTCTTATGTTTTGGCTCATCAGCGCATATGCATATGCATACACACACAATCACCTATGTTTTGAAGCTTTCTTTTTTAGAATGACAGCTAAAAAAGTCTTTTATTAGACTGAAATATGTTATATGATATTAAAGATGTACTTTTTAAAACACACTGTATGATACCAAGGAACATACACATGTGGTTTGAATTGAAATGCTTGTATGACATACACTTTAGAATCAAGTGACACTGAGTCCAGTGTGAACTGGCCTTAACACATCCACTACTGGGGACATTTTGGAGCCTGGGAGAAATGTGTTGAATTTCACATTTTAAACAAGGACACACTGATGGATCCAAAACTTGGCTGTCCAGGCTGCCTGGTCTAGTGCTATACATATAATAGATGGCAAAATGAATATGCTATTAATGCAATGTGTGTTTAGCCAGTAGTGTGGTTTGAGACACAGCCCCTCAGCTCAGCTGCTGCACTAGTGCTTCTCATATGTTTTGTGGTTCATGCTGAGGTGTAACCTGCACCCTGTAAGAAACTTCTCACACTTGAAGCTTCCCTATTTCTCGTAGTGCTCTGTATAGTGTGTGATCCCTCAAATCTCATTGTTTCAAATGATCAAAAGAGGAATAGCTCTTATTCCAACAGTTATGTAGGGTGTAATGTCTCATCTAAATTATCCGCTAGCACACCAACACTGGGATTCTAAACTCTATGAGTTTACTAAACTCTCTGCTACCAGTCAGATGGGCGCCCCTAACAGATACAATGGTTGGGGGGGGGGACAAACTAAAAGGGGCCTGGGGTCTTGAACTCTTCAACCCTGTTTAGTAGCCTGAGGTGTGTGTGTACAATAATGGAGGAAAGTGGAGATCAGGATTGTGACTCTCCATGCGCAAGACTGGCCTCAAACGCAAATCCACCAAAAGTGCATTCACATTTACTTTTTTGGTATTTAGGAGATGCTTTTATCCAAAGTAACTAACAGTACCGCAACAGTGTACTGTCTAAGCAATTAAGGGTTAATGGCCTTGCTTAAGGGCCCAACAGTGGCAACCTGGCAGTGGTGGGACTTGAACCGGCAACCTTTGGATAACTAGTCCAGTACCTTAGCCACTAGGTTACAACTGCCATTACGTAAAGTATGGCCAAATACGAAGGGAGTAAATGCAAAAATAAAATGGTAAAAACGGGAAACTGACTACGCATTGTGTGCTAACCACTAAACCCAAGTCGCCTACTTCCAGGCCGAGTTGAGTTTTTGAAAGTCATGTAGTGTGTACTTTTCTGCGCAGGACTGCACAGATGGCAGAATCCAGACTCCCTGACGAAAGGTTAAACTGTTTATCATGTCTGGCCTCTCCAGGCTGCCTGCAGCATTCCCAATGAGACTGCATAAAATAAAACTGAAAGGAAAACATACCGGGACTATATTCATCATCCATCCAGATGGAAACAGATTGAATCCACACAGCGGTGCAACCGCAAATTCCTGCTGCGAGGTCTGCAGAGGCGGGGGTCATTTCCCCCCCTCGCACACTTGGAAAGTCTTTTCTTCGACTGCACCCTAATTTTATTTGGATGCCTTGGTGCCGTTTTCCAAAGGCCATCGGCCAAATCACTGCCAATTTAGCGAAGGTGTAAAATTAATGTGGTGCTTAATTATTCTGGCATATCCATGTTGGAAAGGAGAGGAGGGGGGGGGGAGGCTGTAGAATGGCTTTATTTGTTGCTCAGAGTCAGCAACCACCAGCAAATATTAGGAACAGCAATGAAGTGAGAGCAGAAATGCTGAACCCAAGATCAGGACTCATGGGGTGTCCTATGTTTTAAATTTGAATTCCCAACAAGCTCATGGTCCATATACACTGATCAGGCATAACATCAAAACCACCTCCTTGTTTCTACACTCACTGTCCATTTTATCAGCTCCACTTACCATATAGAAGCACTTTGTAGTTCTACAATTACTGACTGTAGTTCATCTGTTTCTCTACATACTTTTTTAGCCTGCTTTCACCCTGTTCTTCAATGGTCAGGACTCTCTCAGGACCACTACAGAGCAGGTATTATTTAGGTGGTGAATCATTCTTAGCACTGCAGTGACAATGGCATGGTGGTGGCCATGGTGTTAGTGTGTGTTGTGCTGGTATGAGTGGATCAGACTCCCAAAGGAAACCCATGCAGACATGGGGAGAACATGCAAACCTGAACCACCCCACCTACGGATCGAACCCAGGACCTGCTTGCTGTGAGGCGACGGTGCAGAGAAATAAAAGCGCTGCCTACAACACAGTAAGGAGTCACATCGAGGAGTCATTCAAGCGAATCAGGAGTGAATCACTTTGCTAATGGGCTGTTAGACAGATCAATGATTCCTCTTATGACAGTCTGAAGCATTTTGAATCATGTAAATGTTGGGTTGTTATTTCACACTGGAAGTATCAAGTCAGGCTTTTGAGACGGGGTGCAAACGGGAAAATTGTGAATGTGAATGCAGGACGTGCGAATGACCTAAAGTGGATTAGTGGTTACAGTAGTCAGATATTTACACATTTGGTATTCAGCCCTGAATGCTTGGATTGCCTTCACGGCTAAGGAAGTATTGGACGCTCCTTCATTATTCAGTCAGATTATAACTTAGAATTAAGGCACCTTAGTAGGCAGCATTTATAGGAATCTAAGAATTTAGACATGCCTTCTTCTAGGGAACATGTGGGATGACGTAAAATGCGTCTATGTAGAGAGATCACTAGGTTTTCAGACAGAGCTAATATATTATATAGATTTGATTGCTTTTATTTTATTTTTATTTTGAGTGTGAAGAGCAGCAAATTTTCCATGGCTATTTAAATTGGCATTTGGAGATACGTCAAATATCATCAGTGGTACTAGTTCCAATGTTTGAACACCACAATTAACAACAAATAAAGAACGTGTTCAGATCTTCCATTATACCTGTCAGAACAAAATCAATTTACATTTGTGGCAATTATCAGAGGCTTTTATCCAAAGTGACTTTTACAACTGAATACAACTCAATAGCAACTGAGGGTTAACGGCCCTGCTCAGGGACCCAACAGTGGCAACTTGGTGGTGGTAATGGGGCTTGAACTGGCAAACTTCCAGTCCAGTACCTTAACCACTAAGCTACCCCTGCAATTTAATACATTTGTCTTGTTTTTTGGAAGCGTTTGCAATCGTGCCCTGCAAATAAAGCAAATGCACACAAATCCCTCTAGTTGACAAAATAATTGAATCCTCCTCCTTCAAACACAAATTCAAAGCTCCCTGCTAATCTGATTCCACTGACGTTCATTTCAATACTCACTGGTCCTAATTCAGACAGATTAAATCAAATCAAAGTTTATTTGTCACATTCAGGTCATACGTGATATAACAAGGAGAGAAATGCTTTTTATAACTGCCTGCTCACATTAGTACTAAAAAACAAAAGAACGGCCGCTCAGGTGGCGCAGCGGTAAAAACACACGCTAGCACACCAGAGCTGGGATCTCGAAAACATCGTATCAAATCTCAGCTCTGCCATCCGTCTGGGCTGAGCGGCCACATGAACAACGATTAGCCTGTTGTTCATATAGGGGTGGGGTATTAAGCCGGATAGGGACTCCTCGTGACTGATGCAACTACGACCTCTGCTGGCTGGCTGGCTGGCTGGCTGATAGATAGATAGATAGATAGATAGATAGATAGATAGATAGATAGATAGATAGATAGATAGATAGATAGATAGATAGACAGACAGACAGAGACAGACAGAGACAGACAGACAGACAGACACTTTATTGATCCCGAAGGAAATTAGAGTCCCAGTAGCATTGTACATTGATGAAGCCTGCACAGAGGCGGGGGGGAAAGTACGTTGATCAGGGTGTGTCTCTCCGTACACAAGGCTGATTCGCATATATGCACTCGTCTAGTGTGGGTGAAAAAATGCATACGAATGCTGCCCACATGTCGAAGGGGGCGTGGGTTAGCTTCGTTCTCCTCAAATCAGAGCGGGGGTCGGCATTAGTGGCATGACGCAATCGGGCAATTGGACGTGCTAAAAAAATTCAGAGATAAAAATACAGAAACAAATAATAAAAAATAGAGAGACCCAGAATTCTGAAGCATCCTCGACTTCTAAAAATCCAGGCCAATTATTTCAGACACATTTCACAACTACAGTGCTGAAGCCGAAGCTCCAAGTCCAGGAAATCAAAAGGTCTGTAGCACATCTGAAAAATTTGTCATAATATTTGTCCAAAGCATACTTGGAAGACTGGAGGCACTTCACACGTCTGCTAGAACGATACGGAAGCAGACTAGGATGAAATTTCTTGGAGGTCCCTGAGCCTTCTCTTGACCACTGTCTCGACACGGTCCATGTCAGTCATGAGCACTGGTGGTGTGATTTGATCTGGGCAGAATTTACCCAGCTGTCGATTAGTCGGTGAGACGCTGGTGGAACGCTTGAACCGAAATGCAATCAGTCATGCAGTGTAAGCTCGTAACAGTGTCAATGTTGGTAAGGGGAAAATATACTGTTAAATGTTTATAGAACTCTTATCAATGCGACCCCACAACTAAAACTATCAAACACTATCAAATCTCAGCTACAGGCAAACTACAGGCGCCTATACAGACAACGACTGGCTCGTCCAAGGAAGGACAGCATCAGTTACGACCCCTGCTGGCTGATTGATGGCACCTGAAGAAGGGAGATAAGAGATCAGTGCGTGGCTCTCTGTGCTCGATACAGATCTCAATATGAACCCGCCTTGTGCAGGTGAAAAGAAGTGGTTGACTACTGCACGTTAGAGGGAATTTGTGTCAGTCAAGGCTCTCCTCAGTCAGAAGTGGAGGTTTGCAGCAGCAGAAAAAGAAGCCTAGATGACTAGATTGGAAGGAAAATTGGGGACAGTGTATTAAAAATTTTTTATATTGGCCACCCCAATAAAATCAAACTTAATTTTTTGACTTTACATTTCGGCAACAGTTTGAGGAAGGCCTTTCCTTTCCAGCAGAACATTGCCCCTATGCACAAATAAAGTCCAGCCTAGCGGTCACACATACATTTGGTCATATAGTATAAATCATTAAAGCAATAATAACTAAACCATACAATTTATTTCCAGTTTTGGCACGTAATTTACATTTACATTTATAGCATTTAGCAGACGCTTTTATCCAAAGCACTTTGACAACGTATCGTCTGAGCAATTGAAGGTTAAGGGCCTGGCTCAAGGGTCCAACAGTGGCAACCTGGCAGTGGTGGGGACCTTTCGATTACTAGTCCAGTACCTTAACCTCTAGGCTACAACTGCCCTACCTATAATCACCTATATACTTAATTATCATCTATATACTTAGATGATCTCCATTGGCTTTATAAATTACTCCCACTACTCACAAAATTGGGATATTGGGACTTGTAATCGTCATAACAGCACTGGTACTGTTATTAGTTTATACATTTTCTGAGTTAAAAAATAGATTTATGCACATTGACTTAATGAGAAGACACCTACAAACTCAAAACTCAACGACCGGAGCTCCAAATGTCTATTTGTTATTAAACTAAATTGTGGTAAACATCTAAACTCAATACTACTAACACTTCAGAAAAACAAAACATGGGACTTGGTGCCAAGTCAATACTTCTGACAAGTCAAGGATGCCAAATGTTCTGTGGGTTTGCTGGCCCTGGATTTCTATCAAAACAGCTTTAGAAGAAATGGAGACTCTAGACGCTCTTGGTTACACACAAAAAAACTGCTGTAACTAAACATACTAAAAAAGCAAGTGCAGCGAGGTTAACACAGGAAAAAAACAAGAGAAACCAAAGGATGTGGTAAGAAAAATCAGCAAAGCCACAAGGGTTCTTCAAAAAGTCACTGATTTTGACAAGCCGTCACCAAGAGACATTAGAACTGGGACAGTAAGGCCAGCTGGGATCATGTCGGCCCATTTTCGGTCTGTAGTCCCCACGAAAAAAAAACCAAAGAATGCCCCACGCCACTCCACTAAATCAACTCCAGACCTTCTCTGCACATTCCAGCACCTCCTAATTGGTTTCATCTGTGAGCTGGTTGTCTTCAGGCTCATGAAAGGGAGCTGAGGGCTTTTCAGAACTTTAGAAGCAACTGTGGAATTTAGGAAAGCTGAGTCAAGCTCCAGTCTGGCCTGGCATGTAAATGACTATAAAAGATTAACATGCAAGAAGTTTCTCCACAACAGGCCTGCTACACAAGATCTGGGTTCTTTATACAGAGGAGCTCAGGATTGATCGACTGAGGAGGATCAAAGGTTTGGGTTTGTGTTTGAGAGTCAGACGTGGTCCTGATGCAGGACAGCTGGGTTAAGGTCCAGACGTTTACAAAGGGGCAGGAACTGGCAGGAAGAGCAGTGCTGGAGGACTAGAGCTCATCAGGAAGCACTCGTCTCAACCTCCACTCCTCCTAATAATCAGGAATGTCTGCCCGTCTGCCCGCCGACCGATGCTGCCAGAAGAAGGCAGGGCTGTAATTAGGCCACTCAAGTCAAATTTCAAAATGATCTCTCAGTGTCCTACTCACGGGTCTTTGAACCAAAAAGCTTACATGACTGCATTCTGCTGAGAGTATGCATGTCAGACCCATGTAAAATAAAAAGGGGGAAAATACCAGGGGGGATTCTTTTAATTTAGTCATTTTCAATTCCCATTTGCGCAACTTCTGAACAGATCCAGAAGAGCCGGATCGCCACACGCCGGAAGAGCCGGATCACCACACCACACACATTTGCGCAACCCCTGATCAGATCAAGAAGAGCCGGATCACCACACGCCCCCTCTGGGACATGTCCAATCTGTGAAAACTTCTTATCACCGGTATAGAAGAGACACACTAAGCTCCATGCACCCCCCCTTGACATCGCACATCAAGGATGCAGCAGGAAGAGACCCCATCCAACCTTCCAAATGGGTAATTTTATTAGCCCTTGCAAACAAGTCCTCAACAGGAGAGCGGTGATTCTCAACAGGGGGTCGTGGCCCACCAGAGGGCCTCAGGAAGCCTAGAGGGGGGTCCTGTTGCAAGTACATTGCATCAGATCTCTCATATGCCGATACCAGTCCTATAGATAATGGAAACATTTGATTTGTCCACCTCAACAGAGCAAAGGTCAACAGATGGCGACTACAACTGATTCTGATTCGGTTGTTGTTGCAGGTCCCGCCGAAACAGACTCAGGTGAGGAAGCTCAGCACCAGTTCCCCTAAAGTAAACCCCAATACAACAACCAAAATCATTCAGTGAATTTCCCATAATCATCCTCACAAAGCCTACAAATATTATAATCTGTATCAAGGGGGTCCTGGATTTTTTTTTTTTTTTAAATAAGGGGGTGGGTGGTTAAGAGAAAAAAGGTTGAGAACTCCTGCTTTAGAGTGCTCACTTTGTAGGGGTTAGGGCAAAAAATTGTCTTACTTCTTATTGTTAATTGTAGACCTGTGTATCCTGGATTGTTTTTCTTAAATACAGGGGGCCTAGAGCTGGGGTTCTCAGCACCCAGGTGGTCAGATTCCTCGGTTCGAAACTCGGCGTTGAAACCGGTCAACTGGGCGCCATCTAACGGGCATAATTGGCAGTGCCTGCAGAAGACGCATTTCTGCTAGGGTGGGATGACCGGACTATGTGGGTGGGGTCTTCAAACGCTGTGTAAGGACCCTGATTAAGAAAAAGTGAAAAAGGGTTCCGCTAAGGGCTGCGTACGGGTCGGAGGAGGCGTGAGCAGCAATACACCCACCTCGACTGCAATCAGGGATCCCTCAGCAGCGGAAGACAAATTGATGACGCTAAATTGGGAGAAAATGCATGAATAAAATAGGGGAAAAAAGAGCTGGGGTTCTTAACCTTCTTATCCTTTAGAGTGATCACTTGTAGGGGTTAGGGCAAGAATGTTTACGTACTTCATATTTTTATTGTACATTCGTGTGTTTACCTACGATTAAACATTTCTATATTCAAAAATCATCAGTTTTACCTCAAAATTCTCATACTGGTGCATCACAGAGTCACAGAGCTTTTAAACATCAGCTCTACATTTCCAGCCACTGGATGTTCCAACTGGATGTTTTGTCTTTTAGCCTGCTAACGCTAAAATAGTCATTATTGGCATTAATGAGGCCCGGATTTTCCAACAGTCCGCCAAGTTCCAGTGGCTCATTAGGAGAGGATCAAAGCATGCCATGGGCCCCGAAATAGGGGGCACTTCTGCTGAATGTCGCACAGATGTGTGGCCTCGCAGTGTCCTATAACAGAACGGCTTCTGGCTTTATAATCCAGCCGATCAGAAACCAGTGCTGGTTTCGGACACGCCCTTCAGCGAAGCTTATTTGCACTTGTCATAAATGTTTATCCAACTCATTCTTTCATGTGACCTTGATTTATAGCATGAAGCTATTCATTTTCTAGCAGAATCCATTCTCTCATCCCGTCCCGTCTGTTATAACGGTCCTTCTTGCTCGCTGGCACTGAAAATTACAGAGTTTGAGAAGTAAATAAGTAAAAGAACGACTGAGTGATTCGCTGAAAACTGAACCGAAAAACAAATACGCCATGCTGGTGTTTACGGCATCACCGTGGGGGGTCCGACCCTGGACTTATAACCACAGATCAAACGCCAAGCTGTGAAAAAAGGAGACTTCTCCAGAAAGTTCCGCAGCTGGCGAAGCAGCCCAGACAGGCGGCACATGAAACGGTTGGAGAGAATAACGATGGCCAGAACACACCTGCTTTCTGTCTTACGCTGCTCGTCTTTTAGCTGAAAATGATGCGCAATTACGGTCACGGACTAGCCACACATGCTATTAACCACTGCTAAACGGCTATGCAGCGTTCAATTACGCTCGGAACTGAAAAGTTTGGAATCTAACTACAAAGCGGGAAAACTTGAATGCCTCCAGCAAAGCTGTTATGGGATTGGTCCATACAGGCATATATGACTAGATTTATATTACATCTAGATCTAGTCTGGAATAGAACTGGGCGCTTAGGTAGTGCAGCGGTCCGTTTTGCCAAGTCGCCACTGTTGGGCCCCTGAGCAGGGTACTTTAACCTCTGCTGCTTGAATTATATCCATCCTTAATTGTCTCAAAAGTCGCTGTGCCTCCAAATGCCTCCAAATTTGTGGCAACAGTTTGGAAGTCACATGGTCTGAGGAGTTTAGTGTAGAACGCCTGCACAGAGGTCTGACCTCCACCCCACTGAGCACTTTTGAGATAAACTCCAACATAATGCCTGATGCCTGATGATCCAAATTCCCACAGGTGCATTCCAAACTCTTGTGGAAAAACCTTCCCAGAAGGCAGTCGAATCTATAGTAATCCCCGTGGTTTGAAAATAAGATGCGCGACAAGTTAATGGCGATTATGCAAATATTCTGTGGTAGGGCAGTGGGAGCTCAGTGGTTAAGGTACTAAGTCTAGTCAAATTACCACTGTTAGGCCCCTGAGCAAGGCCCTTAACCCTCAACTGCTTACACAGTATTCAGTCTTAATTGTAATGTAAATGTATTTTGGTAAATGAACTACTTGATGCTATTCAGCTGAGATTCTCCACAGCATTGTTGTGTTTTGGAAAGAGTTGGATGTGGTACTGTGAATAAAGACCTGGGACAAACCAAAACCAGAACTACAGTGACCACCACAGTCATTAAACAATGGTCATTAAACCCTGGTCTCAGGTAAAGAGTTCACACAGGAAGTCAGATGGAAATAGAACAAAGGCGAAGTGCAGAGCCAGATTCAGCTCTCACGTGTTGGCGTGGGATACAAAGCTTACGTCTGAAGTGGTTGTTACGTTTGAGTGGTGAGCTTCACACTTAATGTGGGACAGATCAAAGGAATAGCCCGGTCAATAAGAGGAACTCGAGCTGCCAACTATTCTAATGATCAACACGTAAATAAACATTTATATTTACGACATTTAGCAGACGCTTTTATCCAAGCAAGTGAGGTTTAAGATCCCTGTTTAACAGTGGAGCTAGGACCAGCAAACGTCCAGTTACCAGCCCAGTACCTTAGCAGTATCTTACTGGAGCAGTATTCATAAGGTTGCAGGTTCAAGCCTCACTACCGCCAAGTTGCAACTGTTGGTCCTTAACTCCCATTTGCTCAAACTGTATTCAGTCATAATTGTAAGTCGCTTTGGATAAAAGCGTCCGTTAATTGCGACAAATGTAAAAGTTAACCACTGACCTATGGCTGCCCTTTACGATCCAAATGCCTGAGGTGGGATTCGATCCGACTCTACGTTCAGACCGGCAGCAAAGCAACACGACAAAGTGACCGGCTGTCATTCGTGTTCAGGTAGAGCTGGTGATTTCCAGCAACAGGAGGCAGAGCAAACATTAGCTACATGAAGTGGGCGGAGTCAGCGACACAAAAACTTTACGGAAGTTAAGAAATGAGCACAGCGGTACACCCATTATATTACACGCACCCCTGTGAAACAGTACGCTCAGTTTTTGGTTCCTAGATAAGAGTTCCTACTTTACGCAAACAGACGGCAGCAAGCGCAAAAAACAAACACAGTTTTCTTGTCATGTATGCTGCACAGTTAGTGATGGACTACGCAGGGATGAAACTTATAGTCCAGGATTTTTCATTTTTAGCATGAACGTGTCTAACTTGTGGTAAAAACTGGCTGGGATTGTTTGTTGTTTGTTCTATACGATCTGTAGATACTAGCCGGTACATTACTCTGTACTGCAATGGATTTCATTTTTTTTGCTTGGTGTGAGTTAAACCATTGTAAAGAAACGCCCACAGATGATGATGACGCTTCTAGTGTGAACACGGGACGATGAGCGATTCAGGCGTCAAGGGGCGAAGTCACTGCTTAGCTGACGTCCTATAGCAAGGTTAAAAAATAAAAAATAATGATAATTAAATAAACTAATTTTAACAGCCACGTAAACACAAAATGAACTTGTACACAAACGCCCTTTTGTGGAGGCTTTACTTTACATCTTGTAAACCACAGTGGGATCAGATTGCCCCCATTTTTATCAGTTAAGCATATTTCATTTTGTGTTTTGTTTTGATGCATTGTGTGTGTTGTCTGGGTCACAATAAAAATCCCTGCTCTATAGCGTGAGCTAACCGGCGAGCTATAAACGTTCATCGCATGAATTTATTGGTTATTACAGATTGAAGTTTGGCCCACACCGGTGTGTTCAGAACCTGGTACACGAGCACCAATAGGAGGAGTTTGCTGAACGGCATTCTCCACCGGACGCCGAGGGCTAATGCGCACACCGCTGAAGTGCAATAACTTTACAAATCGGCTGCAGTTGGGTTTTGAACACAGCAGGCGTGTTGTCCCACTCCAGCGGTCATTCTCCGCCAACTGCATTTGACCAATTAGCAACCTGATTCGTTACGCTTGTTGCCTAGCCAAGAAGGGTAACCGAATATAGCACGGCTACTTAAGTGCAGTACGGGTCACTTGGCAATGGAAACTAAGCTAAATGATGGGTCACAGATTTAAAAACATACTGTACCCTGGTATGTTTCACTGTGCAATGGGAAAAAGGCATTTGTTGCCAGGCGCAGCCACATTGACATCAGCAACACCCACCTTCCTGTGTTGAACACCGTGCAGCAAGCTCCAAGTACCCCCCACCCCCGCCTTTTTCGGCTCCGGCTCGAACGGAGTAAACAGTGAGCCGCAAGCAGTAAACTGCAATTAGAGCACGCCCGGCGTCCAGTGGAAAACATCCTTTCGTTGGTGGTACGTGAACATGGAGCCAGGCTGACAGAGGAGCACATCCTCTACACTAATCCTCCAGAGAGACGAGACAGCGAGAGCACGGACCTCTGAGGGGTGGCGGCTCGGGTTCCTGCTTTCAAATGCCATAATGATATCGTACGTGTGGCACCGGCCCCACGCGGCTACATAAACAAACGTAGCGCTGCAGTCTCCCTCGAAGCAAAAGACCTTACGGTCAAGGTACGAGCATCTGGTTCACATTTCTCCGTGAGCTGCTCGCTGCCTTTTGTTATTTCCTCGGGTTATTAATCCAAACATCATGGGTCACTTCTGAGACGGGACTGGTAGGAATCAAACCGATGTGTGCTGTATGAGCAAAAATATGTGGACACCTGACCTTGTTGGACGTCCGATTTTATAATCATGAGCATTAAGGAGTTGGAACCGGCCCTTGAAAACAACCACCTACACTCTTTAAGGAAGTCTTTCCACAGGACACAAAAAAACAACGTTCCAATTCAACCCACCACACCAAACTTGTCAAATAATTCTTTTATGAAGCTCCCATTAGCAATGGGTGTGGCTGAAAAATCTGAACTAAACGAATAACGATACGCCATTATTTCTTGCTCTGGCTTTACCATGGGGCTCGGGTGGCAAAGAGGTGTAATGTTAGCCCACCACCGTGCTTGAGGGAGGGATATGACAGGGTTCTTTATTGCTGTGGCAAATTCAATGTTTACTGACTGGACAAGGCATCTGCACTAGTGGTGTATGTTGGACAGAGAGTATAGTGTGTTGCTCCATATGTTATATGGCTCGGAGTCTTCACCTCTAGCAGGCCAAAGAGGTATCGATGTCAGATGCTAGTCTGCAGCTCTGTAGAGACTACACTGAGAAAAATGACACCCCGCCCCCCATCATACACAACTTAGGAACCCGGTTCCAACTGCATGTAAAGGCAGCCCAGATTATCTGATCTTTTCCCTCCTATGGGACACAGATTTGTCCTTTTTTGACAGGATGGAAAGTAAAAAAGAAGTTCAGACTGAGATCCAGAGCTCTTTTCAAATAGTAACATCAACAAGCTGAAACTAAATCAGGGTCAGAAGCAGCCAGGAATCAGAGTATCTCAAGCTTTAAATAAACTGAGCCACAAGGGGCCACAACAGTGACCGAAAGAAGGTCTCGTGGGCGGCACATGTGCCTTAAACTACAGGAATAACAGGCCTATAGCATAGAAGAGTGGGCCGCACCAACATGGTCCATGGGTCATAAGTTCAAAACATCTAATGAACAACTTTTTTTGGTAAAAAAAAAAGATAATACTACCGTAATACTACTAGGTGTTGACTACAGTATTTAAAACAAGTGCTTTATACGTGCCCTTAGGAAGACACCTGGCCATTGTATGACAGATAGATCAATAGAAATCAGAGATAGATAGATAGGTAGGTAGGTAGGTAGGTAGGTAGGTAGGTAGGTAGGTAGGTAGGTAGGTAGGTAGATAGATAGATAGATAGATAGATAGATAGATAGATAGATAGATAGATAGATAGATAGATAGATAGAAAGGTAGGTAGGTAGGTAGGTAGGTAGGTAGGTAGGTAGGTAGGTAGGTAGGTAGGTAGATAGATAGATAGATAGATAGATAGATAGATAGATAGATAGATAGATAGATAGATAGATATAAAGATAGATAGATAGATAGATAGATAGATAGGTAGGTAGGTAGGTAGGTAGATAGATAGATAGATAGATAGATAGATAGATAGATAGATAGATAGATAGATAGATAGATAGAGATAGATAGATAGATAGATAGATAGATAGATAGATAGATAGATAGATAGATAGATAGATAGATAGATAGATAGATAGATAGATAGATCTTTATATAAAGTTTTACACATTCAGCTTTGTGATAATGTAAATGATATCTAAAAAGAATATCCGACAAGAACAAAGAACCAAAAAACAGTAAATGAGGTAATTAGACTTTAAACTAAATAACAATAGCACTTTGTGTACAGTGAATTTAAAAACCTGCACAATTTGTGAAAATGTTGATGCTTTTACTCCCCCTGCTTCTCATTTTCATTGCCTGATTGTAACATCTATCCATACCAATAACAGCTCATCAAAACTCTACAATTTACAGACTTTTAAAGACACAAAATCAGCCTATTGTTTCAGGCCTCCACAGCAGTCCCAGTTTCTCATGTGGCCCCTTGCAAAATGAATTGCCCACCTCTGCCCTAGATTAGGGATGCACCAATCCGATATGAAGATCGGATATCTCTCCCGATATTACCAAAATGAGATGGATCGGATATCGGATAATCAGGCCGATCCATGGGTCCGATACGTTCACTTTAGTTCGTTTGCGACGCATGCTAAGCCCATACAGGACGCGCTGCTGACGTATGGCGTATAACACAAACAAAAAGAGCAACATGGAGCGAGCCAAAGAGTCAGCTGCATGGAGGTATTTCACGCTTGCCATGCTAACAAGTTCGATGGCAACATGTTTATTACTCATGTTTAGCTGCTATATTTTATTTTGAATTACTGTTTGCACTAAATATTTACGGATAAGTTTATTTGAAAAAGTTATTTAAGCTACTACTGCTACTACTACTACTAACGCTAACGTCAATATAACATTTCCCTTCATGTACCGATAACCGTTACATTTCCTGACAAGCTCGAACTTGCAAATAAAAGTGTAAGTTTATACAAGTTAAAAATCAGTAATATTTTATTTACGTTTGATAATAACTCCATTCGTTTCTCCGCCCCTTTCAGCTATGTTTATTTTTCTGCAATGAATGCTGGGATTGCTTTGGTCACCAAGGCAGCGTCGGATGCTCACTCGTGGAGTGAAAATAACACTGAAATATTAAGATGCCTGTTAATTATTTTATTGACAAATAAATAGCAGTTCAGTACATTTACATCTGTGTTAATTATATTTTGTTTTGCAAACTTAGTAATGTTTAAGTCAATCCTGATGCCTTAAGTCTTTCCCACATAATAAAGTATACGGTTTATTAATTCAACAATGGTATCGGATCGGTATCGGGTATCGGCCGATATGCAAAGTATATGTATCGGATCGGTATCGGAACTGAAAAAGTTGGATCGGTGCATCCCTACCCTAGATGTGGGTTTTACAGTCAGCACTGGCCTACATCCAAACAGTGGTTTAAAAAAAACCCTTCTTTAGTGTGCGCAGGTTCAAAAATGCTGAATCATCTGCAGCAATCAATCATCATACATGCACTGAATCAACAGCACAGACCTGAGACATGAGAATCTGATCGTCTTTATATTATTCAGCATCTTTTGGGAAGAAATTGTCCTGAGCATCCAAGAAACATGTTAAACAGAAATGGCCAATATTTCTGAAATAAGTTTCACCAGTTTGATCAGAACCGATCATCATAACTGAGGCCTACAGTTCATTTCTAAGAAAATGAAGAATGCTTTTATTAGCCGCATACACCGATCAGCCATAACATTAAAACCACCTCCTTGTTTCTACACTCACTGTCCATGTTATCAGCTCGATATAGAAGCACTATGTCGTTCTACAATTACTGACTGTAGTTTCTCTGCATGCTTTGTAAGCCCCCTTTCATGCTGTTCTTCAATGGTCAGGACTCTCACAGGACCACTACAGAGCAGGTATTATTTGGGTGGTGGGTCATTCTCGGCACTGCAGTGACACTGACATGGTGGTGGTCTGTTAGTGTGTGTTGTGCTGGTATGAGTGGATCAGACACAGCAGCGCTAATGGAGTTTTTAAATACCTCACTGTCCCTGTTGGACTGAGAATAGTCCACCAGCCAAAAAATATCCAGCCAACAGCGCCCCGTGGGAAGCGTCCTGTGACCACTGATGAAGATCTCAAAGATGACCAACTCAAACAGCAGCAATAGATGAGCGATCGTCTCTGACTTTACATCTACAAGGTGAACCAACTAGGTAGGAGTGTCTAATAGAGTGGACAGTGAGTGGACACGGTATTTAAAAACTCCAGCAGTGCTGCTGTGTCTGATCCACTCATACCAGCACAACACACACTAACACACCACCACCATGTCAGTGTCACTGCAGTGCTGAGAATGATCCACCACCTAAATAATACCTGCTCTGTGGTGGTCCTAACCATTGAAGAACAGGGTGAAAGCAGCTATAGAGGTATGTAGAGAAACAGACAGACTACAGTCAGTAATTGTAGAACTACAAAGTGCTTCTATATGGTAAGTGGGGCTGATAAAATGAACAGTGAGTGTAGAAACAAGGAGGTGGTTTTAATATTATGGCTGATCAGTGTATACATATGTACAATACAATGAAATTATTTTTCCACATATACCAGGGTCAGCCGTTGTAAAGCACCCCTGAAGCAGACAAGGTTAAGGACCTTGCTCAAACTGACAATCTTCCGACTGATAGCCCAAAGCTCTATCCACTAAGCTACCACTATCTAGTACTTAAGGAGAGCCTGCATGCTCTCTTTCTGGAAAGTAGCTTGACTTCAGCCTTCCTTATCATCTGTTGTGAACTTGGCCACCTGAAGGTGCTGGAGCATTTTGTCCATTTGTGGTTGGAGTGTTGGGAGGCAGGACTTCAGTAACGACCTGCTGGTCTGAACTTGGCCGCGTCAGAGGATTCAGCCTTCTGATTCGCAGTCAGACCACAATAAAGAACTCTGTGAGGATTGCACTTCTGAAAATGTTGTAGCATGAAGATTTGAGTCACTGGAAAAGATTTTCAAATTTCGAATGTGAATTTTAAATATAAAAAGCTGATAGTTGGAACAATGCAACAAAATGCTAAACGCTTAAGAGAAACTGGGCCAAGAAAATGTTAAATACATGGAAAGCCTTTACAAGAAGAATCCCTGAAGTGACAGTACAGACGAAATTTGGGGATTTGATAAATTGTGCCCATTGTTTAATGTGATGTTGATTCAGTGTGGGTCTTTAGTCAATCCAGAGGTGCCGTCAGGTAGGGCTGTCACGCTAACCGCAATTTTGAAATATCGCGATATAGACCAGCCAACCGCAGGGCATGCCAAGCAACCGCATCACCGCGATATTCACGTTTTTTCTTTCTTCCTTCTCTCCTTAAATTGAGTTCACACTCAATAAATACTTGTAATTTAGACTATATTTAAACAGCCTTGGCGTACTAAAACACTTAATGACGGTTAATATGGCATTGCAGCCTGCAAATATTCTCTTGCTCGCTTGCTGGAATGATTTAAATGTATTTTTTCGTTGAATAAAAATTTATTGAAACGAATAATAACTTAAAATGTAGTATATATTATGTTAATTATAGCTACTAAATAGATAGTCAATAGTGGCGCGATAACCGGGCTAGATTTGCTCTGCTCTGTGTATTAGTGCAACATCGGTAACGTCGGGAACATCGCTACCCCACTCAGATCCTCTCTGGAACCACATCAGGTGAACTTGTTGGTTCTTCTAGCGCGCATGATAACGCAGATTTAAGGTCTTACAGACTTTATTCTATTCTTTTTTTTTACCATATTTTGATTAGATGTGCGTTTTTAGCCTAAACACTTTTTTTTCATTTCACAGTGTATATCTAGCCTAGGCTAGAAGCTAAATTTAAACCTTTTTTTAATAGAGAAAAGACGCGCATCCCTGCTCTGTTCTGTATTTAACAATAAACACGCATTTCATTGGTCTTAAAGCTGTCTCATCTTTGTCATTATAAAGCAATAATATACCGAATCATAGCCTAACAGTAAAGCTTGTTTATATAGCTCTAAAATCCAGATCAATTAAGTAATTTTCAAAAACAAACAAAAAATGGCGATATTACCGCATACCGCGATATTGAGACGGGCTGAATATCGCAAGGGGAAATTCTTTCACCGCGACAGCCCTACCGTCAGGCGTTCTAACTTCCTGCGTTCTTTGACAAGCCCTTAATCATGTGTTTGCCAAACAGACAGAAGAGCATCTGACAGCACGAACAAGAAGGAAAAAAGAACAGAATCAAAGCACTATTTGGATCACATCTGGATGCCGATGTAAACATTACAGTTTAAGGATTAGTGAGTGGCATTATTTAAAAATAAGATCGAGCCTTCGGGTGGCACGGTGGCCTAATATGATGTCTCACCACTATTTAGTTCGAATCTCAGCGGTGCTACCTACTGTGAGTGTGTCTGGAGGAGGGGGGGTGGGATGGGGTTTCTTGTTTCTGCTGCCATATGCAATCTTTGGAACTGGCCTGAGCACTGGTACGAGTGAGAGGAGGCATATGAAGCATTATCCAACACTCTGTATGCTATGGCTGTGTGTGTGGGAACCCACCACTGGTAGTGTGATAGTCTGTGGCTTTGCTTGGTGGTGCAAGCGACAAAAGAAGTACAATGAAGAGTCTGGATGCCAAAAAATGAGACGCAAGTTAGAATCTCAGCAGTGCTATCGACTGTTCAGGCATCTACATATGGGGGAGGGGTGACCAAAGCCCTAATCAGCATACTGTCCAGAGTATTCCTACCTTAATAATGTCAATTTACCATAACTCATTAGTTACTTTGCTCTCTTCTGTCTGTATCACAACCTCCCCCACATACCCAAATCTACTATAATTATAATACAGTAATGCAGAAAGACAGCAAAAGCACGACCCCACTACAATTCTATAAGAACCAACAATTACAGTTTACCATGAAAGAATCAAATTGGTAATCACATTACCAGATCAGACTAAATCCAATCCCTGGCACCAGAGTCTCAAAAAATCCCAAATCACACACAAAGTCTGGTGTTGAAGGTCAAAAGTAAGGTTTCATATTCTGCTGTTGGGCATCTACATACAGACTAGACTAGATTGTCTGAGAGTGGGGATGGCTGAGGCCCCACAATGGAATAGCACCCTGTTTAGGGCGAGTTACCGCACTGCACCCAGTAATTCAATTGAAACCGGACCAACTGCGACCATGACCAAGATATGTATTCATTTAACGCCATGTTTAACACACGTGTAATTTAATGACAAGACAGGTATTATGTTTCTGTCTTTGTATTTTATCTTGTCTTTATATGTTGAGACCATCCATGACCAGCATAAGCAGAGGTAAAACATAAAAGTATCATTTTCATTTGACTTGTTTTGCAATCAGTGGAAGAACAGAGAGCACTAGAGAGAGAGGCTTTGATCAGCCGTGATAAGCCAGTAAACATGAGAAATCTTGTGTTTATCATCCTTCCCCTGTATTTACTGAAAACTGTCTGTCATTAGATACTCGCATAATTATACGCATCTGAATAAACACAAAAAAGGTCAATAAACTACTTAAAATACCTCAAAGTATTCTATAGCTGCAAAGTAAATTGATCCTGAAAGATGGGTATCTGCATAATGTTTGTGGGTCAGCATCAAGGCTTGGACTAAATTAAATATGCATAATTTATGTACGTCACAGGACAGAATTGAAGCTTTTTGGCTAAAACGCACAACGGGTTCACATTCGCAACATTTCTCTAGTGATTCTTGGTTAGTCATGACCCAAATATCAATAAAAAAGTTAAAATACACTACATCTACTACCATTTAACATTAACATCATGTGATATTGTTTTAAACTGGGTCAGGACCACAGTGGGTCTGGTGTAACCTGAAAAAAACACTTGGCACAAAGTCAGAATACACCCCAGGTACAGTTCCAGCCCAGTGCAGGTCACCACACACTCAACCATCTACCAACACCAAGGGACTATTCAGAATAGCCAATCCATCTACTGGAGGAAAGGGAGCCAAGTGATAACTCAAAGTACTAGGCACGTTTTGCATCACATCTGGATGTAGATGTAAACATCACAGTTTAAGCATTAGTGAGTGGCACGGTCTAAAAATAAGATCGAGCACTTGGGTGGCACGGCTGTCTAATACACTATTATATCACCACTATTTGAGCTTACAAGTTCGAATCTCAGTGGTACCAGCGATTATGGGTGAGTCTGAAGGAGGGGAGGTAGGATAGGGCTCTTTATTGTTGCCGCTGTAATACGTGATCTCTGGGACTGGCCTGAGCACTGGTACGAGTGAGGGAAGTCACATAAAGCATAGAGTAACACTTGGCAGGGTATGGTTGTGTGTGGGAACCCATCAGTGGCAGGTGATACCCCGAGCCAGGTGATGACTCAGCAAATGCATGAGTTGGGAGATTACTGCCTTCGACTTCGAAAAAGCTAGAAAATGGCAGTGCTGTATTTAGGGGTCTGATGCCTTTCCTGATGCAATTTCCTAGTTCTATCTGGGCTTAGGACCAGCACTGAGAGCGCACTAAGAGTGCACTGACCCCCCCCCCCCAAGTTTCTCAGACATTAGCCAATCATGTCTATGCAGACACCCAATCAGCTGATAGTACTGCTACGAATCGAACACTGGAACCCCAGATTTTGAATAGAATATAGAATAACCTTAAAATAAATTAGACACGTGAATATTGAATCATTTGTGTTTTTGCAAATTAATATCTACAGTGGATCAGAACAGTTGAAACAATTTAATCAAAGTGAACATATCATAAAACTGAGAGCCTGGTTTGTTTACATTGCCACTGCTCGCCATGTTCTAGCCACAGCGCAGGAGTCCTTCACTCTTCCACAAACTTTACGGCTCACAAACATAAACATGACAGACTCCCTTGCTATCACCTGCTAAAACAACTGGTTCTGGAGTTTTAAAAAATACTGCTGCTGCAATTCACCTTGTAACCACTAGAGTCAAAATTCTACCTGGTATATAACTACATAAATAAAACAAGTAAATGCTGATCTGGCATTTGATTAGCATGTTTGATTGGCACTTGTACTAGATAATTCGCTATCGACTGTATAAAAAAAATACATTCAGAATGCTGAACTGGTTCTGCTCATGTTTTATGTTCCTCTTACTGTTCTACATTGTCATGTTCTCCTCATCACATTGTTTAGTAATCAGTTAATGATGTATGATTTTGGTTATCGCCTGACTGTCGACTAATGACTTAATTAAAGCTTGAGCTTCATATTATTGATGTTAATTAGATTTGGCAATATATTTGTTAATGAGTATAGAACAGGAGACTTCCTTTCCTCTGCCTTTTATCCCGTTCGGTTGCGGGGTCGGCTCTCGGCGGATCATGATCCGCGCATCGATTTGGCACAGTTTTTACGCCGGATGCCCTTCCTGACACAACCCTCCCTACTTTATCCGGGCTTGGGACCGGCACTACAATGCACTGATTTGTGCATCTAGCGGCTAGGTACCTATAGGACAATTCAGTGTTTCCAATTAGCCTGGTGGCATGTTTTTGGACTGTGGGAGGAAACCGGAGCACCCGGAGGAAACCCACGCGGACACGGGGAGAACATGCAAACTCCGCACTCCGCCCCACCTGGGGATCGAACCCAGGACCTTCTTGTTGTGAGGCGACAGTGCTACCCACTAAGTCACCGTGCCACCCATAGAACAGAAGACTACACATGCTATATATGCATACGTGTTACCGATAAACCAATAAAACCAATGAACCAACTAATGAACCAGTAAATCAACCAGGACAGCTACAGCATACTGATTAATCTAATCAATATACTCAAAATTATTTAATTCTACACAATATCAGCCTCATTTATGCAGATTACACCCATTCAGTCTCTCCCTCACACCTAGGGATCATTTAAAGCAGCCACTTCCACATGGTGGAAGATTCTCTTTCCTTCCAAATCCCAAAACATGCATTAGGTGCATTGTTTTCTCCACATTTCCATCTGTTGCACTGCAATGGACTTTATTCTTGCATTGTTCCCAAGTTCTTCCAGATGCAGTTAAACCCACAATGACTCTGACCAGGATGAATCTGGTCAGTAAATATAAATAGGCCAAGTATGTTATAAGACTCAAGGTGACCAACGAGATGAAGCAAGTGGCAACAACAAAAATTACTGCAAATATCCAGTTGTGGCAGTTGGGCAGTTGTAGCGTAGTGGTTAAGGTAATCAACTTAAGAGTTGGAATTACACTGCAACATAGATCCTGAGGACATGGATTTGTACGTTCTTTCCATGTCTGGTACTCTGTTTTACTTTCAAATTCCCAAAACATGCATTAGGTGCACTGTATTTAAATTTCCCTCTGTTGAACTGTCATGGTTTGGCACATTGTAGATGCAGTTAAACCAAAAAAACTGGTAAACTTTTACCAGGATGATCTGGTTAGTAAAAATAGATAGGTTAAGTATGTTATATAGTGCTGTAATCACATACACAGCTCATGAAGAATAACCATTACTTAAGACTCAAGGTGATCAACGATATGAAGCAAGTGGTAACACGACAATATACAAAAACAAAGCAGTCGTTTGATTATAGCAATCAACATAAGAACACTTCGTTTAAATTATACAATCCAGAAATTCCCTACTGTAAACATTAGCAGGAAACCTCACAAGTAATCGTAATCAACTCAGAGTTGGTATTACACTGCAACATTGATCCTGAGAACATGGACTTGCATGTTCTTTCCATTTCTGTACAGATTCTCTCCAGGTACTCTGTCTTCCTTCCAAATCCCCAAAAAACATGCATTAGGTGGATTGTCTTTACATTTTCTGTCATGGATTGGAACATTGCATTGTTCCCAAGTCCTTCCAGATGCAGTTCAACCCACAATGACTGACCAGGGTGAATCTGGTTAGTAAATATAAATAGGCTATGTGTATAATTTAGTGCTGTAATTACATAAATAGAAAGCTTATGAAGAATAACCATTACTCAAGAGTCAATGTGACCAACAATATGAAGCAAGCAGTAACACAACAAGAATTCCTGCAAATATAAAGGTATATAAGATATAATAACATACAGTTCATCACACCTTGACCAGCAATATGAATAACCAAAGCAGTTGTTTGATTAGTAATATACATATTAAACCTGTTGTTTGTCAATGCATGAAAATGTACGAGTTGAAAACATTGTGATCATCTCGAATAGTCACGATTAAGCAAATATAACTGCGATTGGTCGATTATGCAATTGTGATAGGCCTATAAACAAGGTAACAATGCAGACTGGTCGGATGGAAATAGCTACAGAATAGCAAGAAGCTTTGCTTCAATCCGCTACATGGAAGCCATAATGATGGCGATCTATTTTATTTGGTGCTCGGTGGGGGGTGTACCTATAACAAAACAAAAATGATCACGATTATTTAACACACTCATACTGGGAACTGTACTGTACTGCAAATAAATGCATTTCCTTTCTTGCAGCATCAAAATACTGTAAACCCTTTGTCGCATCAAGGGTCTTCTGAATGAAAATATGATTAATAAAAATTTGATTTGATAAATTGCATGATACTAGAACAAGGCCAACACATCAGGCAGCCAGGATTCAGTAAAATTACCATTTTTCATGCATCCACCAGGCTTGTGCAGCTCTGTGCAATCAGTACTGTAGAATAAATTAGGTGTCCAGACATTTCAAGAAAACAATCTTCCAAACAATGCAAATGCATGTTAGGTCTACACAATACAGCCATTTCTTACCTTCAATAGCTCCAGTAGGGACGATATTCTCAACAATGAGAGTGAGTAGAATGAAGAACAATCCGATAGGCAACATGTTTGCCCTGCAGGATGTCATTGCTAATGGAAATGTGGAAACGGTTCATCAAATCCCGCTGCTCCGGCCGTGTTCCGTCGCTCCTCCGCCACCACGCTCTCCAAGTGTCTTGCAAACTGGAAGCCTGGCTGGCAGGGTTCAATTAACACCGAATAACACCGAAAACTGAGAAGCAGCCGCGTTCCCTTTCCCAGCCTAGAGAGGCGACGTGTTGGGGAACAGCGCGGCCATGTAGAGGAGGTCGCGTGCAGTTCACCAGCGCGCGGAGCAGAAACGAACGCCTTTTAAAATCAGCACCGCTCACTCGCTCTCTCACCCGGGGCCAGAAAACGCAGCGCTAACAACGCTGGAGGAATATGGCGAGCGTATCCATAAAAGAAAAGAAATAAAAGAAAAGAAAAGGCCAGACAGCACCTCTAACTCGGCGTGTCTGGGCGCCTCTGATGCTGCTGCTGCTGCTCGCTCTGAATTTCTCAAAGAGACAAAACGCGCTGTATGACGTCACCCGCCTCCACCGCTGCTCCAGAAAAGCTACGCGGCATTTCACATAGTACGCATGCGCGGAGCAGTTTCGCATTCCCGCGTTTCTTTTCAGGCTTGTGGAAAGAAACTGGTCCGCCTGTCAGCCATTTTGGCTCTTATGATTCAAAACACCAAACCAGATTTAATTCATATTCTAGCGTGATAATACATATACGGAATTTTATTTATTTTATTTATTAATAATGTTATTAATAATTCATTCAATAATTTTTATTAACCATTGTATCCTGGTCAGGGTTGCAGTGGTTACAGTATCAACTGGAAACAAAGGGTAGAAGAATTTCAATCACACACTTTCACTCAGGAATAATTTTATTATTATTATTATTATTATTATTATTATTATTACCTATCATCATCATTCTTAATTTCCGTCGGGATTATTAAAGTATCTATCTATCTATCTATCTATCTATCTATCTATCTATCTATCTATCTATCTATCTATCTATCTATCTATCTATCATCTATCTATCTATCTATCTATCTATCTATCTATCTATCTATCTATCTATCTCTATCTATCTATCTATCTATCTATCTATCTATCTATCATCTATCATCTATCTATCTATCTATCTATCTATCTATCTATCTATCTATCTATCTATCTATCTATCTATCATCTATCTATCTATCTATCTATCTATCATCTATCTATCTATCTATCTATCTATCTATATCTATCTATCATCTATCTATCTATCTATCTATCTATCTATCTATCTATCATCTATCTATCTATCTATCTATCTATCTATCTGTCTGTCTGTCTGTCTGTCTGTCTGTCTGTCTGTCTGTCTGTCTGTCTGTCTGTCTGTCTGTCTGTCTGTCTGTCCGTCCGTCCGTCCGTCCGTCTATCTATCTATCTATCTATCTATCTATCTATCTGTCTGTCTGTCTATCTATCTACCAATCATTATAATTACAATAGTAATTAATAACAATATTAATTCAGTAATTTTCTTGGTCAGGCTCACAGTGGCTTCAAAGTCATTTCAAAATACAGGGTCCAGGTAAATTTACTCATATCTAATGATTTATTATTGTTGTTGTTGTTGTTATTAGTAGTAGTAGTAGTAATAGTAAAACCCACATTTCCAAAAAAAAATGTATTAACATGCAATAAATCTGGGATTTGTTAATTCTCTTTAATCATTATTTAACTGACAAAAGTAAAAAAAAATACTTTTAATGACCATCAACTGTTATTAGCAAAAGGTGCAAAGGTCATGTTATGGAGGTGCATCACTGTGCACAGTATAGGTGAATTTGATTGATGCAAAGGCGTTTATTGGGTTTTTAGAGAGACATATGCTGTCATCAAAAAAAGGCTATGTTATTTTAGCAAGACCATGCCAGGCTTTAGTCTGTACATGCTACAACGGTGTGTCTTTTCTGGCACAAAGTGTGTGTGCTTCAGTGGCTTTTCTGCAGTCCAGATCTGTTTTCTTTTTAAAATGCATGATGCATCATGAAGAAAAGAATCACACAACAGCAACCACAGACTGCTGAGCAGCTGAAGTCTCATATCAAGCAGGAATGGAGAAAATTTCACTTGCAAACTTTAATAATTAGTACCCTAAGTTCCAAAAATGAGAAAAAAAAATTTAATCTCAGATCGTCTTCTCTTTATTATTATTATTAATTTGTATGTATTGTATTGTATTGTATTGTATACTTCATTCTGTTTGGGATTGCAGTGGCTCCAGTGTCAATAAGAAACAATTACCTCCTTCTGCCTAGGGATGGTGATGATGATGATTCTAATAATAATAATAATAATTTATTTACATTGCAGGAGTAAATTAATGCAGATCCTCATTTAAATTGTTTTATTATTTATTTATTTTTACTTGGTATTTTTACTCCAATTTATGCCAGCCAGTCCACTTTCTGTTTAATTTGGAGGACCTGGAGGACACCTGGGTGAACATGTGGAGAACATTCAAAATTCCTTACAGACAGTGACTGAAAGCAATGATTGTAGCCAGGACCCATATTACTGTTTGTCTCAGTCTCTACCAGCTGCATTAACTTACCTTTAGAGTAATGGGGTTCTAGGCACAGTAAAACAATGCCAGATGACTTTGAAGCTTTTCTGCTGCCTCATAGTGGCCAAACACTTTAAGACAGGTTTCCAGCTGCAGGTTCCCAAGACAAACCACCTGCTGTGCCACCTTATTTATTTTATATTCTACATAAAATAGCTTGTGGGTGGCACGACAACGTGACATCATTCGCATCTTTTAATTCACTTTTAATTAATCTTTTTAATTCGAGACAGAAATCTGGCAACCTTTAGGTAAAATAAACAGATCAGGTTAATAACTTTCCAATAAAATCCCTGTTAGGTTAGCGGAAGACTATTTAAATAAGTTTTTGTTTAAAAAATAAATGTATATTTATTAATAGTTTAAAATGTTAAAATAAATCAAATTAAAAAATGTTGCAAAAATTAGGTGTGTTCCCTGTAGCAAATGGGCTAATTATTTAGGAACAGTTTTGTTTTTGTCAATTTAAGCACTGTTTAATATTAGCCCTGTCAATTATTGCATTATGACATTACTATGTATTATCAGTGATTTAAAAAAACACGAAAAAGCACGAAAGCGTACGAAAAATCACGAAGGATCACAAACGTGTTCGAAAGTGCACGAAGATGGACGAAAGCGCACGAAGACTCACGAAGCCGCATGAAGGCGCACAAACACACACGAATGCGAACGAAGACGCACAGACTTGCTCGAAAACACACAAATACATCAACACTAACCGGAGCGAATCAGACAGGCTTGCAGTACATTATTTTTTGTTTGTATTTTGTGATTGCAATATTCAAAACTCTCTTGATCAAGCGACTAAATGGGGGTCTGTGTTTCAATCCACGTCTAAAATAATAGCTGTCTGAACTTGCTGTATCAGGCTGCTCACGATGCAGAAGACTGAATAAGAAAGTTTTGGATAATTTAGCCAACTATTTTATGTTGCGTTATTGGATGCGACTCTGTCCACACTCTTTATAATATGATTTTAATTATTTATTTGACAGTTTGATAATTCACATATTTACATTGCAGCACTGATCATGTGCAGTAACAAACAACTAGTGTATTTTGCTCCGTGTATTATTTAAAACTATGAGAACACTTGCTCAACTGCATCTTGGCATTATTGTGTTTGTATTTTCAGTGACAAGCAAAATAGTAACAAAAGCGCACAGAGGAGGACAAAAAAGCACGAAAGCGCACGAAGACGCACAAACCATATCAGTGCCTAACAGTGGACCCTTAGTTCTGCTCCCAAGCCCGAATAAAATAAGAAGTGTTGCGTCAAGAGGGTCATCCAACGTAAAAACTGTACCAAATCAGGTATGCGGACCAAAGTGATCCGTTGTGGCCCCTAAAATAGGATGGAAAAAATAGAAAAAAAAGCATAAGAAAGGACAACCTTGGGCCGCTCAGGTGGCGCAGCAGTAAAGTACGCTAGCTCACCAGAGTTGGGGTTTCGAATACATCGTATCGAACCTCAGCCTCTGCCACTCCGACTAGGCTGGGCTAGGTATGAACAACGATGGACTGTTGTTCAGGGTTAGGGGTAAGAAAGTCGGAGCATAGGTCCTCATAACTGGTGCGACTGCGGCCCCTCCTGTATATAGGTGAAAAATACACTATCTATACTGACTGTGCGTACCGGAGGGGGTGAGAGGCATCCTCAGTCAGCGGTGAAGGGTCGAATCAGTATAGAGGACGCATTCAGGGTAATTGAACACGACTAGACTGGGGGATAAAAATTAGGGGAAAAAATATATTTAAAAAAAAAAAAAAAAAAAAAAAAGAGAAAACGTTGAAGTGAATATTATGTAACATAATGAAAACCTTAACCGGCGTTTATCCACTTGACTTTCCTCTCCAGAAGGTGGCACAGTAGATCAACTATTCCTCCTGGCTGTATCTGATACTGTATTTCAAAGTATTCACATTATTAGAAACCACCACTGGTACCAGTCCACTGAAGTTCACTGTAAAAAATACACTAATGCTGAATGAGTTTTGACAATATGTTAAGCAGGGTTGAGGTACAGGACACAGGCGTTTTGTTAAGTGTGACAATGTGACCGTGATTGACACCACTGCAGGGGTGTGAAAAAGTATTTTTCCTCCAAAATTTTATGTACTTTTGTATATTTGTTACACTAAATAGTTTCTCATCCTAATGCAAAATATGATATGAGACAGGGGGAACATAAAAAAAAACACAAAACACAGTTATTAAATAAAATGTTATGCAGGATTTTCTCTATGTGAAAAAGTAATTGCTCCTCTAAACCTAATAACTGCTTGTGTAACCAAATGTTTTTAGTAACTGGAGATCAGTTTTTTACATCGCTAAGAAGGAATTTTGGCTCAGTCTTCTTTGCAAAATTGCTTTAATTTAGCCACATTAGAGGGCTCTTGAGCATGAACTGCCTGTTTCAGTTCCAGCCACAACATCTCCATCTGAGTAGGGTTCAAGTCAGGACATTGTCTAGCCTACTCAAATACGTGTGAGTAGGTGGACTTGTTCTTGTGCTTTGGATTGTTGATGTTTCCCTTCATGGTTTTTTGGTTTTCATGGTTCTGTAAATTATTGCAGATTTTTCTTGGGGTTCTGGGTTTTTTTGCCTTGTAAATTTCCAATGGTATAACTTTTCCAGTTCCATAGATGTCTGTCTAGGATTATTTACATTTTTGTAGTGCCAATTCACTTGTTTTCTTTACATGATGGCTTTTAATGTGGTATGCTGGAGTACCAGAACCTTAAAAATTACTCTATTTTATCTATTTTAGAATTTGTTTTGATTGCTGCAGAGTGTACTTTTTGTGAATGAACATTGCTGGAAAAATTTTGTTTGGGAGTTGTCTGGATTTTACTGTACTGGAACTAATCAAGCCTGAGTGTGTTTAATCTAATTGCACCCTAAGCTTAATTAAATTTACTTAATTGGTCGAATAAGTATCTATAAAATGATGTTTCCATACCAGCCCAGCTGATGTTGAGAAACCATTAAAAAAAACAAAAATGACCTTTTAAAAATAATCTTTTGTTGACTCTGGTTGGTGCTCGGATGGTGAATTAGTGTAACATGCCATCCAATCATGGCTGAATCCTGAAATCGGCTAGCCAGGTGCTCAAAAGACACAATTGGGTGTGTCTAAGGGAAGGAAGGGTCAGTCCTGCTACTGCAACAGCAACTTCTGCTGTCTGGTCGAGGTGCCTGCATGAGCAGTGAAGGAATACAGAGAGAATATCATGATCTTCCATATGCAGTAAAGCTCACTGTAAGAATTACTGGAGATGCAGCCAGCGGCATCATGTGTTGAAGGACGTTTGTGCCAGCCTGCAGCAGAGGTTGCCAGAGTGCACAGGGAAATGTATTATATATTATAAAGTTATGTTATATTTATGTTATGTTTTATAACAAAACAATGGACAATTTTGTATCTCCAATTCACCTCACCTGCATGTCTTTGGACTGTGGGAGGAAACCCACACAGACACGGGGAGAAAATGCAAAATCCACACACCCCGCTCCACCGAATCCAGGAACTTCCTGCTGTGAGGCGACAGTGCTACCCACTGAGCCATGGTGCAGCCCTTATAAAGTTATATACAAACAACTTAAACAAATGTGTTTACTCTGGTTACTTTTGTTTTATATTAAACTTTGTTTAAAGATCTGAAACATGGAACTGATTTGATTTTAAACCCAGCTATCAACAATAATTAATAGAACATGTCGTCTGATTAAAATTAGCTTTTAAAAGTCTGTGTGTGTACTGTAAATGTGTGTACTGTATGTGTGTGTGTGTTACACTATCCTGGAAGTGCTAGTGTTTCGTGCAGGGGTTGGTTTGAGACAGTGCCAGCTTAAACATTCCTGGACCACATGTTCACATAGGGCAGAGTATATCTGGCTACCCCTCAAACACATCTGTACATAATCGTCCAGCCTTCACCAGCTCAGCCCTGGAGTAAAAAACGAGAGCATTCCCAGACTCCCGCAACCTGGTGAAGCTGGGAACAGCATTCAACACATCGCCAGAGGAACAAAACGACTTGATTATCAATAAAAGAGAATAAATTAACTTCTTAGGTTATAACATTTCCAAAGTAGTTTGATTACTTTGAAAAACAGTGCTTATACTTGTAAAGAACATGTACACTATTGCCCTTTATCCCTGCTGCATTTATTTTGGATAAGAATGCTTGGCTCACATGGACACAGTTGTCTGGATGGTAAAATGCAATCCAAGAATAACCAAAAACAGGCCTGACAAAAAAAGCTTGTCTTTATTGTTCATGGTTTATGCAGCAACCTCTTAACTCATGGTGATTTAAAGCTAACTTGACAATGGACAGCATCACTCCTTGTTCCAGGCTTATAAAATTCTACTGAAATACATTTCTTTATACATGTGTTTTATGATTTTTGTATGTATTTCATATATACACACCCCATTTCCAGAAAAGCAATAAAACGTCCCTTCCTCAATCAATACAAACACAATAAAAATGACCTTGAATCTTTATTTATTTTATTAGGATTTTAACGTCATGTTTTACACACTTTGGTTACATTCATGACAGAACAGTTAATCACTGGTTACATAAGACTCATCAGTCACGGATAATTTTGTATCTCCAGTTCACCTTACTTGCATGTCTTTGGACTGTGAGAGGAACCGGAGCTCCCGGAGGAAATCCACATAGACACAGGGAGAACATGCAAACTCCATGCAGAAAGGACATGTACCAATCCACCTGGGAATCAAACCCAGGACCTTTTTGCTGTGAGGCAACAGTGTTACCCACCGAGCCACCATGCCACCCAATATTTGGTTAACTGATAAAAGTAGAAAGAAAAGATTTCCAGTGTTTTCAATAATCATTGTATTTTTAACATAAACACATTTACAATTGGATGCCTTCAATACACTCCAAAAAAGTTGGGACATAATCATGTTCACCCCTTTCTCCCCTTCCCCCTTTATTACATTTCCAATTAATGAGAATTCTTAATGGTTTGGGAACTGAGGACATTAATTGTTACAGTTTTGCAGTTGAAATTTTGTCCATGAGTGATACTCCTTTTCATGCTGCACCACATTTTCATTTTTTATGCATTTTCTCCCCATTTTCCTCCTAATTTAGCACACTCAATTAGTCTTCCGCTGCTGAGGGATACCCGATTGCATCCGGTGTCTGTACACACCTCTTTTGACATGTGCACAGCCCTCCTTTTCTCACCCCTGCATTCTGCACAGGCGTCTCTTCCACCAATCAGGGTCCTTACACAGCGTACGAAGACCGACCCACCCACACATAGTCCGGTCCCCACCATGCAGATACGGTGGCCAATTAGTATCAGCTGCAGGCACTGCTAATTATGCCCGCCAGATGGCACCCAGTCGACCGGTGGCAATGCCGAGTTTCAAACTGAGGAGTTCAAAATCTCGGTGCTGGTGTGCTAATGAAATATCCCACTATGCCACCTGGGTGCATACATTTTCAATAGGAGATCTGGACTGCAGGCAGGCCAGTAAAGCACACTCATTTTTTTTCTTTGAAGCCACACTGCAGAATAGCACCTGCAGAATGAGCCTTGTCTTGTTGAAATTGCCGTGATGGCAGCTTGTGTCTGTCTAAAATGTATCTATATAAATTATATTATAAATAAATTATTATATATAAAATTTATATATATTCTCCCTCACATGTTAACAATTCACCTGCTTATATGAGGTTAGTCTCCAATATTCTGGAAAAGGTAGCCACATAATTTTGGGGTGTGTCTGTAGGAATTTGTGCCTTTTCAGTCAAGCGATCATTTGTAAGGTCAGACACTGATGTAGGAGAAAAGGCCTGACATGCAATCGACATTCCAATTCATCTCAAAAGATGACAAAAGGAATTCACAGTCAGGGCTCTGTGCATGACAGTGAAGTTCCCTCACATCAAACTTCAAATGTCAAACCATGTTGTTATAGACCTCGCTTAGCGCTGAATGACACAGTCATGCCGCAACAAGGAAGAGCCTTCCCCAAACTGGATTTTATGCACCTGATTTCATGCACTTTTTCTATATTTATCAAAGTAAGAAGTGTGAATACCTCTGTCATGATGTGATTTCACCTCTGTATAAGACAGGTTAAATGTGTGAATGGTCACTGACTGCTGAAGGACAACCCATTCAAGAACTGAGTCACTTCCATTTCTTTACATGATGTGTGTGTGTGTGCAAATTGTATAAATGTCCAGACTGGATCACATAATTTAGCTGGAACTTAAACATGTCTGCTGGGCCAATATTTCTGGCTCTGAGTCTTAAAGTCATAAATCAGTCCTGTGAAACTCCACCCCTGGCCTGCACATAGCACTGAGCACTGATTGTGTTTCTTTCGTCACCTTTCCCCCATCCCCACCTGAAGGCTAAAACGACCCACAAAAATTGAACATCATTGCCAAGTCTTCTCTACACCCTGTTACAGTTTCTTAGAAGCTTGCTTTCTGTTTATAAAAGATTCCTTCTTTCTGATGGCTGTTTTCCAAGAAATCTTTACTAACTGCAAAAATGTTCTAAATGAGTTGTGGGTCTGAGGCCTGATCACGTACGGCTTTAACGTTGGTCTCAGGTGATGCAATCCACAGCAGTCATCACTAATTACATATATGAGGATATCAAATACATCTTGAAGTCAATTAAACTCCAATTTTAAAAGCACTTCATTTATTTTAAAACTGATTTTATGCACCAGGTGTGGTGGAATCACCTGAACTTAATAATATAATATTTTGGCTATACAGTGTATTTATAAACTGTAACGTTTTCAGAATCTAATTATGTTACAAATATTTAGCTCTTAACCTGTAGAACAAGAAAACAAATGATAACCTCCTTATAGCAAACTATATAGGGTCTGAGATCATTGTCTGCATTAAGATAAATAATACATGTACAATGTCAAAGTAGAAAATAGAAACACATCTTTCAATATAGACTGTTATTTGAATTTGACCAAAAATCGAACCTTGTGGAACACCTTGAGTGTGCGGCAAAATTTGCTAATGCAAACACAAGTAAACATTTTCAAAGAGTTAAGAATATCATTCATGGGCCACATGGGGACCCCAGTTTCATCCAGACACTCACCATGCCAGTTCTTAATTTCGCCAGGCTAAGTAAGTGGATGAGTAAGACGGCAATGCCCTAAGATGGACTGAAGCCCATTTTCCATGCAGGCTCCAGATCTACTGTGACTCTGATCAGGATGAAACGACCATATAAATGAATGAATAAATGTTGTTCAGTTTATAAACACCAGGTTTTACAACAGAGAATTATAACCTTGGCGTGACCAGCAGTGCAGTTTGTGCCAGGTGTAGTAACTTGCCATTCACCCACAAGTTGTTGAGTGCGCATTTCCATAATGAGGTCCAGGTGGTACCATGCGCAAGTGAGGTCACCTTCAAAAAGTCTTCTATCCAACGACCACCTGTAATGCACTATGCCTTCAGTGCTGTGAGAAGGGGATGAGAGGATGTTGCTGCCAGCAATAGCAATGCCAGGCATGTTCGCATTAACTAAAAAATAAATAAAAATAGAGAAAAGAGAAGAAGAACCTTTATTGTCATTATACTTGGGTGTATAAAGCAACTATGCACAGATTATGTTATTTACATGCCTAAAAATGTCTAAAAAGCTGACAAAAACAAATGTCCACAATGACTTGATTTAATAAGTAAGCAAAGTTTAATGTATTGCATATACAACAAAAAACCTTTTAAATACAAATAAATGAGTTCATATTACATGGAAACAGTCCCGTTTGGCTATTCTTTAATCATAAAAGGCTGTTTCTGTTTAATACCAGAACTCCACAAGAAATGAAAAATTGGACCAATGACATTAATGTGTCTGATATACAAGTATTAGCATACAATAGCAAATACAAGAATAAATAAATATATAAATAAATATATTCCCAGTGTTGTAATCGTTGATGGTTTTGAGAGAAATAATACAATAGGTTTAAAGCTCTTGCATTATGCAGCATTTTCTAATACTAAAATTGAATCCACATCCGAATGAATCCATATTAATAAACTATTGCAAAAATTACTGCAACTTCTGAAATGTTTAAAATGAGCCGCATTTATTTTAGTTTGTATTAAATTACTAAGATAAATAGTTTTGGGTTTTTCATTGCTTCCACATTTCCAGCAAGACATACCAAAGCCTAAAAGAAAATAACATTAAACTTAGAGTTGTTCTAGCTTTGAAAGTGCAACACAAAAATCCTAGTAAGAACAAGTCAGGTAACAAACAGACAGAAAGGCATTCGACAACAAGAACAAACAGAATATGTCTTAGAAAGGTGCTAAACCAGCACAAGTCATCTGAAAAGCTTCAATGTGCCATAGCATAGATCCCTGAAGTTTTTTTTTAAGTGTGCTGAAGGAATGCAACTCCATTCTTCCAAAAGATATCTATCTACATGGCAAAGCCTGTTCATTTTGGAACACGCTTTTATCCAGAGTGCCTTACAATTATCAATAAATTAATCAGCTTAGTTGATGAGGTTTGAACCAGTGACCTGGTTACTGTAAAGGCTATAGAATATGTTGGATGGCACCAGAGTGTAATGTGATGTTGGACATGAAGACCAGGCTTGCAACCAATGTTCCAGTTCTTTGTGCCGTCCACTGGAATTCCTCCATGCCAAACATTTCTTTATGGATCTTACTTTTTGCTTGGGGCAGTCAAGTTGGAACAGGAAAGGGTCTTAGTCAAAGAGTTGAGGCATTACTTTATTTTGATATATATATATATATATATATATATATATATTTATACATTTGGCCATAAATTACTCTGTACTTATTATTCAGAAATCTGGCAGTGTTTCTTAATCAAAGTGGGATTTTGAAGACTTTTTTGCTGTACCCAAAATACCCCTGGGGGAAACAGGAATAGAATTAATAGAGTAGCATAGGGTGCCAACTAAAACCAACTAACAAGTTTCAGGATCCATTTATCATAATCTATTTTTTTAAAATCCTATACTGGTTTACTCATGCTTTGTGGCTACGACTCCTTCAACCAGTGGTTATAAATTACAATATTGTGTTGCACTTTTTAAAAGCCATGGTTAGAATTTCATATCATGTGGGGCTGCTTCCTAAATTGCAGGAACTATATAAGCACTATTGCGCCCGAAAACATAAACACGATTTAGTCCTGCTCTGCGCTCAGCATTAAAAAACATTTTTCATATGAAGTCAGATGTAGAACATAGTGCCAATAGGGGCAAGTAAAATGTGAATGCAGTTTACATTGTCACATAATGGTCAACACCAAATTGACCAGAGTGACAAGACCTGAGGAATTTGAAACATGCACAAACGGTGTGGCTAGTTCCCACACCCTGTTACTTCCCATCACCCACGTCAGTCCCTCTTCTACAGCAGCAGTTCTTAGAGCATATTAGCTAAAAGGAATGTGTCCATCAAATTATCACAGGGCACCAATTCACCAATTCACTCATTACACTAAACAAAGAGACTATTCAGATCAGCCAATCCACCTTCTGTAAGAGGGCAAAACAGAAAACAAAATGACAACCAACCTGGAGAAATTCTCACAGACACTGACTGGAGATTGAACTCAGGTCCACAAGACCCTACAGTTGTAGGCATTCACACTACTTGCTGTAGCAGCATCCTGCCCAAGCCTTGTTGTTTAAAAAGAACAAAGATTATTCACAACCCTTGTAATTGTAATCTGAAAATCTGGATGGGTTTGATGGGGAAAGTAAAAGTGCACATTACAGACAGACATTACAGACCTAAAGACTCCTATAATGTCCTTGAGTGTCCCAGTCGGGAACAATAGAATGGGATAAACTGGCCAAATCCATTTATGCCAAGTTGTAAAGACGTATCTGCGAAGAACAGCTGTAAATGCTGCCAAAGGGACTTCTACAAAGCACTGAATTAGGGATATAAATACTTTTGTATATAATCAATTTCAGTTTTGATTTTTAATATGTTTTTCAGCTAAAACATGTTTTTACTTCTTCAGTATGGGTAATTAACCATAGATAAAAATGACAATTATGTCCATTCAAAATCACTTGGGTCTGAATACTTTCTGAATCCACTGTATGTAATGTCAGGGCTGTATTTTTCCTCAATACCATTTCTAAAAAAAACAGTCAGAGAAAATAAAAACAATGATGTCACTGTGTCAACATTATGTATGGAGAAAACTCAACTCTAAAGAATCAGTGCAGCAGTATAAACTACAGTATAACACCACAGTAACAGCAGTAAAAAGCAGTCTGGGTAATACTGATCAGTTCTTTTCTAACATATTTTAGTCTAAAAATCCAGATAATCTTACAGGGTTTACAAACTTTTCCTTAAAACTTTAAAACAGTGTAAAGTGAAGAGAGTTGGTGCGCTCCTGTCTCTCCCATGCGTGGTGCGGTGTGACGTCACCAGGCAGGCTCGGCTGTGCTCGGCTGTGCTCGGCTTTACTCGCCGCTCGGCACGGCAGGATCGGGAATAATGCTGCTCTCCGCGCCTCCAAGGACAGGAACCAACCCGTACCCCGGCTACCCTCACCGGCCCGGCAAAAAGGTAAAATCCCACTCGCAGTTCAGAGTTTTTTTAATGCTTCTCATTGAGTGAAAGCGCTCGTCTGTGGCGGGCTGTGTTACATTGCACGACCGTGAGCTGCAGTGTCCTTGAAAGTGGAGCGCAGTGGAAACGAAGTGTATTTTCTCTCCGGATAGTAGAGCTCTTATTAATGTAGCGCTGTGAAGCGGTACAGAGGTGAAACCTGAGTGATTTAGAGATGGAGAATCAGTGGTTCCTGTGGTTCTTGTCTGGGTTCAGGCTGTTGTGTGAAGTTAAACTCTAGAAGTGTGAAAGGTTTGGAATTGAAGGCGCTCGGTTTAAAGGGAAACGCCAATAGCGCGTCACATCCAAACCTCAGACTGACCAGGATGCTTCCCAGTAAACACAAACCAGCACATAACGTTCTAGTTAAGTTGTGAACTGGTTGGTGCCAGCATACCCTCCCTGCTTTACCTTTAACCTAATGTTCACCAGTCCTAAAAATCTCAGAGGACGTGTAATGTACATTTTGTCAGTATACATGACAGTTGAGCTGCTTTTTTCTGTTCTGTTCTTTTATTCTTTTTTTAAAAAGCATTCTGGGTAAGTTATAAATTGTAGAAAATTGCTAAAAACCTCAACAAAGATATCAGTATAATTTAAGGCTTGTACGTAATGTTATTAACTAACACAATGCTTTTATTAAGAAGTTAGGCTATAAAATCATAATAATTTACTAAAGATGTTGATGGAGAAGTTATGATATAGGTATGTTGATACAATGTTAATAGTACAAAAAACACTAGCTATGCTCTGTTACATTAAGTAAGAATATATATTTACCTATCTTTAATTAAAATGCTTTTGTAAAATAGACAAAAAGTACTTTTACTCAGTTTTAAACTTGACTGAGATGGTCATGTTGCACTAGAAATGAGTTAATGTTGATATGTTCACAGTGATGTAATTGTCGCAGTTTATTAGTTTTTTCCCGTTGATGGTTTTGAGAGAAATAATACAATTGTTTAAAGCTCTTGTATTATGCAGCAATTTATAATAATAAAACTAAATCCATGCCCAAATAACTTCATATTATTTAACTATTGCAAAAAAAATGGAATAAAATTAAAATATTTGAAATGAGCAGCAAGTTTTTGTATGGTAACTGTGTAACATTTCAGAACAACGATGTTCCAACACTCAAAAGTGTTTTATTTCGACTTTTAAACTATCCAATACAAAGTTGAAAATGTCAAAAAGCGGTTGTAACGTTGAAAGTGACAACGTCATCGTGTTTGCTGGGCTTATGATCATGCACTGCATTAACATTGACTAATTCACCTGACCTTTGTACCTTTATAATGGTCTACTTGGATATTTTATGTTTTTTCTATACATTATAGTTGTATTATGGTACTTTGTGCTAACTACACTTGTGGGTAAATATTTGGGGACCCCAGGCCTGGACAAATGACAATTTTCAAGTAAAAAGAAGCAAATACAACCTTTGCAGCACATTATTAAAATGTTCATATTTAATAAACTTTAAAAAAGTAAATGTGGCATGTGCAAACATTTCCATACCCAAATTGTAAAGTCTCAGATCTTTAACTCGTAATTCCAAAACCTATTACAGGCTATTCTCAGACGCTCCAGACCTGGTTTGAATCTACAAATCCCATTTCCGGAAAAGTTGGGACATTTTGTAAAATACAATAAAACAACAATCTGTGATTTGTTAATTTTCTTTAACCTTTTTTAACTGACAAAAGTCTTTTGACCAAATTCAGAACTTGACACTCGAAAAACGTTTGAGCAGATGCAAAATAAGAGTTTATAGAAAATTAACTTGGTAACAGCTGAGGATACCAAGATTGAATATACAAGAAGGATCCACCAAAGCTTATAGCTCACCACTTAGTGCCAAGCTTTATCAGTTTAAAATAAATATTCCTCAATGCAAGATCAAATAAATGATGGTCTTTCACTATACAAAAAAATGTGAGAAGATTTAGTAAATCCAAAGAAATCTCAGTTTGTGCAGGGCAAGGCCAGAAACCTCTGTTGAATGTGCGTGACCTGCAGTCTCTAAGATGGCACGGCTTGGGAAACCATCATGCTACTGTAACAAATATAGCCACATTGGAAAACAGTCATCACTTGCATTTTTCATGCAGTGGCAGGGCCGCATCAATAAATGCAACTGCTACATGCTACCTAAACCTCTTAAGCAAAAACACTGCCCTTCTTTGAGCCTGAGCTCATTTCAGATGGACAGTAAGACAGTGGAAACGTGCTGTGGTCAGATCGAGTGAAGATGTTGAGTTCTCCTTGACAAAGATAAAAAGGACCACCCAGAGTGTTATCAGGAAAAGGTGCTAAAGTTCAGATCTGTCGTGGTCTGGGGTGCATCTCTGTCCACAGCTTGGTGGATTTGCATATGTGTCAAGGTACCATTGATACAGAGGTGTATATTGGGATTTTAGAGTAACGTATGCCTCCATCAATGTGACATCTTTTCCTGGGAAGTCCAAGGTTATTGTAAGACAGAGTGCATGTGGTTGACTGGCCTGTCTGCAGTCTAAATCTATCTCCTAGTGAACATGTATTAAGTATAACGAAGAGGAGAATCAGACAACAGGGATCATGGATTGTTATGGATTGAGGGTGCTGCAGGCATCAAATACAATTAAATTTGTCAGATGCAGAGGCAGTTTAGAACAGCCTATACATCTCCTGCATGTTTTTAAAAGGAGGAAACTGGAGTACCCAGATGAAACCCTCAGGACAAAGACAAAGACCAAACACTGGCCCTCTGTATCTACATTGCTGTGAAGCAGCTAGTGTGGTGGTCACATGGCAACATGGGTTCTAAAGACGTACCTTGTCCACTTTTGACAGTGTCTAAATGGGTTTCCTACGGGTACTCAGGTTTTCTCCCACCTTCCAAACACATACAGAAGGTGGATACAACACTTCAGGTCTGAGTTAGTTTAAGAACAGATACGTGGGTGGTGCCCAAGGTGTCCAAGTCGATTTTCACGTTGTTTTCCTTTCATCTGCTTGCATATTTAGGGGTCGTCACAGCGGATCTGGTCCCCTGACTTGGCATAATTTTTACACCCGATACCCTTCCTGACGCAACCCTCCTATTTTAATTCGGGTATAAGATCGGCACCGAGAGCCCACCAACAAGTGCATCTCTTAATGGCCAGGCTGTTCGGGCATCCCACTGCTGGCACCCTGCACTTTATTTTGGCTTGTCCAGGGTCAGACAGTATCAGAATACAAGAATTCAGAATCCAGCAGTATTTAGAAAACATGAGCATGGGGGTGTAGTGAGTAGGGTGGGTGCTGCAGAGCACTAGGGACAACGGGACATGGGGTTGAAATATTTTACAAATAGGCAGACAGAGTATTTCTGTATGTGTAGTAGTAATAAATAGGTGGTCGTTGGCATTAAAAAGGCTGAAACACTCTGATGTAGGCTGCTCCATGATCGGTGCAGTGCTTAACATCCTGACAAGGTCATGCTTCTCCGGAGAACAGCAAACATCAGCGGGCTTAATCCAGGTATCAAAATCTGGGGGTTCATTTGTCAGACTGGAAACATCAGGGTTTGTGCTAAACTGGCAAGATTTGAAGGCAAACATTTGCACGCTTGGTTCTGTATATATATACACACTATATGGTCAAAAGTATTTAGACACCTGACCATGAGCTTGTTGGACATACCAGTTTAAAAACAAAGGTTATTAAAAGCTGACCTCTATGTGATCTTTTCAGCTATAACAACAGCCAGGCTTCTCACAAAACCTGTTGTCTGTCGGAATTAGTGCCCTTTTATTTAAAAGAGCATTTGTATGGCTAGGCACTGGTGTTGGACAAGAAAGACTAAACTGATGTTCCAGTTCATTTCAGAGCTGTTCGTCAGGGGCTTTCTTTATGTCTTTATAGACCGTGCTTCGTGCACGGGGAACAGTCATGCTGGAACTGGAAAGGGCCTTCCCTTATCTGTTGCTGCAAAATTGGAAGCATATAATTTCCTTTATTTCCCTGGGCACAAGGCAGGAATACTGCGGACGGGGCACCAATCCATAGCAGGACCTTATTCAGACAATTAAGGGTTAAGGTCTTGTTTAAGGGCCAAACACTGATAACTTGGTTGTGGAGGGGCTTGAACCAGCAACCTTCTGATCACTTATCAAATATATGATATGATATATATCAAATACCTGAGCTCAGCTGGATCATTGACAGCAAAAGCAGACTTTCTTGTCTACCAGTGCATAAAATGGTGTGTGGGATAAACTCTATGTTAATAATCATAGTTTTGTCATTGTATGTCCAACAAGCTCATGTCCACATAATTTTGGCGCCTACAGTGTGTCATCTGCACTGTAGCTCTACCTGCTATAGCAGCTGCTGGAGAAGATAAACAGGATAGCTGCTCAGCTGTAGCTTTAAGATCATAATTCTAACTCCCATCATAACTGCAGCATCTGTGCAACTATAACTGTGAGATACGGTGCTATAAAGCCTGTGGATGGTGACAGCTTTTCCACGGCACTAGTTTCACCTCCCCGAGATGTTTCCAGCTGTGCCAGTGGGAAATTTATACTGGAATAAGGAAACTACTGAGGAGTTAGTACTTCAGAAAGTAATACCTTCAGTGCATATATCCACATCACATTCTTATAACTTATAAATTTAACATGAAAATGAGCCAAAACTGCGCTATGTGCTTCAGCATTTGGAATGTAACTATTTACATGCAACCAAACAATTTTTTTAAAACCACAAAACACACTTTTTATCCCCTCCAAAACGCCTCCGCTGTGGCTGCACGGCATCATGGGATCCGCTCTCCCCCAACCGATGACACACACCTTATCACAGTATATATAAATGCTGCAAATAGTAAATTGTTCTAATGCAAATTACATATATAGTATTTTCCAAACGTATTGCCAGAAAAGTTGGGACAAAAGGTTTTGTATTTTGTTTCAATAAATTTCAATAATTAGATGGACTGTACCAACACTTCACTTGTCCACATAGTGTACAATTAAGTTGGTCAGTGGGATAACTGGAAATCTTTTCCTTGTACTTTTCTCAATTAAATAAAGGCTCAAGAGAATTAATGAATCACTATGAATGTCCCAACTTTTTTGGAATGGCGTTCGTATTTTTAAAAAGTATCTGTGGTTGGGAAAATTTCATGCAACGAGTAGCATGATGCCGATTGTAACATAAAGAAGCTTCAGCTTTTTTTTTTTTTTAAACACTATCTACATCTGGAGCACCCTGAACCAGATGTTCTTGTCTAACATCATTGACCCAAACTCACAATTGCTCTTTTGACTGAATAGGCAAAAAATTCCACAGACACAATTCAGAATTCTCTCACTCGTTGCCTGAAACCAACTGAGGTGTTTTATTGAATACATAATTAATGCATAAATGAAGACCGAATGAACTTAAAGAATGTGGATTAAAGATCACATGTGCTTTGTGATTCTAAAGAGGACTGCAGATATAGCTCGTGCAGAACAAGAAGGAAAAGTGAAAGTAGAATAGTGTGTAGAGTTTGGTTATGAAATGCACCCCGAGTCCCGGCGAGGGATTTTGGCTCCTTCCCGCATGCTTGGCAGGGATGCGAATCGCTCAGATTAATGACTTAGAATTCCTGGAATTCCCAAGTCAAACAATGCACTCGCATCTGGAGGTGTAGGCTGCAGCAAAATCAGCTCTTTTCTTTCCTGTTTTGTGGACTTAGCGGCAGGCGTAACAGCTCCAGAAAGTAAAAGTTGCAGGGGTGAAGGGTTTAGTAACAAATGTGTAGACTAACCGCATTGATTCTGACTTCATTTGACTTCCTTTATTCCTTTAGAAAGCTGTACACTATTGAAGATGATTTGTGTTTTTCCTGCAATTGCAGTACTATTTACCACGGGAGTCTGCCTTGTTTTTGTTTGGTAGCCCCAAACTCCACTTTATGGGAATGTTTACCATCTGAATTTGGGATCCATCTGTAAGAACTTTGTAAGAGCATTTGATGTTGGGAGAGAAAGCCTTGCTCACACGTCACAATTAACGTTGCAGTTTATCTCATTGGAGTTCTGGACTAGTAATCAGAAGGTCGCTGGTTTAAGCACCATCACTGCCAGGTTGCCAGATTTTGTCCAGCAGCAAGTCCCTTTACCCTCAATTGCCTGAACTTTTAGCCATTGGGACAGTGGCAGCCTAGTAGGTAGAGCATTGCGCTACCAGTCAGATCATGGGTTCGAATCTTGATTTGAATCCTGCACTCTGACCCCAGCTTCCAAACAAGCTGGGATGTATGGGAAAAGCATTTCATTGTTACGTAGACATGTATATGTATATATGACAAACCAAATCATTTAACTCTCTTAACTTTAACTCCACTTAACTCTCCATTGCAAATGATTCTGAATCATCCAAAAGCTGTTAAATGGGGTTGAGATTAGGGCTTGGTGTAGGTCACTTCAGTTTGTACACAGGGGCACAGTCATACTGGCATGAAAGGAAAAAAAGGTGCCTAACCTAAATTACTGCCACAAAGTTGGTAACATTTATTTTATATAATTGATTTTATTCACCCACTCCCGTGAGTGTAGCTAAAACAATTAAACTAGGAAAGCTGTCAATATACATTTTGACCTACAGTGCACAGTACTTGATCTTTCTCAAGGAGATATTTGGATGCATGTGATGATCTGCAGGGTTAATAAGCCATTATTCTATTCCAGTCAGAGGATGATCCACAGACTCCCTAACCCCTGCAGTAAGTGGCGACCATCAATACATTGTAATCATACTGTTATGAACACACCATACATACAGGGTAAAGTTATAACCTTCACATGTGCATCCTGCAGCAGAGAATAGCCTCACTTAGCTGAATTAGCGAATTAGCTAGAGACTAAGACGGCCATCTTATGATCTGGCAATATTGATTTTTTTGGTGACTGGTTTGCCTTTTAGCTCTTCACAAATCTGTCTCAGTCTATGTAAGCAGAAAGAATCAGATGTTACAAAACGCAGTGTGAGAACATAGGTGTGAATCTCAGGGTTAGCTCGTCTCCTCAGTGTTTTTCCATGTACTGTATATTTCCTCTAAAATACTTTAGGATATAAAAAAATATACATCTATTCAGTGTTTTTCCATACAGTTAATAGAAAAATTAATCTCATCTGCTGATCCTGCATGAATAAATCCACAATAACTCAAGACCTGTCTTAACTTTCTGAAAAAAAGAGGTAAAGATGAATGCAATGCCTAGCCAATCTCCTGACTTGAACTTTAGTAATTATTTATTTAAAAAGAGGCCCTCTAAAAAAGATAGTTTGTCCAGGGAAATGCTGTAAAATTTAAATGCAAACAATCAATTATTTATTAGCATAATATGGTGAATTTATGCACTGGAAATATGGTAATTAACAAAAATAAAAAATGGTTAAATAATTATTTACTTTCGCTGTATATTGGTGATTCATTCTGGGTTGCGGTGGGTCTGATTCACTGGGCAAAATGCAGGAAACACACAGGTCACCAGTCCATCACTGGGCAAACACACATACACACTCATACCTCCAGTTAACCTGACTGCATGTTTTGGACTGTGGGAGGAAACCGGAGCACCCGGAGAACACACAAACCCCAACAAACTTACTGTCACAATCATTAATACAGACATAAAATATACAAAGCTGCTGAGGATGGGAATACAAAGAAATAAAACAGTCTGGGATTTAAAATGGGAATGTTTAAATGAGAATCTGGCAACCAGGTGTTTGATTACATTTTCAGCATTTAGAAGATGCTTTTTATCCAAAGCGACTTACACTACTGTGACAGTATATTGTCTAAGCAATTGAGGGTTAAGGGCCTTGCTCAAGGGCCCAACGGTGACAGCCTGGCAGTGGTGGGGTTTGAACCAGTGACCTTCTGATTACTAGTCCGGTAGTGTAACCACTAGGCTACAACTGCTCTACAGTTCACGACATGGCTGTAAATGACATAGACCTGTTTTGGACTGTAATGGCTTGACATCTGTTTATGAAAAAAAAAAACTGCAGTGGCCTGCTAACCGCGCTGACCTTAACCACACAGAAATCTTACTGAGATTGTTTAAAACATCTACTGCAAGCACAAATGCCTGACCTCACAAATGCTTGACTTAATGGACCCAAATTACAACAGACACACTCTAAAAAGAGTACAGACTCCATATTAATGCCTATGGTTTTGGAATAGGATGTCCAATAGGATATCCCACCACTATGATTAGGTGTCCGAATACTTTTAGCTGAACACATAAAACAATTAGAGAATTTCATCTCACCTTGAGCAGGACGAACAAGCTTGGTGGGCAGGAGTGTAGGGGGGGGGCACTTTTTAGCCATCAGCTTTTCTCATGGTGACGCAAAGAGAGCAAGCAGGGGCAGTCTTAACCAGACAGTGACTTCTCACGGCCCCCAGCGCATGAGAGGGATTAGCGCTGGATGCTAACAAGCTCAAACCCCAATTAAACAAGCCTGTATGACCAAGCCTGGCCTAAAGAGGTGAGAAGCTGAGCAGTGAATACAGCTGCACTTTATTCTGCATGAAGATTACCATTGACAGTGGTTCCAAAAATCTTATCTCCTAAACACCATAGCGGCTATTTTTAAAACAGAATATGCAAAGAAATGTTAAGATAAAGGTAATAAGAGTGTGAATAATTGTTTTCCTTGGGTAAGAAATGACAGCTCAGGATATTTCATGTCTGGTCCAGTGGAAGCAGACATCTGGTAGAACTGACAAGTCATTTTAATTGGATACGGATCCGACACACGTGGGTGTTGATGCGCTTAGACAAGAATCAAGGACATGGACCTGCAAACCGATGAGGAGGTTTTGTTTTTGTGTTTAGGATGGATCACAATATAAAGACACACAATATGGCCAGTAGTGTGTGGACACCCCTAGTATTTTTGAGTTTACAGTGGTACCTTGCAACTCGACGTCCCTTAAACTCGGCGCTCTTTTTCAATTGTATTTTAGTGTTTTTTTTATATTATATATTTTTATATTATAGTTGTGTTATTTTTAGTGTATAAGTGTCAAAAACAACCCCATTATTTTACATTAGCCTAATATATGCAGTTCCACTGGACCATGGAACGCATTAACAGGTTTTCCATACATCGTTATGGAAAAAAATACCTTGAAACTCAACGTCTTTTAAACTCAACGCCACTTCCAGAACCAATTGACGTCGAGTTTCAAGGTACCACTGTATGTGTTTTGGTCACAACCGTAAAAGGCGTATAAAATCATTTAAATACAGCATGACTGCACCTCAGTTTCCTGAAAGCCACTGTGTGATTAGTTTGGTATGGATAGACTCCAGTGGTCTGCAGAACTCTAAAGCTTTGATCTCAACCACACTAAACACCTTTGGGATCAATTTAAATGCAGTTTTGCAGTACCAGGCCTTGACGTCCAGCTAAAAATGCTATTTTGACCAAATGGGCACAAATTTCTACATAAACACTCCTGTGGAAAGCCTTACCAGATGAGTGGAGGCCATAATGCAAGTCCATAATAATGCCCATGGTTTTGAAATGGGATGCCCAACCAGCCCTTGGTATGGTGTTCACATACTTTAGGTCATGTAGTGCAGCATTTCATAATCATGGGGTTAAACACTAAGTTTTACTTCTAGTCTTACAAAAACACTTGTTCTCAAATACAAAAAGAATAAAAAAATACCCATATGACCGACGAGTGGCTCCTGTACCTGTAAAGAATAGAACCAACCTAATTAAAGGTTTCTGCAAGATTTTAAATGAAGCACTTTTGCAATCCACTGAATACAAATCTATCTGGTGCCCGGCTTAAGCTTAATGACAGGAAGTCTCCGGATGCCTATTTATCCCAAATTTCAAATATCCGCACTACTGAACTCGTGTGTTAAAACCGCCCATTGTCCCCCGTCTGTGCTTCGCCTTTCTAATGAAATCTTCCATCCTTGCCTGCTCCTGTGACTGATGAGGAGTTAATTAGCAAAGTAAGCAGAGCTTTGTGAAGGGGGGGGTTTTCCTGCTTTACCCGTGACATCTGTAGTGCTTTGGTTATAAATACAGAGCTCTAGTCGATCCCTGCATCTGTAAAAAGATGAGAAACAGAAACTTTGGCTGACTTGTTTGGAAGACGAGCAAGAATAAGTTAGAAAGACATGCAAGTATGTCATTGTAATCATTTCAGGAAAAGTGACGTGGTGGCCTTTTTTTGTGAATAAGAAATAGAAATTTACAGTATAATCCTCATAAAAGCTAATGTGACAGTACCCTCGCATAACCATTATATACTAAACCAAGGGTCAAGGGCCTAACAGTGTTATATGTCAATGAAGTCCATAGAATAATGCTGTTTATGCCATATTATGTAACAGCAAAATAAAATATTTATCATTCTTGGCTGACAGGAATGGCAACCTATGTGTTTTTCTGCTGTTGTAGTCCAAAATGTTTCTCTGCTTATTTGTGAGGAGCTTGAACCAGACTGACCAGGACTGGAATCATCAACTGTGCTATCAGCCGGTCGTGCATCAAAATCTTTATCTACAGACGTGATTGGCTGGTTTCTGGAAAGGAATGGGGGATTGTCTGAGGCCCAGTAATGCACAGGCATCCTGTCAGGGTTGTGTTACTGCATTGCACCCAGTGATTCTGGACCCTCTGTGAGCCTGACCAGGACAAAACAGTGGTAAAACATGGAAATAAAATGAAACATTAACACTAGCTCTAGAATTGTGTCTGTGATTGTATGCATTGCTGTACAGAGAAGCGTGCAGGTGTTTCTTATAAAGTGCCCTGTAAATAATAAAATTATACGTTTTGAATATGAGAGACGGCAACCACACAGAAAGGCTGGAAATGTAGGAAAAATAGATCCTTAAATGTGCCAAAAACTAGTGTGTTACATACAACTTAAATAAAATCTTTATAACTTAATAAAAATTATAAAAAAATTGAAATCATTTAAACATTTATTTAATAAATGTTTCCAATTTAACATATTTAATTTCCTAATGCATTTGCGACCCATGCCACATGCATGCCTCCTCCTCTGGCTTAAAGCCCTACACGTATGGAGGAACTCACTGAGCTCTCTGTATTCCTCCACCACTGCGTGTGTGTGAGAATGTGTATATTTGTGTGTTGTAATGGACTGGCAACCTGTCTGAGATCTGTCCTACCTTTCGCCCGATGAATCAGATCCACCGCAACCCTGACCAGAATAAAGCAGTAGTAAAACAGACAGTGAATGAATAAATGAATAATGTATTTAGATGGGCGTGGCAGAGACAATCCCAGAGGTCTTAGTGTTAGAATATTACTGAGCTTGTGTTTTTTTCTAATGGTTTAAGTCATTTTACAATTTCCCCCCCTTGTTTTTTTTAGCAGGCGTATGCATCCTCCATCCAACAGATGGCACCTCCCAGTCCCAATACCACCAGCAGCAGTAACGGGAGCAGTGGTGGAGGAGACCAGCTAAGCAAAACCAACCTGTACATCCGTGGCCTCCACCCGGGCACGACAGACCAAGACCTGGTTAAACTCTGTCAGCCGTGAGTACATTTACATTTACGGCATATAGCAGACACTTTTATTCAAACAAATTATAGGCGATGAAATGAAAGCAGTTGAGGTTAAGAACTGTGCTCAGGGGTCCAATGGTAGCAGCTTGGTGGTGGTGAAGCTTGAACCAGTGACCTTACGATTACTGGTTCCAGAAATGCTAAGACTGGAACGAGATCTCTTTAGGCTGGTAAGGCTACTAACCAGGGTCCTTACACACCCTTTTTTAGACCGGTCTTTACCCACCCAGCAGACTTGTGGCCAATTTTGTCTGCTAGGGGGCGTCCAGCTGACCGGTAGCAGAGCTGAGACTCTAACTTAGAGAGTTCAGAATCCCAGTGCTGGTGCGCTAGCCATCTGGGTGCAAAATAATCCTCACAAGGGCGTGTTTTTTATTTCATTTCATTATTTTGTGTTGGGTCTGGTTTCCCTGGAATCACTGGCATAACACATGCTTTACAGGGCATCAATCCATCGCAGGGTCTCGGTCAAACACTCAAACTCAAACATAGCCAATTATGCCTGTATGTTGACATCCGCCTGACCGATAGCATGGCGATTCGAACCTTGAATTCCATCAATAGTGGGCTAGGGCAATTTACCGTTGCGCCGCCTCAGCGTGTAAGATGTCCAACAAGCTCAGAGTCAGGTGTCTACATACTTTTGGCCATATAGTGTGTAATTAATTAGTTCTGGATTGTTTCTGTTTGAAGAACATTTGCTCTGTGAATACTAAAGACAGTTGTTTAGGTTTAAATCAGTGAGCTGAGCTGGAATTAATATCCACTCATTAAGTTTAATTAACCTGAATAATGCTTGTTAGTGCAAGAAATAATCATTATTAAATGAATTGTCACAATTTTGGAGTTTGATACGCCTCTGTCCTATAAGAACGTTTTATAGTGTAGCTTGGACGACCCTGCAGCGGAGTGAAAGACTGCAGCAGGCTGTAACTTGCGAGAAAGTCAACAAGGGTTTGGGTTTCAAACAAACTTTTTCTTGTTGGCAGCACTAAGCTTTTGCAACAAGTAGGCATGATTGCTTTCCTTCCTCCCTCCCTCAGCCTCACTTCCTTATATGGCTGCAGACTTTAGGAGGGGTCCCGTTTTTCCAGTCAAGGAGCTGTGAAGAATTTTGCTTGATCTGAGCGTAGAGCCGTAACTTGTTTCTAGTTCCTAGTCTTTTTTCGTCTTGTATGTTGACTACAGGAGCGGGTTCCACATGTATAAGTGCCTCAATGTTGGAAATGTTTGTTAAAATTGATGTTTAAACGTCGCTAAGTTTACTCAATGTTAGACAAGAGACGTTTCTGATCAAGCTAGATGTCTTCTAAAGATGCTTTACGGAAGACTGGGGGCCTACACGTTAAAATCCTAACATAAGAGAGTAGAAAAAGCAAATGAGAAAGAAAGAGAGACCTTCTCACTTGTCTCCAGCAGTTGGGCAGATACGTCTTGGATCTGGCTGCCCGGCCCTACAGGAAACTCAATGCTCGGGAGAACAGAGAAAGACAAACAAGGGCAGCAGCTGGAAGAAAGAGGGGAAAGCAGGACAGAGGGCATATGAGAGCACGAGTAAAAGATGCAGGGGAAAGTGAGAAGGTAGAGAGTATGAGAAAAGTGAGAGAAGAGAAGGTAAAATGAGAATTTAGCCACTTTCATACATGCATGTTTGTACTAGTGTTAACCAGTAATTCACTGGGTCCTGTATGTAAACGCATCCTAGATGCTATATAAACTGAGATGGCAGTTAACCAGGTTGAGACCTAGTTCAACAGCTGGGCAAATATCTTTGTTCAAAAGTATTTAGATCATTAGCTTGGAAATTCTAAAACCATAAATTGCATTATATGGTGGCACAGTGGCTCCATGGGTAGCACTGTCACCTCACAGCAAGAATGACCTGGGTTCAATTTCCCAGGCTGAGCGGTCCGGGTCCATTCTGTGTAGAGATGTTCCCCGTTTCTGCATGGAGAGATTTCCTCCAGAAGCTCCGGTTTCCTCCCCAAGTGCCCAAAGTGTGTGTGTGTGTGCTTTGTGATGGACTGGTGACCTGTCTAGGATGTTTTCTGCCTTTAACCAGTAAATAATACCCACTGCAACCCTAAATAAGATAAAACAGTGGTTAAACAAACAATAAAAAATGATTTGCATTATAGTCGCCATTTTACCCATCAGTAACATGAATCTCTTAATGGCAAATGCATTCAGACCCTTTGTTGTGGCACTCAAATAAATAGTGGTGATAAAACAACATTTTAGGCTTTGAGTCTTCCCAGGACCACAAAGGCATCAATAATTCTGAAAGGGAGAAAGCTTGGCACAGTTCTGAACCTTCTTAGAATCAGACATCCAGACAAATTTGGCTTTCAGACTGAAAGGGCCCTGATCAGGGAGGTAAGAAAGAACCCAAAAGTCACTCCTAAAAAGTCACTCCAGAAGTCTTGTGCAGAGATTGGAGAACCTGTTGGACAGACAACGGTCTCTGCAGCACTTTATAAATCAAGTGTCAAGTGGAAAACCTGTTGGACGAGCACATGATAGCATGCTTGTAGTTTAAAAGGCATCTAAAAGACTCTGGCAAGGCTGCTCAGGTGGCGCAGCAGTAAAACACGCGCTAGCACACCGGAGCTGGGATCTCGAATACATCGTATCGAATCTCAGCTCTGCCATCCTGCTGATTGGCCTGTTGTTCATATAGGAGTGGGGTAGTACTAAGCCGGATAGGGTCTTCTCATAACTAATGCAACTACGACCTCTCCTGGCTGATTGATGGCGCCTGCACAGAGGCGGGGAAAGAGTGCGGATCAGGGTGTGTCTCTCTGTACACAGTGCTGATCCACATTAGCCCTCACCTAGTGCAGGTGAAAAGGTGCATACAGCTGCTGGCCACGTGTCGGACGGGGCTTGGGTTAGCTTTGTTCTCCTCAATCAGAGCGGGGATCGGCATTAGTGGAGAGGAAGCATGATGCAATCGGGCAATTGGACGCACTAAAAGTCGGGAGAAAAAGGGGAGAAAATGCATATACAAAATACAAAAAAAGACTCTTGGAACAGCTGGAACAAGATTCTCTGGTCAAATTAGATAGATCTACAAGCACTGTATTGGGCAAAAAACAAGCACTATGTATCTGGGCTAAACCCTTCATACTGTGAAACCTGGTGGTGGCAGCATCATGTTATAAGGGTTTTTCTCAGCAGCAGGGACAGGGAGACTGGTAAAAATTGAAAGACAGTAAATGCAGCCAAATACAGGAACGTCCTTGAAGAAAATCTTTTCCACAGCAAAGCAAACTGAGACTTGGCCGAAAGTTCATCTTTGAAACAAGACAATGACGTACAGCACACATACAGGGTTAATCTCTGAATGTTCTTAAATGGTCCAGCAAAGCCTGGACTTAAACATGTTTGAACTTCTGTAGAGAGACCTGAGGATGACATTTAACAGACCCTTGCCATCCAGTCTGACTAAGCTTGAGAGGATCTGCCATGATAGGGTAAACAATCCTATCTTGTTTAATGAAAGGTAAAATGACTCTGTAATGGTAATCCTTTCAGACACTCAGTGTGAAGCTTTCAAACTTATGGTACAAAGTAATATAGAAACAAAAATCACAAAGTTACACTGGTAATATCATATTATTCACCTCATTAAGTAAGCTTATGCTCATACTGAAGAATCATTTATGAATGATTCAGGAGTGAATTACTTTGTAGCATCACTAACAGTGCATATATACTAATCAACATAACAATCCAAAGCATATAAAACTTAAATGTCAACATACACAGATCAGCCATAACATTAAAACCACCTCCTTGTTTCTACACTTACTGTCCATTTGATCAGCTCCACTTACCATATAGGAGCACTTTGTAGTTCTACAATTACTGACTGTAGTCCATCTGTTTCTCTGCATGCTTTGTTAGCCCCCTTTCATGCTGTTCTTCAATGGTCAGGACTCTCCCAGGACCACCACAGAGCAAGTATTATTTAGGTGGTGGATGATTCTCAGCACTGCAGTGACACTGACATGGTGGTGGTGTGTTAGTGTGTGTTGTGCTGGTATGAGTGGATAAGACACATCAATGCTGCTGGAGTTTCTAAACACCTTAATGTCACTGCTGGACTGAGAATAGTCCACCAACTATCCACTGTCCACAGGGCAGCGTCCTGTGACCACTGATGAAGGTCTAGAAGATGACCAACTCAAACAGCAGCAATAGATGAGCGATCGTCTCTGACTTTACATCTACAAGGTGGACCAACTAGGTAGGAGTGTCTAATAGAGTGGACAGTGAGTGGACACGGTATTTAAAAACTCCAGCAGTGCTGCTGTCTTATCCACTCATACCAGCACAACGTACACTAACACACCACCACCATGTCAGTGTCACTGCAGTGCTGAGAATGATCCACCACCTAAATAATACCTGCTCTGTAGTGGTCCTGTGGGGGTCCTGACCATTGAAGAACATGGTGAAAGCTACAGGGTGGACTACAGTCAGTAATTGTAGAACTACAAAGTGCTTCTACATGGTAAGTGGAGCTGATAAAATGGACAGTGAATGTAGAAACAAGGAGGTGGTTTAAATGTTATGGCTGATCAGTGTATATGGGGAATTCGTATACGTCACATAATGTGTGTCATGTGTGGAAGGACTTAAATCATCATCACCAGTTGTCAAAAGTTATATTAAAAGTAAGTAAGTAAGAAAGATGTGCTGTTTTTACTTGCCAAAACCCCAAGGCTGATTTTTCATTCTCCATTAATCAGCTACACACTTACACTCAAGATCTAAGGTAGGTTCTTTTTGCACAAAAGCCCATCACCCCATGGTGATTCTTGACAGTGGACAGTGTCACCAATGTTCCTGCAGCTTCTAACTTACAGCAGACCGGACACATTTCCACTCAACGCAAGCTGACATTTTCATGACGTCGGGAGGAGAAACATGTACTTCAGATGGGTGCATTCAAGTGAACCCTATTTATGAAGTCACAAAAAAAGGCTCCGGCTGTAGTCAATTATAACAAGGCACTAGAAAAAATAAGAAGGCTATTCTACAAAGTTAGTTTAGGTATATATGGAGGTTTTTCAGAATGTCTACAGCAAACAATTTGAATAAAAGTTCCAATCATTCAGTCCCAGATAAAGAACGGTTAAAGAAATAATTGATAATTGATAAATAATTGAAATACTTTGAAGGCTTTGACACACACATACCATACAAGTGACGCAACTCTTTCCAAGAACTTTTGTGAGATCATAGGTCCTGAGAGTCGTTTTGATTCATGAGCAGAATCAGAAAGTGGTGTTTAGTTCTAGGTAGATTGTAATTTGAGTAGGGGGGAAGAGAGAGAGAGAGAGAGAGAGAGAGAGAGAGAGAGAGAAATAGAGAGAGAGAGAGAGAGAGAGAGAGAGAGAGAATGATCTCACATAAAATGAGTAAAATCTATCTTTATGCACTACGTGGCCAAATTCCACCATGACTATGTCCCTATGCACAAAGCAAGGTCTACTGAACAATTTTAAGATAAAATGGAATGGCAAACTGGCAGTGGTGGTAGTCCAGTACCTTTTGTCCGAATGCGTCATGCTTCCTCTCCACTAATGCTGGCCCTGGCTCCGATTGAGGAGAACAAAGCTAACCCACTCCCCCTCCGACACATGGGCATCAGCCGTATGCATTTTGTCACCTACACCAGACGAGGTCAGCTGTGGACCAGCTCTGTGTACGAAGAGACACACCCTGATCCGCACTCTCTTCCTGTCTCCGTGCAGGCGCCATCAATCAGCCAGCAGAGGTCGTAGTTGCATCAGTCATGAGAGAGTCCCTATCCGGCACAATACCCCGCCCCTAAATGAACAACAGGCCAATCGTTGTTCATGTGGCTGCTCAGCCTCATGAACAGAGCTGAGAATTGATACGATGTATTTGAGATGCCAGCTCTGGTGTGCTACTGGTTTTTACCGCTGCGCCACCTGAGCGGCCACTAGTCCAGTACCTTAATCGCTAGGCTTTATTGCCACATAACCTCAAAGACATACCGAAATCTTGTTCTGGATAGCATTGAAAACTGTTACAGCTCAAGTTCATATTAACACTCCATATTTTGGAATATATCCAACAAACTCAAGGTCAGGTGTTCACATACTTTTGGCCATATAGTGTAACTGATGCCTCTCACAATTTTAAAATCACTAATGATCGAGGAGGATCGTCTTTCATGTAGGACCTTCAGGAGTGCATATGGCAATAGTTCTATTATGGTGCGGCATTAGGACCCAGTATACCTCCAGTGCTGTGGTGCAGGGCACATAAGGAGACCTCTCAGGTTACACTGCATGTACATGGCAGGGGAAAGGAGGCCTCTCTCTCTCTCTCTCTCTCTCTCTCTCTCTCTCTCTCTCTCTCTCACCAGGGGGTCTTGTCGCCTGCATCTAATCAACACACACATCTGCAACACCACCACATATTTCATATCTCTACACCCCTAAGATATGCAAATCAGGTCTGCATGCACAATAACTTCCATTATTTAGAGGGCACGGTTTCTCCACATCGCGACGACCCTCATAAATGCTTCATGCAAGCCATGCAAATGATACAGCGTCAGGAAGAGCGATTTTGCTCGTTTCTTCGGGGCTATGCACCACCACTTTCATTGCTTGGGTTATAGATAAAATCAATGTTCCATTGACTTTGCTTCTGCTGTTCTCGAATTCCTAAAGTAATCGCTCTATCAAAAACAAAAACGACGCAGCTGTTCCACACCAAATGTAGTCGAGCTGCCATGTCATGTTTTGCGTATGAAATATTCTTCTGTACATAAGTAAGCATTATCTGGTAAAATAATACATTACTAATAATACATTCATAAAACTTCTACTTATTATTTATTGTTCATTGCTTTAGCCTGGTCTGGCTTGTTCTGGCTTTAAGGTCTTTTCTGGGAACACTGGGGGCCAGGCAGGTTTACACCCTGGACATATGCTGCATTTGATGTACCTCAGCAGTCTGTGATGTCACTCATGCCTGTGGCCATTTAACTACTTAGTCAACTAAATAAGGTTTACTTTATTTACCACAGTGCTACCTCTGTTTTTAATATTATTTTTGCATTTTTTCCATATTTCTCCCAGTGTAATCATGGCCAACTCCCACTTGCCAACTTTTGCCCCTATTGTTTGTACGATCCCCGCTCGGGCGGCACGGTGACTCTTGTGTAACCGGTAATTATCTGCCCTGTCATGAATGTAACCAAAGTGTGTAAAACATGGCGCTAAAATCCTAATAAATAAATCAATCAATAAATGATCCCCGCTCTGGCCAAGGAGAGCTGAAACTGTCACGTGTTCCCTCTAAAACAGCCACAGTCAGCAGCCGTATCTTTTAACTCTGCAGTGGTGGAGTCTTACAGAGAGCCGCACTGCGTATGGAGAGACCCCAGCGAGATCCATTAGCGTGGACGTGGGGATCTGTGTTTGTGTGTGATCCAGATTCATATGCCCGACTAGGTTAATAGAATGCATTTATTTGTCATATATACATATACACGTGTACAGTACAACAACATTATTTTTATATATATTTTAGCTTGTTTGAAAGCTGGGGTCAGAGCACAGGGTCAGCTATTGTACAGCGTCCCTGGAGCAAACAGGGTTAAGGACCTTGCTCAAGGGCCCAACAGTGGCTGCATAGCAGAGCTGGGATTCAAACTCCCAAAGCTACTCTCTGCTTGACACAATGCAGGGACACACCCCGGACAGGGCGTCAATGGATCCCGGCATTTATTTTTACTTACTAAAAAGTATGTTCACTCATGTCTTATATGCTCCCCCCTAAAAGGTATGGCAAGATTGTTTACACCAAGGCCATTCAGGCTGCTTGAAATAAAAAATCAGCTAGGTTTTATTCTCAGATAAGCTTTTTGAAACAACGTACATGAGTTAAGTCCATCATCATCGTAATTTTTAGTTTTATCACTTTTTTTATTATGGGGTCTGGTTCCCTCAGAAACACTGGATGCAAGGAAGGGACACACCCCGGATAATCTATTGCAGCATTTTTTCCCTCTTTTTCTCTGACCCCCCCCCCCAATTTTCTCCCCTAATCTAGTCATATACAACTACCCTGCTTGCATTATGCTTCACCTCGACCGATACAACCCTCCACTTCTGACACACATCCCCTCCGACCCGTGAGCAGTACTGACTGCCTCTTTTCACCTGCACGAGGCGAGTTCATATGTGGATCAGCCTTGTGCACGGAGAGCCACACCCTGATCAGCATTATTCCCCAACTCTGCGCAGGTGCCATCAATCAGCCAGCAGAGGTCGTAATTGCATATGATATGAGGAACCCTTGTCCGGCTCATCCCACCCTGAACAAGCCAGCCAGATGGCAGAGCTGAGAGATTTTTTTTTTAAATAATTAAACAGTATATATGTTCCCCCATAACAAGTATAGCAAGATTGTTTCCACCAAGGCCATTCTTTATTTTTAGCAGGCTGCTTGAAATGAAAACACGTCAGCCAGGTTTTATTCTCAGACAAGCGTTTTGGAACAAGGTACAGCAGTAAAGTACTGGAAGAACCCGGAAAGGTGAAATTAGAAACATCATCATTATCATAATTTTCATTTTTATCACTACTTCATTCTGAGGTCTGGTTCCCCACACCCTGGACAGGGCGTCAGTCTTTATATTTAAAGAGTACGTTCACTAATGTTTTATATGCTCCCTCTAAAAGGTATGGCAAGATTGTTTCCACCAAGGCCATCCTGGACAAGACCACCAACAAGTGCAAAGGTGAGACGTGATTTTTATATTGCTCTGACTTCATGTGATTTTGCTTTAAAGCTGATTTATCTCGGCCAGGTGTGCGGCATGATGTAACTGCACTGTGATTACTGTTGAGCAAATCTGTCAACATCTGTCGATGTGCGCTGTACTGAAACGTTATTTAGCGTGGATGTGGGGATCTGTGTTTGTATGTGAACCTTATACTGTACAAACCATATCCTGGGAACACTGGGGGCCAGGCGGGTTTACACCCTGAACGTGTGCTGCATTTGAGGTTCCTCAGCAGTCTATGATGTTACTAATGCTTGTGGCCATTAAACTACTCAGTCAACTAAATAATATTTACATTATTCACCACAGTGTTACTTATGTTTTAAATATATATTTTTGCATTTCCTCTATATTTCTCCTAGTGTAATCATCACTAACTCCCCTACTGCAAATCCTTTGCCCCTTTTGCGTGTATGATCCCCTCTCTGGCCAAGGAGAGCTAAAACTATCATGTGTCCCCTCTAAAACAGCCACAGTCAGCAGCCGTATCTTTTAACTCTGCAAGGGTGGAGTCTTACAGAGAGCCGTACTGCATATGGATAGAGCCCGGCAAGATCCATCCCTTAGGGACAGCCAATCGTGCCCATTGTATGTGAACCTTATACAAAGCTTTTTGTTCACACGTGAGACAGGTTACCATTTTGAATTGGTGTGTGATGAAAAGCAGATGTGATGTAACAGCACAAACCCACGACTACAAGCTGCTGATTTAATTTAAATTTGAATTTAAATACAAACAGAAATTTATTGACTAAAATAATATCTTGTATGGAAATCTGTAGCAGCACAATAATAAATGGCTAACAAAAGTAGAAGCTTCAAAAAAGCTACCGATGGACATTGGTTAAACACCTGAATTCATTAGGAAGGGTGTCCACATACATTCGACCAGATCACGTGTTGCAATCACTGTTGACTTTGACTCCAGAAAAGGTCATGCATGTTAATGCAAGGTGAAACAGTGCCGCTGGAGGAATGATCTCAGATATCTCACGTCTGCTCAGATATCTAACCTTGCATGCATGTGCATGTGTGTGCAGGCTACGGCTTTGTGGACTTTGATAGTCCAGCGTCTGCGCAGAAAGCAGTGATGGCACTAAAGGCCACTGGAGTTCAAGCTCAGATGGCGAAGGTAAGAGGTAACAACTATCCAATCTGCATCGCTCTGCAGCACCCAAGCTGAAGAAAGTAAAAGCTAAAGCGTTTGACTTATTGGGACATGAGTGTCATGGCAGTTCCTGAGATTCTAATGTTTTTATGAAACTGTACTTGTTGTTGACCAATCATTTAATCAGTACAGATGGACTCTTACTGATCCAGAAGGAGTTCGAAACTAGGAGTTGCTAAAACATGTGACACTGTTCACAATCGAGCGAGCCTTATATTACAATAGGCTTAGATGCTACTGTGCAAGAAAGAAGCCCAGGCTCCAAGGGGTTTCTTTCTTGCCTGGCAGTCCATGACAATATAAAGCTCATTTGACCGAGGACAGTGTCCTAGCTGTTAACACCACCTTTAAAATTGATTGCAGACCCTTTTTTGGTGGCTCTTAAATTCCATGAATTACATCCATCCAGGCATGTGAACGATTGGGTATTATTTCTGACTTTGGCAAGACAAAAATCTCAATACTGCTATAAATCTATTGCTTTTTGAATTCTTCTATTTTTGGGCTGAGACACTGATTGCTTTTAAACTGCACTTCAAAAGCATTCTCTGCACCTAATCAAGTACTACGGGATGGCACTTCAGAAGTAGCCTTTATAAGTGACTCGGTTCATCGTAGAGTCCTCTGATTGACTGATTCAATGTGTTTGTTTATTTAGTTCTTTTTGAAGACCTGTCCTGCTTTTCCCGCAGGCAGTTTTGCCACTATTTTTTGTTCTGGTTTTTAGGAAATCAGCCAGTTGGCATGGCAGCTTTCTTGTGTTTTTGTCGGCCTTCCTGTGCGTAGCTGTCAAGTAAAAAAGCATCCCGCTGTCTTGATTTTTTTGCTGCTGTTGTTTTGCTGGGTTTCCCTCCTTGGTTTTCTGGCAAGCATGTGGGTTGTAACTCAGAGGTGGATTGAGTAGCTGGCATAGTTTCAACCCAGCACTTATTTTATTTCTTCTCCAGTCTGTGCGTTGCCTTTTTCATGTTTTCATATGCATGGAGTCCAGTGCTAATATTTCTTACACCATCAGCCCGGATGTGTATCCCTTACACCATTAGGCACATAACAGCCCAGTGCCGCACTCCTCTTCAGACTTAATTACAGACATTTCAGGCCTTTAGTAGCCTGACCTATGTAGGAATGACTCCAGTTTTGTGGGATCGCTGTGAGCTCTGTTTAATATGTGTGCGTGTGGCGAGGAATGGGGGTGGGGGAGGATTCTTCTCAAGAAGCCATGAGATCACTGCAAAATCACCTTTACCGCAGGTCACAGCGAATACACATGCATTATTCATGCCATGCAGATGAAGCAGCATGGCAATGCATTTACAGCTTTCTAATTTCACCTGTGCACCGGTGTAATTAACATGCAAAGCGTGGACGGGGTGAATTGCAGGTTCAGCGTCTTCCAGCTGTCTTCTTCAATTCTGCAAGTTAGTTTCAGACAAGTGACACAGACAGTTTTTAACGGCTGGCATGCTGAATTTCTAAAAAGCATAACACAACGGGAAGGTGTGCGGACATCTTTCTGAATGATTTCTCTAATTGGCTAGAGCGATGCCAACCCAGGTATTGTAATGTAGTTAATTTCAGACTAAGTATGCATATTATGCTATGGTCTGTCATTAGACTGTCTTTAGAGACAGTTATGATGTGCATATGGTAATTATTTGACAAACTGTACATCCATTATACAAATAGACTAAAGCATTAGCTGAAGCCCGTGATGGATTGGCGCCCTGGCCAGGGTATTCCGACCTTGCGCCCAGTGTTTCCAGTGGAAACGGATCTGCTGCGACCCTGATGAGGATGAAGCGGTTGATAAACATGATAAATTATTATTATTTACAACTGTCCAAAGTATAAATCCTCCTACTGGGCTGTCATACCTAAAGTACGCTAGCCCACTACCGCTGACATCTGGTATCTTTAGAATCTCCAAACTGTTATCAGTTGGTCAGGTCTCTGCATGGACACAATTGGATAATGTTTAAGGAAGGGATGGCTTGAAACAACCTAGCTTTTGAGAGGTGCACTTGTCAGTGCGCTTCCAGTGCTGGTCCCAAGCCCAGATAATAAATAGGATTGCGCTAGGAAGGGTATCCATGTAAAAACTGTGCCAAGTTTGGTATGCAGACCAGATCCGCTGTGGCGACCCTGAAATGTGGGAGCAACTGTTGCTGGCCCAGAAAGATCAAAGACTATAATGCCTCAAAAAAAAAAATATTCTGCAATATTCTTGCCCACTCATTAGTGGGCAGTAATGACAAGAATCTAGGCATTATTCATTGCTTCATGACCCACGTAAAGGTCATATAAGATACTCTAATTATACATGCATGTGTTAAAGAGCAAGTGCTTAACCCTTCACTCGAGTCTATCTGTTCTCTCTGCTTTTCTGCAGCAACAGGAGCAGGACCCCACCAACCTGTACATCTCCAACCTACCGCTGTTCATGAGCGAGCAGGAGCTGGAGAGCATGCTGAAGCCATTCAGTCAAGTCATCTCTACACGTATCCTCCGTGACGCCAATGGTGCCAGCAGAGGAGTCGGATTTGCCAGGTACATCCACTCCACCTTTCAGCAACCGTCTTTAAAATAAAGATTCATCTTCTGTGGGTGTCAGTATATAACCACGGTGTTCATTTTTAACAGGATGGAATCGACAGAGAAATGTGAGGCTGTCATTCAGCATTTTAATGGCAAATATATCAAGACTCCACCCGGAGTGGCAGGTAAAGGGCTACTTTAGTTCCTCATTATGAGCTACTGCGTATGGCCAAAAATATCTGGACAACATGAGCCTGGTAGATGTTTGTGGCTATAAAGCTTCTACTCTGTTCAGAAGGCTTTCCACAAGAATTTGGAGTGTTTCTGTTGGACTTAGTGTTCATTTTCCAGAAGAGCTTTGTGATGTCAGTCCAACATCGCAATCAGTCTTCCAATTCATCCCAAAAGTGTTTGATGGGGTTGAAGTCAGGAATGTCTTTCTGGACCTTCATTTTGTGAACAGAGGCACAGTCATGTTAGAAGAAGATTCTATAGAATAGAATTGATTCTATACACCTGTTTGCCATGGGTGTGTCTGAAACATCTGAATTTGCTTAATATGCAAAGGTGTCCACATACTTTTGGCCATATAGTCAAGGGTACATTCACATTTGTCCATTATTTACTGTGTTGTATTTGTTTCCTTCTGTAAATTATTTCCCATGTGTATTTCCCAGTGCCTACGGATCCACTGTTGTGCAAATTTGCTGATGGGGGGCAGAGAAAACGCCAGAGTCAAGGGAAATATCTTCAACATGCACGACCATGGACAAGAGATCCAGAGACGGTATGAATTTTTTTATTTGTTTAATTTTTTATTTATAGAAGTGTTGCTTTTCACTTTTTGTCACTGGTGTTACAGTTCTGGTTTTTCTCTTCTTAAGGGTACAACAAGCTTACTAAAATGTACTCTATATGGTTAAAAGTATATGGACACATGACCAAAGGTTTTCCTATCTTATGGCCAGCCCAGCTGGGCTGTGAGGGGACCTCCCTACATATTCATCCAAAGGCCAATGCTGCTAACCCATACCAATCAATAATGCAAATGACATCTATGGAAGTTTGTCCTTCCTGTAGCTATTTATACACAGCCTTTCAGTAATTTATTGGGATTTATGTGGGTGGGCATAACATTTTCATTGAATGAATAAAGGTTAATATAGGGTTGCCAGCCTTCAATCTTTTGGGAAGGCATATTAGGTCAAAAAAGCATTTGTGTAAAAGACTTGAAAGGTCTAACTCGCAAACAACATTTCAATTCAGTCCATTTACTGTAGGTGTTCAGTGAGGGTTGGTCAGGCCCATGTGCAGACCAAACTCATCAATCAGTGTACGTCTTTATGGACCTCACTTTATGCTGGACATGGAAAGGTCATTCCCCAGAGTGTTACCACAAAGTTAGCAATTATTTTAAAGATTGATGTGTGTTGTAATGTTAGTGGTACGCCTGGTTAAAACCCTTTAGAAGGGGTGTCTTTTGGAGAAGTAAATTGTGTGTTAAATACACGGTATTGTACAGCTTTACGAAATACGGAACTGAGACTTTTGTACCCTGAACGTTTTTACTAAATCTCACGCTATTTTCCCATTAATACAGGGTGGAGTGATGCTAACCTATGACCCCAGTCCTGCTCTACAGAACGGGTAAGCTTGTGCTACATGATTCAGATATACTGATTCTGACAGCTGGATATTGGAGTTTCTCCACACCAAACTTCTGGTGTCTCAACACTGTATTGTAGTGTTTAATGGCTTATATGGCCACAAGAAGTTCATTCAGCCATAGAAAACTTGTTGTGTCATGTCTCCACCTGCAGGTTCTACTCCTCACCCTACTGCATTGCTCCCAACAGAATGATCACACAAACCTCCATCTCTCCGTACATGCATTCACCAGTATCAACATACCAGGTCAGAGCCAGACATTCCTGTACACAATTACATGTAAAACCCAGCAGATTAGCTTGTATGTACAGTGTTATAGTTTCCTTTTTATATATATTTTTGCAGAGGATTACTCCTGTATGATCAGAGAAGGGTTGCCAAAATTTGTAAATAATTTAACTGTTCAGGAATGTTGTTTCTCAACAGCGAATTGTTAGAATATTACATATTTTCCCCTCTACAATACATGATATTATCAGAAGATTAAAAAATCTGGAGAAATGTTTATGCATTAAGGGTAATGCAGAAAAGAACTAGAGCAAGTCCTCTACATAGGCAAGCCGTAGCCTAGTGGTTAAGGTACTGGACTAGTAATTAGAAGGTCGCTGGTTCAAGCCCCACGACTGCCAAGTTGCTGCTGTTGGGCCCTTGAGCACGGCCCTTAACTCTCGGTTGCTCAGATGGTATACTGTAACTGTACTATAAGTCGCTTTGGAGAAAGGCGTCTACTAAATGCCGTAAATGTAAACATATGGACCTTCAACATATAAACTTTTAAAGATGTGAACATCCATGTCCATTTATTTAAGATTTATTTAGTGCAAAACTGTGCAAGAATTTCAAATTTGGCAGCAGTGTAAAGTTGAATGGGCACAGTTTTAAATGAATGGGCAAAGATTCCCACAGACATAAAAGTCTGGTGAGAAGCCCTCTCTCAGAAGAGTGGCTGTAGTTATAACTTAAAAATATTACACAGAGGACACCTGTAACATTTGTTTTTGAAATGCGATATCCTCATGGTCAGGTGTCCAAATACTTTCGGTCATATAGTGTACCAAAAAAACACCCATATTTAAATAAGTCTGAAAATCAGAATGCAGGTTCATGTCACATGTGCTGACTGAATGAAACTCTTTCCTGTACAACAGATCCACAATCCATCATGGATGCACCATCAGTCGTACCTCATGCCGCCCACAGTAGGTCATTCTGTTAAACAGTGCTACGTCTATTAATATAGTACAGCTGCTGGATGGTTTGTATCAGCATTACTCTCGTTTTTTCACAGGGAACAGTTTTAACACCCACCATGGATCACGCTCTGTCCATCCAGCCTGCTGCCATGATGGGGCCACTAACCCAGCAGCTCAGTCATCTTACCCTGAGCAGCACCGGCACGGTGAGTCGAGTTCCCTCAAGTCAAACTTATAGGCATCAAAAAGCAAGATCATTTCTTATGTTATAATGCCACCTGGGACTTTTCTGTTTTTAGTACATACCTGCAAACACAGCTATGCAAGGGACATACATGCCCCAGTACACCCAAGTGCCTCATGCTGGTGTATCAGTCGAGGTAAGGCAACAAACAGGAAGAAACAGTTCAATGTTTAATGTTTTCAGAATATTTTTGCTCACTTTTTGGGATCTGCAGGAAAACGGAATCCAGCAGGAGCAGGTCACTATAGAAGCGTCCACAGAACATTCAGCGTACTCCTACCAGCACAGCAAGTAAAAGGAGGTGGGTGGTTTTGCTCCCCATTCAGTGCTTTCCACCACTAGCTGGTCACCCACACTGACTAACTAAGACCTTAAAACATCTTGATTTGGCCTGTTTCTTATTCTTGTTTTCCCACTTTCTTCCCAATCTGGTCATATCCAATTTCCCAACTGTAACTTCCTCTGTAGCTGTTGTTTCATCTGCCATAGACAGGGTGTCACAGAGAGCTGTATGGTGTATGGATTACCATCATGCCTTCAGTGCAGCCAATTGTGTCAGTGTGACCAGATGGTCAATAGCACATCTAAGATTTAATCACAAGATCTTGAGATCTTACCTAAACAGCCTCAGTAGTGAAAACAGCCACTCTAAATGCTAATTCTAACTTCAAAGCCACAAAGTTACAATATATTTTAAACACGACTTTTAGAATAGGCTGTCCTGCAAGCTCAAAGTCAAGTGTACACTTGGCCATATGAAATAGTCCCTGCATAATTTATTAAAAATAATAGTCAAAACCTACCAGTGCAGAGATTACAAGCTTGAGTTCGGATCTCAGCTCTGATATTAGCCTTTCTGGCCCTGCTCAGTTGGAAGCTATGACTAGATTGGGTTAAAAAAAAAAAAGGAAAACACAGAATTTGCAAGCAGAATTTTACTATCAAATCTTCAATCAAATATTTCACTGAAGAATTCAAATTCCAGAAATTGACAATTAAATTTTTTATATATGAATCAGTGTTTACTGACCATCCAACTATAAGGTCAATTTGGCAAATGTATTAATCTCATAAACATTATGACGATGTAACATTTTGCAGATTGGCAGTTGTACCGGTATTGAATGGCATTTAGTCTAAAACGATGTCAGCCTAGCATTAACCTATTTAAATAAAAAGTCATGAATGTTTTGCATATTGAATTGTCACATTAAAAGATTTTTATGTTGCTCAACACAACTTCTAATGTGCATTGCTAATGTGTAATCACAGTGTGTCCCCCTCGTCTCTTAGGTAGTGGGTGGAGGAATCGGCAGATTAGAGGTTATCCTGGGTCTCCTGTTTCTGATGGTCTGGACATTAGAGAAGCAGATAATGCAAAGACAACAACAGGAGACTGAACCTCAATCAGTAAAAGGAAACGAGACATTTACTGTAATGGAGGCATTTTCCAGAGTGTCAAGACCAAGCAAAGGACATGTTTTTGGCAGCATAAAACACATACACACACACACTTTAATAAAGTTTTTTTCTTTTGCAGGCAACATATGGCTTTATTTTGGACAGTCAGTTTAGAACTGTAGTCTTATTTTTTTTTATAAATTTATATTTTGCTTCACTTTTTAAAGATTTGATTTGTAAGTGTTGTAGAGGTACAGTTTTTGTACATAGACAAAATGTGTTAAAAAAAGTTTTATTGCATTTTTTATTAAACATCAAAGAAACAGTTTGAAACAAATGGCCGTGAAAGTGAAATAAACTGCTTAATAAAGCAGAGAAATAATAAAAAGCTTGAAAACATATGATGTTGTAAACATCCACATCACTTCATGACATGACTCGATATATCTGCTCTGCCTCTGTCCCTAAAATGCTGCTTTTTTACCTCAGTTTGTTAACTGAGTTGGAACATGTTGTCTTATTTAGAGTGAAAGTGTCCTTTTTCTGAAAACTGACAGACAGCTTTCCTAAAATAATTAAACACCACCATATCATGGTCTTCTGAACACGTTTCTGTGCTGCCTTCTCAGATTCCTCTTAATCTAGTGCACACACTATTACGCCAGATGTCAGACACCTATGACATAGGTCAGATTTACAAAATAGCTCTTGATTTCAACACTAGTATAATTTTCAAATGGTCTCTGCAGCGTCAACAAAATAAATGTTTATCAATAAGTTTCATGGATTAAACGTCTATAGCCAAGCACCTACATGCGAAGGTGGGATAAACATAAGCAAGCCAAGCAGCGAATAGAGTTGTGTAAAGCACATCAGCATTGGACTCTGGTACAGTAAAAACATGTTCTCATAAATGACAATCCATAAATAGCTATCTGAAAATCTGATGGATTCATTTAGATGTTGGTGGCTCTCAGAAGAATGATGCAGTTGGCTTATGTAGTGCCAAAAGAAACATTATTTTGGCCACAGGAATCCTGGCTTTACTAGTATGTATAAGACACAGCATGTAGGCCAAGTCTTGCCTGAACAATGGGGGGAACAAGTCTACCTTTGGGTTTCTGCCTGAATGTAAAACTGTAAAACAACACAATTAAAATGTGGAGCTGAAACTGGTAGCATAAACAAACACTTAATGCATACAAAACTATGAACTTAATCCTTACTATAAGGCAGCAGTGTTGTGTTGTCTCATCTCCTACCTGGTACTTCTGGTGTTCTGTGTTGCTAATGAAGCTTCTAATGAGGCACTATATACAATTTGTGTAGAATTTTTACGTTGCACTTGCAATATAGCGAAATGTGACAACATTTTCTGTTACACGGTGCTTTATAACGAAGTTTAAGTCGCCATTTGAACCTCTATAACAACACAACTAAATTTCCACAGCTACATGTGGATTATAGATGCAGGAATCTGGCAACCCCACCTCTTTGAGGCGTTTTAAACACAAACGACCTTGGCTCGATAAACCAATTTCGTATTTAATTAATAAGCTATCTTAACAAATATTTAAATATTAATTAAACAACTGTACATGGTTAAAATGGCATAGGTTCAAGTGACATAGGAAGTAGACTATACAGGGTGTTCACATGGTGCTTCACATGTTTTAAGTCGCCGTATGAACCTCTATAGCAACACAGCTAAATATGGATTCTGGAACTATCTGGCAACCCCACCTTGAGGCATTTTAAACACAAATGACCTTGCCTTGATAAGCCAATTTCGTGTTTAAATAATAAGCTACCTCAACAAATATTTAATTTATGCACCATTAAACAACTGTTAATTATCAAAATATATAAAGTATTATTGAAAATAAAATCAAATAAAGATTTAATTTTATAATAAAAATTTTAGCCAGAAAGATGAGGGGCTGTGTTTCATTCAGCACACAATATTCTATACAGTGTGCTTCAAATAGTAGCCTCGTCAGTATCTCAGCTCTCTACTGTAGTTCTTAGCTGAGATACAGACTAAAATCCAAATAACTCATACATCATAACTATTATTATGAAAGATATACAATAAAGACTTGTGCACCCTGTGCAGTACACTAACTATACGAATGAAATTACAGCTGTGAGTTAATATCCAAGGTAAACAACTTGTTAGCTTAGTCGCTAGTGTTAGCTGCTAAGCTAATTGCAGTGATTTCTGTTTCTATAAGCACTCAGTATTTATAACTTATCATATTAATATTGTAATACATACATGTCTGTCAGAGTTCTTGTTTCTGGGTGCCTTGCTTTCTCACCACGTTACCATCACGGCGTAATTTCCCTCGGGATAAGTAAAGTATCTATCACCACCAAGCGGCTAACTCGTAGTTGTGTTTGCTGAGTGAATAAATATGTACATTTTTAATAGTGACCGAATATATGTGTCCTTGTTCATTTAAAATAAAAAATAGATTCTATTCTGTTTACATTTATAAGCACAAAGTCAAAAAAGGAGCACTTATGCATCAAAACAAACACGGAATGAGAGGCTCACTACACATGCGCAGACGGAACGAGAGCCTCACTACGCATGCTCCGATTCACGAACCTGACCTACGTGCTAGGGTGGTTTCGTGAATTTGCGTAAGCTGCGCAAAGTGCGTAAGGTGCGTTTGTATTTTATCTATGTATAATTTACACTATAATTGCCCCTATTTCTGCATGTGTAAAGAAAAGTATTTAAAAACGTACAACCTTCTGCCAGAAATAAAAGAAAAATATATTAAATAGATCCAAGAGAAAGTTTCAGCAGGGAGATTGATTTATGCTTCTGCGAGCTTTAAAACTGGCATCAAGGACACAAAACATAATCGTGGACTAACATTAAATCTGGTTCGCATTATTTGTTTTTCTGATGATAATTAGGCCACATTTCATAATGCACAGAAGCCTTTAAGTTTACAAATGAACCATCGTCTTGACTAAAGAACCATTGTTAAGAGTGTGTGCAAATCAGGACAGTAATCAAATACAGTTATGTAAAATTTCAAATATATGTACTTTATTTGTACTTGTAAACAGACACAGACACAAACTACTGTAAGTACTCTGTGCAAAATAAGCAGCATGAAAGATACAAACAATACAAACATTTACCGCTACACGTGCTACATGGTCGCTGTTTCACCCGCTCACAACCAACTTAGCTAATCAATGCTATTAACAGATGATCATTTATCCAAAAAGTTTGCCTCGGTATGGTTTCCTCTCATTTCGCTTCTGCTTCTGCAGCTTTCACTGCTTCGAAAGAATAAAATAAGTAATGCAGGTGTCTCTGCTGCTACTTTCACTAAACCGCTAACAAAAACGATACACACACACAGAGACAGTAGGCTTGTTCGAGATGAACTGCGCCTCGCCTTGGTGGTCAGCGAGAGCTGCCGGTTGCAGTTGGGGGAGGAGGTTAAAAGAAAGCCGTCAAGTCGGACAGTCGCCACCTGCAACCCACGTGAGCTACAGCGGCTCTCGCGGCGTTTGCGTTCTTCGTGGCTGATGAAGTGAATGCAGTAGAAATCGCTCTGCTTTTGCGTGAAATCTAACTAAACATTCTTGATCATTGAGCAGGTTAAACCCAGCGTTTGTTTTCCAAATCCATAGTGGTGAATATAGATGACCATAAAGTGTCAAACTAAGTTTCTGTAAAATCTGCAAATAAATATAGTTTTACTCATCATTCATTTATCTTGTAGATTGGTGAAAAAGAAAAGTTCTAACAAACATGTTATCAAAAACATATTTATGTTATTGAATAGATTTAAATATTTGTCTACAACAATTTAAATGAATAGACCTAAACTAAGTAGCCTATTTTTCAAGACTGTCTATTGAAACATTTCACATGAAAACGTGTGAATACATAATTCCAAATATACGGTTTGTTCAAGGTAGAATTAGTGAATATGATAAAACAATGTACGTAAAAGTGTTCTAGAAATAATTAGATGGAAATTATAAAGTGCACTCAATCAGACCTTAATCATCATTATGGTTGTGTATATGGTAAATAGACTGCAATTATATTGTGTCAAAGTGGCTTAAAGTCCAAACTGTCTAATTATATTGTCTACGTAAGGACTTAATCACATTTACCCTTCTTTAGGCTTGTTCCAAAAATACAACATTTTGTAGAGGATGTTGTCCCCCTCTATAGTCTCTCAGAATTTAGAGGTCATGTCAGACTCTCCAAAGGACAAGTGGAGGTACGATATGATAACCTTCTTTTCTCTCACTTACTATGTAGGATCTTATAAGCACCATTGGCCCTGTCTATATGAATCCACAGCAGACAAAATTGCCACTGACAAAGAGTGTCCTAGCCTGTCTATGGACACTGTCGAACCAGGAGTCATATATATAGGGGTATTTCAGACAGATTCAATATCACAAAATCCACTCTTGCCAAACATCTCCATGAGTTTTGTACTCACATGGCACACCACATTTCCTGGCCTTTAGGACAAACCCTGCACAATTATTTGTTAGGCTTTCAAGCAGCTGGATTTCCAAACACTATCTGTGCAGTAGATGGATGCCACATTCATATTCAGAAGCCACACTGTGACAACCCCCTGTCATATTTTAACAGGAAACAGTTCTATTCTATCATTCTCACTGGATTTTGTGACAGTCACCGGCAGTTCACCCAAATCAGCATGGGTCATCCTGGTAGCTGGCATGATGCCAGAGCCTTTCGCCTCACAGAGGTTGCTTGTCTTTTAGAAGAAGATCCCCTGTCTGTCCCTGGTCCCACAAGGGATGTATATAATTGGGGATTCAGCCTACCCTCTATTGCCCCAACTGATGAGGCCTTACAGAGACAATGGGCACTTGACAGCTAGGCAGAAGCGCTTTAATAGAAACTAAACACTGGCCGTGTGGTCATTGAGCATGCCTTCGGCAAAGTTTAGGAGACTCCGATGCCTGCACATGAGGAATGTCCAGTCCATCAGCTCAGCAGTGTCTGTTGCATTCTACACAGTGTTTGCTTGGAGCCAGGAGACCATGGCGATGATCTGCAGGATGAAGAGGATGATGAACAGCATTCACTACAACCTCACAAGCAAGATGTAATTCATTATAGAGACATAATAAAAAAAATGTTTTGTGTCATCTTTAACTTCATGCCTTTTGGAGATAATTTTATCTTCAACTTGCTTAACTGTTCACAGTAACAGTAATTTTGACCGGGGTGCCCAAATGTTCGCACGCCACTGTATTTTATAGATGCATTGTTAAACAGTATACTTCAGTATGCTCACCGATGTGCCCAGTATGAGTCACTAATGAATAATGTGGTTAATAAGTACATTGTACAATTGTGTAGAAGTTTGTGCTTCTTCGAGCACTGACAAATCAGTTATTTAGGCATTGATGATGAATAGTGGCTGTGGTTTATTGAAGATGAATCTCTTAACACAATCATCTTCTGAACAACACATTTGTTTTGTTCTTCCAGAACAGCTTACCTTCTGGCCTTGGTTCTTGTAAAGAAACATGACACCATGCACAGCCACACATTTTTATTTATGTAGCATATTTTAAAATGTTTACAAAGTTTACAGAGAAGAATGAAAAATAAATCAAAGTGTAGTAGTGATAGTGGTATTAAAACAGTTAAGATATAAAATATTAAAGCAATTTAGATTGCTTTATATTAATAAAATTAGAAGTCAAGAACCATCAGAAGTTCTAGAAAAACATCAAGATAAAAAGATGTTACATTAAAGAAATATCAGGTAGCCTACTTGAGTCTTTTCATGATATGGAATGATAATTATGACATATGTTGCAATTTGTACGAAAATAAACTGTCATGCTACTAGAAAGCATGATAGTATTTCGCACATATCAGGTCTTTAAGACAAATAAACTGAGATTCACATTTTAGAATGAAACGAAACAACCGCCAGAGGATTCAGCGGCGCTTCTAGCCAATGAGGATTAAGCTCTGTCGTCATCAAGCCGTCTCTCAGGCAGCGCAGCCCGTGGAGAGCAACTGCAGCAACTGGTTCCGCCGCCTGCAGCCGCCCCGATCTCGCGAGATTATAACCAGTCTGTCATCGTGACGCGCCGACGCAAGTCGGACAAAAACAACTAACCGGCGATCGGTCTGCGCAGCGCCGGGTTAAGTCGAACCAGCCTAGTGGCACGTCGGTGACGTCACCTAGCCAAACACGTGACTGAGAAAGACCAATGAGCGACCAGTAATGAACTATTGAATCACTAAACCGACTCACTATGCTCATCAATCAATCGTTTTATTACTAAGCTGTCTTAACAAATATTTAAATAATAATTAAACAACTATAAATGATTAAAATGAAAAGTATTAAAGATGTTCAAGTGACGTAGGAAGTAGACTATACAGAGTGGTGCTTTACAAGTTTTAAGTCGCCGTATTAACCTCTATAACAACACAGCTAAATCTGGATTCTGGATGGAACTATCTGGCAACCCCACCTCTTGAGGCATTTTAAACACAAGCGACCTTGCCTAGATAAGCCAATTTCGTGTTTAAATAATAAGCTACCTCAACAAATATTTAATCTATGCACCATTAAACAACTGTTAATTATTAAAATCTATAAAGTATTATGCTACTAAACCGACTCACTATGCTCATCAATCATTTTATAGCGTATTGTAATATTGCGTATTTACATTTAAATTAAATCATTTATTGCAGTTCCATATATGAAAATAATAATTTGTACTCGGTATTTATGACAGTTTTGATAATAAACGGAAATTTGACAAAATGAACCGTTTTCAGAGTGTTTTGTGGATCATGTGGATCTTTGCCGAGGTAACTTGCTGAGGTAACTTCGAGATTTACTATATAAAGAAAAGTAAATAAACATTAAACAATGTGGCTGCACCGCAACAGCGTCTGTACAGGAGCTCAAATACTAAAGAAAATAAAATTTAACACGTTTCCATGTTGTGTTTTGAGCACTGAGGCATATCGAGTGATTCAAGAGAGGAGAACTAGGCATCACGTGACGGTACCACCACAAAACCCAGCAGAGCAGGAGTTAGGTGTTCATGTAAGATGTGAGAGGAGCGGCAGGAGGAGTAAGGTGTTCATGTAAGATGTGAGAGGAGGAGCGGCAGGAGGAGTGAGGTGTTCATGTAAGATGTGAGAGGAGCGGCAGGAGGAGTAAGGTGTTCATGTAAGATGTGAGAGGAGGAGTGGCAGGAGGAGTAAGGTGTTCATGTAAGATGTGAGAGGAGCGGCAGGAGGAGTAAGGTGTTCATGTAAGATGTGAGAGGAGCGGCAGGAGGAGTAAGGTGTACATGTAAGATGTGAGAGGAGCGGCTGGAGGAGTGAGGTGTTCATGTAAGATGTGAGAGGAGCGGCAGGAGGAGTAAGGTGTTCATGTAAGATGTGAGAGGAGCGGCAGGAGGAGTGAGGTGTTCATGTAAGATGTGAGAGGAGCGGCAGGAGGAGTTAGGTGTTCATGTAAGATGTGAGAGGAGCGGCAGGAGGAGTAAGGTGTTCATGTAAGATGTGAGAGGAGCGGCAGGAGGAGTGAGGTGTTCATGTAAGATGTGAGAGGAGCGGCAGGAGGAGTAAGGTGTTCATGTAAGATGTGAGAGGAGCGGCAGGAGGAGTAAGGTGTTCATGTAAGATGTGAGAGGAGCGGCAGGAGGAGTAAGGTGTTCATGTAAGATGTGAGAGGAGGAGCGGCAGGAGGAGTAAGGTGTTCATGTAAGATGTGAGAGGAGGAGCGGCAGGAGGAGTGAGGTGTTCATGTAAGATGTGAGAGGAGGAGCGGCAGGAGGAGTAAAGTGTTCATGTAAGATGTGAGAGGAGGAGCGGCAGGAGGAGTAAGGTGTTCATGTAAGATGTGAGAGGAGGAGCGGCAGGAGGAGTGAGGTGTTCATGTAAGATGTGAAAGGAGGAGCGGCAGGAGGAGTGAGGTGTTCATGTAAGATGTGAGAGGAGGAGCGGCAGGAGGAGTGAGGTGTTCATGTAAGATGTGAGAGGAGGAGCGGCAGGAGGAGTGAGGTGTTCATGTAAGATGTGAGAGGAGGAGCGGCAGGAGGAGTAAGGTGTTCATGTAAGATGTGAGAGGAGCGGCAGGAGGAGTAAGGTGTTCATGTAAGATGTGAGAGGAGGAGCGGCAGGAGGAGTAAAGTGTTCATGTAAGATGTGAGAGGAGGAGCGGCAGGAGGAGTAAAGTGTTCATGTAAGATGTGAGAGGAGCGCAGGAGGAGTGAGGTGTTCATGTAAGATGTGAGAGGAGCGCAGGAGGAGTGAGGTGTTCATGTAAGATGTGAGAGGAGCGGCAGGAGGAGTAAGGTGTTCATGTAAGATGTGAGAGGAGGAGCGGCAGGAGCAGTAAAGTGTTCATGTAAGATGTGAGAGGAGCGGCAGGAGGAGTGAGGTGTTCATGTAAGATGTGAGAGGAGCGCAGGAGGAGTAAGGTGTTCATGTAAGATGTAAGAGGAGCGGCAGGAGGAGTAAGGTGTTCATGTAAGATGTGAGAGGAGGAGCGGCAGGAGGAGTTAGGTGTTCATGTAAGATGTGAGAGGAGGAGCGGCAGGAGGAGTGAGGTGTTCATGTAAGATGTGAGAGGAGGAGCGGCAGGAGGAGTGAGGTGTTCATGTAAGATGTGAGAGGAGGAGCGGCAGGAGGAGTGAGGTGTTCATGTAAGATGTGAGAGGAGGAGCGGCAGGAGGAGTGAGGTGTTCATGTAAGATGTGAGAGGAGGAGCGGCAGGAGGAGTGAGGTGTTCATGTAAGATGTGAGAGGAGGAGCGGCAGGAGGAGTGAGGTGTTCATGTAAGATGTGAGAGGAGGAGCGGCAGGAGGAGTTAGGTGTTCATGTAAGATGTGAGAGGAGGAGTGGCAGGAGGAGTAAAGTGTTCATGTAAGATGTGAGAGGAGGAGCGGCAGGAGGAGTGAGGTGTTCATGTAAGATGTGAGAGGAGGAGCGGCAGGAGGAGTGAGGTGTTCATGTAAGATGTGAGAGGAGGAGCGGCAGGAGGAGTGAGGTGTTCATGTAAGATGTGAGAGGAGGAGCGGCAGGAGGAGTAAGGTGTTCATGTAAGATGTGAGAGGAGCGGCAGGAGGAGTGAGGTGTTCATGTAAGATGTGAGAGGAGGAGCGGCAGGAGGAGTAAGGTGTTCATGTAAGATGTGAGAGGAGGAGCGGCAGGAGGAGTGAGGTGTTCATGTAAGATGTGAGAGGAGGAGCGGCAGGAGGAGTGAGGTGTTCATGTAAGATGTGAGAGGAGGAGCGGCAGGAGGAGTAAGGTGTTCATGTAAGATGTGAGAGGAGGAGCGGCAGGAGGAGTAAAGTGTTCATGTAAGATGTGAGAGGAGGAGCGGCAGGAGGAGTAAAGTGTTCATGTAAGATGTGAGAGGAGGAGCGGCAGGAGGAGTGAGGTGTTCATGTAAGATGTGAGAGCAGGAGCGGCAGGAGGAGTGAGGTGTTCATGTAAGATGTGAGAGGAGGAGCAGCAGGAGGAGTGAGGTGTTCATGTAAGATGTGAGAGGAGGAGCGGCAGGAGGAGTAAGGTGTTCATGTAAGATGTGAGAGGAGCGGCAGGAGGAGTGAGGTGTTCATGTAAGATGTGAGAGGAGGAGCGGCAGGAGGAGTAAGGTGTTCATGTAAGATGTGAGAGGAGGAGTGGCAGGAGGAGTGAGGTGTTCATGTAAGATGTGAGAGGAGGAGCGGCATGAGGAGTGAGGTGTTCATGTAAGATGTGAGAGGAGGAGCGGCAGGAGGAGTAAGGTGTTCATGTAAGATGTGAGAGGAGGAGCGGCAGGAGGAGTGAGGTGTTCATGTAAGATGTGAGAGGAGGAGCGGCAGGAGGAGTAAAGTGTTCATGTAAGATGTGAGAGGAGGAGCGGCAGGAGGAGTGAGGTGTTCATGTAAGATGTGAGAGGAGCGGCAGGAGGAGTGAGGTGTTCATGTAAGCTGTGAGAGGAGCGGCAGGAGGAGTAAGGTGTTCATGTAAGATGTGAGAGGAGGAGCGGCAGGAGCAGTAAAGTGTTCATGTAAGATGTGAGAGGAGCGGCAGGAGGAGTGAGGTGTTCATGTAAGATGTGAGAGGAGCGGCAGGAGGAGTGAGGTGTTCATGTAAGATGTGAGAGGAGCGCAGGAGGAGTAAGGTGTTCATGTAAGATGTAAGAGGAGCGGCAGGAGGAGTAAGGTGTTCATGTAAGATGTGAGAGGAGGAGTGGCAGGAGGAGTAAGGTGTTCATGTAAGATGTGAGAGGAGCGGCAGGAGGAGTAAGGTGTTCATGTAAGATGTGAGAGGAGCGGCAGGAGGAGTGAGGTGTTCATGTAAGATGTGAGAGGAGGAGCGGCAGGAGGAGTGAGGTGTTCATGTAAGATGTGAGAGGAGGAGCGGCAGGAGGAGTGAGGTGTTCATGTAAGATGTGAGAGGAGGAGCGGCAGGAGGAGTTAGGTGTTCATGTAAGATGTGAGAGGAGGAGCGGCAGGAGGAGTGAGGTGTTCATGTAAGATGTGAGAGGAGGAGCGGCAGGAGGAGTGAGGTGTTCATGTAAGATGTGAGAGGAGGAGCGGCAGGAGGAGTGAGGTGTTCATGTAAGATGTGAGAGGAGGAGCGGCAGGAGGAGTGAGGTGTTCATGTAAGATGTGAGAGGAGGAGCGGCAGGAGGAGTGAGGTGTTCATGTAAGATGTGAGAGGAGGAGCGGCAGGAGGAGTGAGGTGTTCATGTAAGATGTGAGAGGAGGAGCGGCAGGAGGAGTGAGGTGTTCATGTAAGATGTGAGAGGAGGAGCGGCAGGAGGAGTTAGGTGTTCATGTAAGATGTGAGAGGAGGAGTGGCAGGAGGAGTAAAGTGTTCATGTAAGATGTGAGAGGAGGAGCGGCAGGAGGAGTGAGGTGTTCATGTAAGATGTGAGAGGAGGAGCGGCAGGAGGAGTGAGGTGTTCATGTAAGATGTGAGAGGAGGAGCGGCAGGAGGAGTGAGGTGTTCATGTAAGATGTGAGAGGAGGAGCGGCAGGAGGAGTAAGGTGTTCATGTAAGATGTGAGAGGAGCGGCAGGAGGAGTGAGGTGTTCATGTAAGATGTGAGAGGAGGAGCGGCAGGAGGAGTAAGGTGTTCATGTAAGATGTGAGAGGAGGAGCGGCAGGAGGAGTGAGGTGTTCATGTAAGATGTGAGAGGAGGAGCGGCAGGAGGAGTAAGGTGTTCATGTAAGATGTGAGAGGAGGAGCGGCAGGAGGAGTAAGGTGTTCATGTAAGATGTGAGAGGAGGAGCGGCAGGAGGAGTAAAGTGTTCATGTAAGATGTGAGAGGAGGAGCGGCAGGAGGAGTAAAGTGTTCATGTAAGATGTGAGAGGAGGAGCGGCAGGAGGAGTGAGGTGTTCATGTAAGATGTGAGAGCAGGAGCGGCAGGAGGAGTGAGGTGTTCATGTAAGATGTGAGAGGAGGAGCAGCAGGAGGAGTGAGGTGTTCATGTAAGATGTGAGAGGAGGAGCGGCAGGAGGAGTAAGGTGTTCATGTAAGATGTGAGAGGAGCGGCAGGAGGAGTGAGGTGTTCATGTAAGATGTGAGAGGAGGAGCGGCAGGAGGAGTAAGGTGTTCATGTAAGATGTGAGAGGAGGAGTGGCAGGAGGAGTGAGGTGTTCATGTAAGATGTGAGAGGAGGAGCGGCATGAGGAGTGAGGTGTTCATGTAAGATGTGAGAGGAGGAGCGGCAGGAGGAGTAAGGTGTTCATGTAAGATGTGAGAGGAGGAGCGGCAGGAGGAGTGAGGTGTTCATGTAAGATGTGAGAGGAGGAGCGGCAGGAGGAGTAAAGTGTTCATGTAAGATGTGAGAGGAGGAGCGGCAGGAGGAGTGAGGTGTTCATGTAAGATGTGAGAGGAGCGGCAGGAGGAGTGAGGTGTTCATGTAAGCTGTGAGAGGAGCGGCAGGAGGAGTAAGGTGTTCATGTAAGATGTGAGAGGAGGAGCGGCAGGAGCAGTAAAGTGTTCATGTAAGATGTGAGAGGAGCGGCAGGAGGAGTGAGGTGTTCATGTAAGATGTGAGAGGAGCGGCAGGAGGAGTGAGGTGTTCATGTAAGATGTGAGAGGAGCGCAGGAGGAGTAAGGTGTTCATGTAAGATGTAAGAGGAGCGGCAGGAGGAGTAAGGTGTTCATGTAAGATGTGAGAGGAGGAGTGGCAGGAGGAGTAAGGTGTTCATGTAAGATGTGAGAGGAGCGGCAGGAGGAGTAAGGTGTTCATGTAAGATGTGAGAGGAGCGGCAGGAGGAGTGAGGTGTTCATGTAAGATGTGAGAGGAGCGGCAGGAGGAGTGAGGTGTTCATGTAAGATGTGAGAGGAGGAGCGGCAGGAGGAGTGAGGTGTTCATGTAAGATGTGAGAGGAGGAGCGGCAGGAGGAGTGAGGTGTTCATGTAAGATGTGAGAGGAGGAGCGGCAGGAGGAGTTAGGTGTTCATGTAAGATGTGAGAGGAGGAGCGGCAGGAGGAGTTAGGTGTTCATGTAAGATGTGAGAGGAGGAGCGGCAGGAGGAGTGAGGTGTTCATGTAAGATGTGAGAGGAGGAGCGGCAGGAGGAGTGAGGTGTTCATGTAAGATGTGAGAGGAGGAGCGGCAGGAGGAGTGAGGTGTTCATGTAAGATGTGAGAGGAGGAGCGGCAGGAGGAGTGAGGTGTTCATGTAAGATGTGAGAGGAGGAGCGGCAGGAGGAGTGAGGTGTTCATGTAAGATGTGAGAGGAGGAGCGGCAGGAGGAGTTAGGTGTTCATGTAAGATGTGAGAGGAGGAGTGGCAGGAGGAGTAAAGTGTTCATGTAAGATGTGAGAGGAGGAGCGGCAGGAGGAGTGAGGTGTTCATGTAAGATGTGAGAGGAGGAGCGGCAGGAGGAGTGAGGTGTTCATGTAAGATGTGAGAGGAGGAGCGGCAGGAGGAGTGAGGTGTTCATGTAAGATGTGAGAGGAGGAGCGGCAGGAGGAGTAAGGTGTTCATGTAAGATGTGAGAGGAGCGGCAGGAGGAGTGAGGTGTTCATGTAAGATGTGAGAGGAGGAGCGGCAGGAGGAGTAAGGTGTTCATGTAAGATGTGAGAGGAGGAGCGGCAGGAGGAGTGAGGTGTTCATGTAAGATGTGAGAGGAGGAGCGGCAGGAGGAGTAAGGTGTTCATGTAAGATGTGAGAGGAGGAGCGGCAGGAGGAGTAAGGTGTTCATGTAAGATGTGAGAGGAGGAGCGGCAGGAGGAGTGAGGTGTTCATGTAAGATGTGAGAGGAGGAGCGGCAGGAGGAGTGAGGTGTTCATGTAAGATGTGAGAGGAGGAGCGGCAGGAGGAGTAAGGTGTTCATGTAAGATGTGAGAGGAGCGGCAGGAGGAGTGAGGTGTTCATGTAAGATGTGAGAGGAGGAGCGGCAGGAGGAGTAAGGTGTTCATGTAAGATGTGAGAGGAGGAGCGGCAGGAGGAGTGAGGTGTTCATGTAAGATGTGAGAAGAGGAGCGGCATGAGGAGTGAGGTGTTCATGTAAGATGTGAGAGGAGGAGCGGCAGGAGGAGTACGGTGTTCATGTAAGATGTGAGAGGAGGAGCGGCAGGAGGAGTGAGGTGTTCATGTAAGATGTGAGAGGAGGAGCGGCAGGAGGAGTAAAGTGTTCATGTAAGATGTGAGAGGAGGAGCGGCAGGAGGAGTGAGGTGTTCATGTAAGATGTGAGAGGAGCGGCAGGAGGAGTGAGGTGTTCATGTAAGCTGTGAGAGGAGCGGCAGGAGGAGTAAGGTGTTCATGTAAGATGTGAGAGGAGGAGCGGCAGGAGCAGTAAAGTGTTCATGTAAGATGTGAGAGGAGCGGCAGGAGGAGTGAGGTGTTCATGTAAGATGTGAGAGGAGCGGCAGGAGGAGTGAGGTGTTCATGTAAGATGTGAGAGGAGCGCAGGAGGAGTGAGGTGTTCATGTAAGATGTGAGAGGAGCGGCAGGAGGAGTGAGGTGTTCATGTAAGCTGTGAGAGGAGCGGCAGGAGGAGTAAGGTGTTCATGTAAGATGTGAGAGGAGGAGCGGCAGGAGCAGTAAAGTGTTCATGTAAGATGTGAGAGGAGCGGCAGGAGGAGTGAGGTGTTCATGTAAGATGTGAGAGGAGCGGCAGGAGGAGTGAGGTGTTCATGTAAGATGTGAGAGGAGCGCAGGAGGAGTAAGGTGTTCATGTAAGATGTAAGAGGAGCGGCAGGAGGAGTAAGGTGTTCATGTAAGATGTGAGAGGAGGAGTGGCAGGAGGAGTAAGGTGTTCATGTAAGATGTGAGAGGAGCGGCAGGAGGAGTAAGGTGTTCATGTAAGATGTGAGAGGAGCGGCAGGAGGAGTGAGGTGTTCATGTAAGATGTGAGAGGAGCGGCAGGAGGAGTGAGGTGTTCATGTAAGATGTGAGAGGAGGAGCGGCAGGAGGAGTGAGGTGTTCATGTAAGATGTGAGAGGAGGAGCGGCAGGAGGAGTGAGGTTTTCATGTAAGATGTGAGAGGAGCGGCAGGAGGAGTAAGGTGTTCATGTAAGATGTGAGAGGAGCGGCAGGAGGAGTGAGGTGTTCATGTAAGATGTGAGAGGAGGAGCGGCAGGAGGAGTGAGGTGTTCATGTAAGATGTGAGAGGAGCGGCAGGAGGAGTAAGGTGTTCATGTAAGATGTGAGAGGAGGAGCGGCAGGAGGAGTGAGGTGTTCATGTAAGATGTGAGAGGAGGAGCGGCAGGAGGAGTGAGGTGTTCATGTAAGATGTGAGAGGAGGAGCGGCAGGAGGAGTGAGGTGTTCATGTAAGATGTGAGAGGAGGAGCGGCAGGAGGAGTGAGGTGTTCATGTAAGATGTGAGAGGAGGAGCGGCAGGAGGAGTAAGGTGTTCATGTAAGATGTAAGAGGAGCGGCAGGAGGAGTAAGGTGTTCATGTAAGATGTGAGAGGAGCGGCAGGAGGAGTGAGGTGTTCATGTAAGATGTAAGAGGAGCGGCAGGAGGAGTAAGGTGTTCATGTAAGATGTGAGAGGAGCGGCAGGAGGAGTGAGGTGTTCATGTAAGATGTGAGAGGAGGAGCGGCAGGAGGAGTGAGGTGTTCATGTAAGATGTGAGAGGAGGAGCGGCAGGAGGAGTGAGGTGTTCATGTAAGATGTGAGAGGAGGAGCGGCAGGAGGAGTGAGGTGTTCATGTAAGATGTGAGAGGAGGAGCGGCAGGAGGAGTGAGGTGTTCATGTAAGATGTGAGAGGAGGAGCGGCAGGAGGAGTTAGGTGTTCATGTAAGATGTAAGAGGAGCGGCAGGAGGAGTGAGGTGTTCATGTAAGATGTGAGAGGAGGAGCGGCAGGAGGAGTTAGGTGTTCATGTAAGATGTAAGAGGAGCGGCAGGAGGAGTGAGGTGTTCATGTAAGATGTGAGAGGAGGAGCGGCAGGAGGAGTGAGGTTTTCATGTAAGATGTGAGAGGAGGAGCGGCAGGAGGAGTAAAGTGTTCATGTAAGATGTGAGAGGAGCAGCGTCTGTACAGACATGGTTTCTTTCTGATAAAACGGGAGAAACGTACTAAATGTGGCAATACCTAACCTAGCCAACCAGTTCACAGCTGAGATAATGATTAATTAAGCAATAGAACACGAGAGGGAGTGTGTTATCACGAATATCATCACAGCCGTGATGTTATTCGTGATAACACATGACCTCAAGTGTTCTATTGCTTTTATACAACAGTTTTTACAAAATAAATTAAGAAAATAAATCAAAGAAGCCCTGAATTTCATATTAAATATGCTTTAATATTGACAATACCTTCCGCCAAAAAGTAGTTCCACAACCAATATAAAGTTTAACACTACAAAGCAGACATCCCAAGTTGCAAAAACTCATTTTAGGGAGGTAAGAAGAACAAGAAGAAAAAGTCAAGAACCTCCGAAGGGAAAAAAGAAATAAAAAACCTCTGTCACACACCAAAGGATTATGGGTGATAACAGAACTCTTAGGAGCTGCTAACTGGGCTATTAAGCTAACTGTTCGCGTCACAAACACATTAATGTTCCCTACATAGTGCACTAGATTGTGTATCAGATCGCGGATTTATGTTCCCTACATAGTGCACTAGATTGTATATCAGATCGTGGATTTATGTTCCCTACATAGTGCACTAGATTGTATATCAGATCGCGGATTTATGTTCCCTACATAGTGCACTAGATTGTATATCAGATCGCGGATTTATGTTCCCTACATAGTGCGCTAGATTGTGTATCAGATCGCGGATTTATGTTCCCTACACAGTGCGCTAGATTGTATATCAGATAACGGATTTAAAACGAGATCGGGAATAAAGTCCGTGTCGCCTGCGTGCGCGTTTGTGTGCATGAAGCTTGTCGTTACTGGCAACGCGTCAGCGGAGTAATACAGTTGTGGTGTGAAAAGGCCGTGCTGTTATCACGAATATCAGCACAGTTAGAACACTTCTCAACCAATCAGATTGTAAGGTCGGAACTAGCTGTTGTATAAAACCCAAATAACTCATACACCATAACTATTATTATTATTATGAAAGACATACAATAAAGGTTTGTGCAGTACATTAACTATACGAAATACATTACAGCTGTGAGTTCATATTCAAGATCAACAGCTGTTAGCTGCTAAGCTAACTGCAGTGATTTCTGTTTCTATAAGCACTCTGTATTTATAACTTATCATATTAATATTGTAATACTTACATTTTTTGTAAGTAGCTGCTCTCAGAAGGGTTGTAGATAAATTTAGTTGTTTAAAGCAGTCAGATTTCTTGTTTCTGGTGCTTTACTTTCTCACAACGTTACCACCAAGCGGCTAACTCATACCACGTAGTTGTGTTTGCAGGGTGAATACATTTGTAAATTTTTAATAGTGAATATACTGTAGGTGTCCTTGTTCATTTAAAATAAAAATAGATGCTATTCTGTTTACATTTACAAGCACAAAGTCAAAAGAAAAGAGCTCATTCACCAAAACACAAACACACAATAAGAGCTTCACTATGCATGCGCAGATTTGCGTAGGATGCGCAAAGTGTGTAAGGTGCGTCCGTACTTTACGTATGTATAATTTACACTATTACTTCTATAAACTTGCCCCTTTTTCTGTATGTGCAAAGCAAAGTATTCAGAAACTTACATAAAACTTACAATCTTCCAATGCCTACCAGTGTACTGATGCTTGTTAGGATTTTAACAACGTAACGGTACCACAACAAAACACAGCAGAGCAGGAGGGGAGGAGCGAGTTGTGCATGTAAATAAATACATTGTTTTTATTGTTTATTGTTTTTATTGTTGTTTTTATTTATTTTATTTTATTTTACTTTAATTATATATATATATATAATATTTATAAATAATATAATTATTATAAATAATTATATTTATATAATATTTAATTATATTTGTAATTAATTATAATTATATTAATTATATTATGTTTAATTATATTTCCTATTTTGTCATGCCAGTAAAGCTACATCTGAGTTTGAGTTGAGTAAGATGTGAGGGGAGTGGATTCTGTACAGACATTGTCTTTACTGTCTTTGAAACAGGGGAAATGTACTGAATGTTGTGGAGAAAAAGTAAAACTAAAGTATTGATCTTATCACACTAGTATCGATGCGATTTCAATACCAATGTTGGTATCGATAATATCGATAATTTGATTGTATATTATTAACAGGAAAATATAAATATTTCAGTCAGCATTCGAAGGTTAGAGTTTTTAAGTTTCTAATATTCTATAGTCAATATTCAACAGTCCCTTTTATTGTAAATATGGGAAAATATTCGGAGAACAGAAAACAGAATTATCATTTCGAATTTTCATATAATTTTGTATCATGAAAACATCATCTGAAACATTAGATTTCCGTGCTTCCCTTAACAAGTAATAAAAAGAACATTTATTGATGTTGAATTTTTGTAATTAAGTGGTCATGCCTTTAAAACAGCACATACTCCTTCTTATACAGTTCAGTTTTTTTTAATCTTTTCAGTAAAAACAAGACATTATTAAGAAAAATTTACAAAAAAAGGTCAGTAAAATGCCTAGTGTTGTGTGTTTTCCTTCTAAAAATATAAATGGAATTTGTAGTGTACAATTCCAGGCCATTTTTTTATTTCATCAAATCATGTAGATGATTAGTGCAAGATAAGTCATCTTTTTAAAACATATCAACAGTCTCAAATACAGAATAATCAGAAATGTTGGGACGTTAATCAGAGCATTTGGTTTTCCATGATCTATGTTTGGATCTATAGAAATGATCACAGAAACAGGGTGGTACTGCAGAATTGACCACCTATGGCATTTCATATGCCACCACCAGATGGCAACAAAGGCACATGTACATTACAAGCATTGCTGTCTGTTGTGAATTTCAGCATTACCACCTAAAGCCAATCAGTTCGATAAAAGAGGTTATTTTGTACACAAGCTGTGTGTTTACCCCAGCCAATGCATATGTATAACAATATTTTGTATTATAGTCAGCTGGAGTGGTAGAATCTGGTCTCACTGTCTGCTCATTTACACTAAAGAATTGTGCATTTTCTTCCCAAAGTCCACATGGGTCTGGTCTTCTCCCAACTTTAAAAGAAATGCCAGTAGGTGTAAAATGAGAGAATCAGTAGGTGTGTGGCACTCTTAAGGTCACACCTTCTTGCACCCTGATCAAGTTTAAGCAGTTAATGCTTAGTATAATGGTGTTGTATCTGGCAGAGTGGATGCCAAACAGCAAGACTTTAAAAAATGTGCACAAATATGAAAAACCTCCAGTGAATGGCAGATTTGTGGGCAGATCCAGCTTGTTGATGCAAGATTGGACTTCATAATTACATGAATAAGCAGGTTTACATGTGCTGCTAATAAAGTGCCAATGCGGATTTGGAAGTGCCCAACATTTAACTGTATTCTTAATTTTCCTCATTTGCTTCCCATACAGAGACTGTTCAATGCTGGGACTAATGAACACTTCGTTGTGGCTTCTAGGGTTTTGCTGTTGAACAATACAGTCCATGTGCGACATTCACTTCAAAGACCACAATGCACCAGTTTACATAACGTGCAGCCTGCAGCTTCCATCCAGGTGCATTAATGAGCACATTAGCGCTTGTCAGTCTTTACAAAACATTATATACAGTCAGCGAGAAGTGACCTAGTATCCAATGCTGCTTTTGCATTATAAGACAGTCGCTGCACATGCAGCAGCAGCACTGTTACCGCAAGGCACATTCATATTTACCTATTACATAGCAAAAACAATCCTTAAATCCTTTTACAATGCTATTCTTTTGGAATTGTGTCTATTTACAGTGTTTAAATTGGTTATTAAAACAGATCAGTACAAAACAGACCAAAAAGTACAAAAGTAAGATAAATAATCCACATTGATTGTACTATGCAAACAATACTGTCTCAATAAAAAGGCACTTTTTACTTTACAAGTAAATTGCAATGAATAATAAGCTTGGTATGACTAGTTTAACTCAAGTATTGTTAATGACCATGCTCATGTGAAATGATTGGTCGATGTCTAGAACTTCAGCTGTATCTTTTTGACTCGATTAGCTTTTTCTCAGCACGGCCACACACTGATGTGTGTGTATGTGTGTTTAAGTGTGCTTTTATAGCTTCTGGTCCGAAAAAGATTTCCAAAAATAAATAAGGTTCTCGTCCACCACTTTAAATTGAAGGCAGTTCGCTTTGGTCCTGGCCTACGCTCCGTCACTGAGAGGTGTAGGGAGATTAGCGGAGGGTGGAGGGATCAGGGGGTCTTTAGGGTCGTTTCCACCCATTTCGGATCACCGCGTCAGCTCGCAGGAACGGCTGGCTTCGGAGATCTGTGAGTGGGGAAGGGACACAGTTAGAGCAGGGAACACTCCGGTTAACAAGGGAGCACACAACCTTATATTCTCTGTTATCCTCTATAAATAACATTCTTTAATATAAATAATCAAAACTGCTAACAAGTTCAATCTAATTCAGATCAGAGACATTGAATACATTTACCAAAACAAATTATACAGAACGAACAACTTTTCAAGTGCTCAGCAAGTTCTTAGGATGCTTCCAGTGAGCGACAATAAATGAAAGCAATATTGATTATTGATGCCTGAAATCAATATTATGTGGCTAATTCTGTCCAAAACACTAAATTCTTACTGAAGTCATCTGCAGAACTTGCTGAACACAACATCTCGGCATGCATCATGAGCAATGGCACAGACAGACACAGCAGACGGGTTAGCGTTTCATGCAACAGAGACAGACGTGACTAGCAATCATGGGTTTTCGTTTGGAAGACGATCATAATCCTCTAAATCTAACTGTGAAAATTGCTTCATCTATGTTATGAGGATTTCACTTCATGTGGCTTCACTAGATATATCCGATCCCACTAATGCATGTATCATTTATTTAGCTGCATTAATAACAGCTCAAGCAATCCGACGATGCAATATTTCACCACAAACAAAGCCACTGACTGCATACGGCGCATCAAACAAATCTTTCGTAATGCCAATCAGATTTATCACATAAGCTGCAAAGCAGATCTGCCTTAACAAGCCGGGCATCGGTTCCCTTTCTTACCCTCCGTTTAGTAAAGGCCCATATTTACTCAGCTCAGTCCTCTGCTCTGTAGGAAAGGTAGGAAGAAATGATTAGAACGGTGGGAACAGAAATGCATGTTAGAGGAGGTGAGACAGTAAAAACACACAGCAAATGGACTTTTGTGGCAGTTTTCTGTCCAGCCAAGGAGTAACAGTGACCAACTAGGAATGCTTGCCTTGTATTGTAAAAGTCTGATTCAAACAGATTGGTTTATTGGTGGGTCCCAGGTCAATTCTAGCATTTATTGGTGTAGTCTGACCCTGAATTCCTTTTCGGATGTGCTATTTCTGTGCTGCTGTCCCCTTCCTGACCAAATAACCTTATGTTATTTGGGGGGTAATTTCAGTGCCATTCAACCAAATATTCCCCAAAAATATATGGTTAGAGCAGTCGCTCACACAGGTCAACATAATTGACATGAAATGTGGACACTGTTTCTTTCATTTGCGGTTTGTTACCATAGCTACACCTCAGCCCACTTAAAGCACTGCCAATCTAGAAAGTTTTCATTCATCAGTAGCCAGTTTGCACCATTTTTGCATTTTTCCTTTTGTAACCAAAACTGTTTGTGATCTGTCGACTGAAATAGTAGATCAGTTGCACAACCCCGCCATCAACCACTTCACCCAAAAGGATAAGAGGATGGACACACAGGGCACGCTGGTAGATCACGCCTCATTCAAACAGGTCATGTGATTAACATGAAACGTGGCCACTGTTTCTTTTATCTGTGGTTTGTTACCATAGCTATGTCTCAGCCCAATTAAAGCACTCCCAATCAAGAAAGTTTTCATTTATCAGTAGCCAGTTTGCACCATTTTTGCATTTTTCTTTTGTAACCTACACTGTTTGTGACCTGTCGACTGAAATAAGAGATCTCAAGCCACAAAAGTGTGGGCACCCCCTGTTTAGGGCAAGCATCTGTGTAGAAAATGTATGGTTAAGAAGTTGAAGGACAGATGCCACTGCAGTCTTTTGCTGGTGTTTTCACAGATGTGCTCATTCTTACATAAAAGAAATCAGGCAAATCAATAAAAGAAATCAAGTAAACAGGTGTATCCCAGAATCCCACACTCCCAAAGAGCTCAGGCTGTCTCTATATCCAACCATCTAATGGGTTTCCATCCAAATGTTTCGTTAATGTGAGCTATACTAAAAAGCAACATAATAATCCTAATCGTAATAAACCTTATTACCAAACATCCATTCACCTAGCTTGTTTTCCACTTTAGCTTTAGCCTTTTTTAAGTAAATGAACCTCACAAAGGCCCGCTAGTGAGCCGTGGTCTTAAAACTAACTCAAATTAACAAATAAAAACTATAACAACAGTAGCATAACTTGAATATGCTGACAAAACATGTGAATGGAATACCCAGTACAGAGACACGAGCTAGAAATCTTTCCAACAACCGAAAACATGAAGTGAACCCAAGTCCAAACCCTTCGGTAGCCACAACCCCCGAGTTAGTAAAGGAGTGGATGCTGGTACTCTGTGCAGTCACGTATCATCATGCACATGACGTGAGGCGAGTGAGATTTGTAAGGGATGCAGTAAAAAAATGAACTGAACAACCTGGACGATAAAGGCTAGATTTTGGGAGGAAGCTTAGCAAGGGGCTAGCAGTTGGACTCGTCGTACAGGTTGGTGTCGCAGAAGAAGCGCGAGCCCCGCTTGGCCGTGCGCGCTGTGAACGGGACGCTCTTCAGTGCTGAAGGGAGGGAAGGCAGGTCAGATAGACAATGTTAAAGCTGACGGCAAGTGACTGTGGTTCTAATAGGAACAAAGTCACCTGATTAAACATTAGCATTGTATAAATGTGTGCAACCGAAACCCTGGAAAGTGGTATTTTGAGTCACTAGCTGTGACACATGTAGTAATGTGTTAGGTTAAAGCAGCAGTATGTAACATTTGTTTGAGAAACTTATAGGAGCATTATTAATTCAGAACCAAAACATGGTGGTGCAGCATTTCTATGAGCCACCTTTTAACTGTGGATTATTATTAATCCAGAAGCAAACCATCATGAACCTCTACACCCTCAGATATTTATCTGACAATTAACATTTAAACAAATACAGATCTAAGCAAATAAACCTTTCATACCAACCTATTCAATTTGTGTTGGAATGTAAAGGGTTAAATTAAAGATGCCCCTTGTCACCCTATCAGAATGTTGGTTGTTAGTGGTTCATCTATACATATACAAAGGGTCGGGTGACAAGGACCAATTTCACCTCACAGTAAAGTTGACCAATCATATCTTCCCTCTAAATGAGTGGGCTTTGATATAGCTAACTTTATGACAAGTTCCGCCCGCTTTGGGGACACGAAGCCCATTTCCTGTTGAGAAGAAACGAAATTGATGGTTTTAAAAGCAAAGGATCAGCTGCACGACCCCGCCATCAACCACTTTACCCAAAAGGACAAGAGGATGGACCGAGGATTAACCCAGACTCTCGTACCTAGAGAGTCACAGACTAATCTCTGTGTTCCTCCACTTCTGTACAGGTGGCTTGGGCTACTAACCAGGGTTCTTACACAGCATTGAAGACCCCACCCCATTTTTTGTCCGGTCTTTTCTGACCCAGAAGGTTAGGGGCCAATTTTGTCTGCTGGGGGCGCCCAGAACTTGAACTTGGAGAGTTCAGAATCCCAGCTCTGATGCGCTACCATAATATCCCACCATGCCAACTAGGCACCCTAAAGTATAAGTTATTTAAAATCTTATTGTTGCCATGCCAGCTGATTTTATTCTGGTCTCTGCTGACACTGTTTGTGTAATGTTGTGTAAGGGCCAGTGATAGCTCAGTGGTTAAGGTACTGGACTAGTAAACAGAAGGTTGCCGGTTCAAGCCCCACCACCACCAAGTTGCCACTGTTGGGTCCCTGAGCAAGGCCCTTAACCCTCAATTGCTCATCGTGTTCAGCTCATTGTGTAAGTCGCTTTGGATAAAAGCGTCTGCTAAATGCTGAAAATGTACATGTAAATGTAATGTGAAGGTTTATTTGGAAAGCCACCATTACGTAGCTGCTTGGCTGTCAGAGGGCCAAAGTTTAAAAGTTATGGTTTACTACTGTATTATAATCCAAAGTCAAAGCTGTAGGGTCAGATTTGGCCTGTACATCATCATGCCACAACAGTTAGCACTACTTTAATAAAAATAAAGATTTAAGTTTTTATCCCCAAATGTTACATTCTGCTGCTTTTTTTTGTCAAAATAAACACATTGTTTGCTTCTGCAGACACAGATGAAGCCTAATCTGTAACTGAGGATCTGTGTATAGACTGCACATTACAGGCTACATTCTAACATATTAATGCAAAGTACCCAACTATCTAGAACCTTTATTTTTCAAATAGTCCTTGAACTATGATGGAACAACCACTAAAGAAATATTAGCTTATTTTAACACTTCAAATATATGCATTAGAACACTTTTATAGTGGTACAATTACACATCTTAAGATTTAAGCTACAATCATTTTGGACTGGAATCTGTTCCCAATCAGATTATTCCAATCAAACATTATTTCTGGTGGCGCGGAAGTCTAATGATTTAGCCCACCATAGATAGCTAAAGATACTGAGCTCGCGAGTTGGAAGCCTGGACGGGTGCCCAACAGGCACAATTAGCTGTGCCTGAGGGAGGGAATCAAAAAGCGTTTCAGTGCCTCTGTGCATTTGCCCCCTCTGCTGTCTGGTCGAGGCACATGCACCAGTGATGGATGATTGGCTGTCTGTGATACAGCCCTTCAGGAGACTCCACAACTGGCAGGTGAAACGATGAAGCCCACTACACACGTCAGAGGTCATACATAACAGTTTCAGCTCTCCTCTTTGACCATTATGCTTATTGGACATCCCATTCCAAAACCATTTATATGGTGACCATTAATATGGTGTAATTTCCCTCCCTGTGGCTTTAACAGCCTCCACTCTTTTGGGGCATACTCGTTTAAAATTTGTAGAGCATTTGTGAGGTCAGGCTCTGATGTTGGATAACAGATTACTTTTCAAAAAACCTGTACGTCAGGGTTGAGGTCAGGGTTCTGTACAGGCCACCGGAGGTCCATTAATAAATGATGTATTACTGGACCTCGCTTTGTGCATAGGAGGCAGGAAAGAGTCTTTCCTAAACTGATGCCAGAAAGTTTAATAGCATGCTATTTAATAGAAATTTGTGTGGCTAAAATACTTAAACTCAATAAATATAAAATATAGATGGAAAATAAAGATTTAAGAACATTTTAGGGGAGAACTAGTGGAATAGTGGAATTTAGTTCAGGGCTAGGCCTAATCTGTGTCTTCACTTTAGTGTTGCTGGTATTTATTAGGACAAGTTGTCAGTAACTTTGCATATTAAAACAACACAGGTACAAAAAGGACTAAGCATTAGATTGGATTCATCAATTCCTTGTAAGTGCAGTGACATGAGAAGAGGTTTAGGACCATCCTGAACTACTCTCTACTGTAGTTCCCTCAATCCAGTGTATATGGCCTAGTTTCCCTGAGATTGGATGTATCCTAAATCACAGTATATCATTACAGCTGCAGATCACTTGGCCGTAAAGGACGCTGGGTAACATAACAAACAGTGCACTTCCAGTACGAGGAGCAGAGCACCACCACAGCGATTCTGCTGCCGGGGCTGAAGAAGGGTGTAGTTTGAGTCCTGTGTGCCCCACCTGTGATGATGTCTTCGATGGCGCCATCTTTGCCTTCGTAGACGGGCCGGTGGTCTTTGACCTGTCGGCGTCTCAGCTCGGCGATGAGCTCGTGCTGCTGCTGCCTCTTTTTCTGAGATTGCACCTGTACCAGAAGGAAATGGAAATTGTGTGAGCTATAGTGAAGCAGTAAAATACGGTAGCTCACTACCACTGAGATCTGGGGTTTACATCTTAGCGGTGCTGTTGGCTGGTCAGGTGTCTACACAGACATGATTGGCTAAATTTGGAAAAGGGGGTTTGGGGGGGTTGCCAAACAACCCAAGTACCTGTCCAATGCCTAAATAAAAATAAAGAGGGTTGCATCAGAAAGAGCATTAATAAGCAGAGTTTAATTAAAATTAAATTCATTTTTTTAAATGAATCTTTCCCTTATGTACATTATATGTACATAAATTTAAATACATAATCAAATACTATTGAGAATGTGTAAATATGACTAGGGCATGATTGCCAGTAGTCATATTTCAATATTACAAGAATACTGCTACAATGGAATGTTAATTGAAAGTGGTGTAAGTGACAAGAAGTGTGCCAATTACATTGTATGACCTCCAAAACCCAGTTCTAGCTGATTTTGACCAAAAAATCACTGTTAACGATGGAAACTTCCACTGTCCTACAAGGTCACTGATGGGAGTATGAAGGGTGATTATTTTATTCCCTGCTTATCACATTCACTAACTTTCTGTGTGAGAATTAGAGAGTGCGATCATTCTCTGCAGACAACAATAAAACTCTTTTCTACTCTCTGAGCTATTTCATTAAGGCACGTGTCAAACTCAAGGCCCACGGGCTCAATCCGACCCACCACGTCATAGCTTTAAAAGGCATGTGATTGTCGTAAAATAAAAGTCTATGCTGCTTTAAAGCATACACTGTAAAATCGTACATAAACCACGTCCCACAATGCATATTAATTTTGTGACCCGCTACTAGATGCCAGTGTTTCCACATCAGTGTTTAACTAAGGCAGTTTTCCAACAAGTGATGTTGAGAAATATCTACAAACAATCTCAAAATGTCCAAGAAGAGAAAAATTTATGCAAAAGGAGGTAATTAAATGAAAAATTGGAAAGCAAATACATGTTTGTGTTTCAAGGGGAAAAACCGGTACGTAACAACAAATAGTCCAAGAATTGTGTGATATGGTGTCTCAGGTTTTTAACAATATCTTAAGGAGTAGTTACATTTATATAGTCTTACAGTTACAAACAGCCCTTTACCATAATGCTGATGTGGCTCTCTGTGGAAATGAGTTTGACACCTACATTCAGGGTTTTTCCACCACACTCTGTTCCCATTTTTATAAAATATTCACACATGCTAAATATTATTCAACAGAATAAGCAAAAATGAAAATATCTGGTGGTTGCAGCCCTAAATAGACTGTTGTACCTTGGGGTCATGCTGTTTGGCCTCCTGAGCAAGCAGTTTCTCCCTCAGCGCTTCTTCCTGCTTCTTCCTCTGTTCATTTTCCTCAACTGCGTCCTAAACACACACACATACACACACACACACACACACACACACAGTTTATTTATGATCCGACTATAAGCAGATGTGCACACACACACACACATACACAAATCATAGACCCTGAGCCTGCCCATTTCCTCACGCAGCCCCATAAATCCATGCGAAGGACAATGTGAGGAACAGGCGTGTGTATAAGTGTGTCCGGGTCAGTGTGGACAGACCCTGAGTCCAGCCTAAACACAGTGAGTGCTCTGTGAACCTAAAACAGCTGCTTCTTCCTGTTATTCATCCTCAATACTCCACCCCCATGCTTACAACTTCCACACATTTCACCACGTACTGTGTGAATGGACTTTTAATAATGACAGAACTGATACACAGTTGCCTGGTTCACATGCACTTCAGTAATCTGATTATGGTCCTTACACAGCATTGATAACCCCACCCCTTATTAGTCCTTATTAGTCTTCCCACACAGCAGAATGGGGGCCAATTTTGTCTGCTGCAGGCACTGCCAATTGTGCCTGCTAGGGGGCGCCCAATCTCAGAGCTGGTGTGCTAGTGGATTTGCCACCTGGGCGCCCATAGAATGTATTATTGTCTTAAGATTAGTTTAATGGTATTTAACAATGGGTTTAGGGCTACTTTAAAAATGTATTTGAGCTGTAAGTGTAAGTGTAGCTGAACGTACTTTGTAAGCTTTGATAAAACGCACAAACACGGGGAAGAACACAGATGGAGGAATAGTCTTGGGACTCTCGCCGAAGTACATCACCACGGCATTGAAAGCCTCCTGCATGATCAAGAAGAAAAGCATGGTACTTAAAAACAAAACCTTTGTACATTAAAGTTTAAATTTGGTTTATTATACTTGTGTGTGTGTATGTGTAAGAATGGTGTTTTGCAGAGACTGTTGACCTTAATGGTATGGCAGATGGGCATGATTCTGTAAATTGCGCCCCCTGCGATCTCCACTGCAAGTGGACCTGTTACAGTTTTGCACCAATTCTCATAGAAAACCCTACTTTTAGCATATATTTAATTAAAATTCACTGACATCACTTTTATCTTTATCTCACATGTATGTGCTGTGTGTGTGTGTGTGTGTGTGTGTGTGTGTGTGTGTGTGTGAGAGAGAGAGAGAGAGAGAAAGAGAGAGAGAGAGTGTGTGTATGTGTATCACCTCAGCAGTCTTGGCATCCTTCTGCAGTATTTCCAGCTGTGGGTCGCTGCTGTGCAGGAAGCCCTTGAGTACAGGATGGTCATGCAGACTGCACTCTCTCCTGATCAGCTCCATGCCTTTACCCAGCTCCTTCACGTCCAACAGCACATTCTCCAGAGAAACTAAACACACACATACACACACACACACCAAAGAATATGAATTATTGTGCAGTAGCCGACTGCATCTTTTCACCTGCACATTATCCCCATTATCCCTCGTATCTGTGCAGGCACCATCAATCAGTAGCAGAGGTTGTAATTGTATCAGTTATGAGGAATCCCCTCCGGCATCCAATCCAACAGATGAGCCATCATTGTCCGTATAGGCGCCCAGCCTGCTGGTAGCAGAGCTAAGATTCGAACTCGTGAGTTTGAGATGTCAGCTCTGGTGTGCTAGCATGTTTTACAGCTGCACCACCTGAGCGCCTTGCAGTGTGCATTAATGTAACAGCATACAAAGGTCAAAATTCCCTATTTCTGTTAGAATCACTAAAACGCCCAAGTTATATAAATCTACAAAGTTATATCAACAGGTATGTACGTACCTGCTGCTGCTTTATCCACAAAGTGCAACTCGTTGTAGAAGTTAGCCAGCTCTGAGTATTTCTCCTTCACTATCAGAGCAATATAGTGAAGCAACGTCATTTTCCGGTCAGTAGACTTTGTGTCCAGCAGCTAGAAAAGCACAAACACAGTACAGTTAAAAATATGAAGGATAAACAAGAATATGGTGCAATATTATTATTATTACATTCGTCATACCAGATCCAGACTCTGAAGCTTAAAACCATAGACCGATCCTCTTTTACTGCTGTTCATGTAGTTCCCCAGAGCCAGAATAATCTGTACAAAGACACGTTATCAGTCATGTGATGAATATTTATCTAATTACACATTAACAAGAAACAAAATCATACACGATATGTTCAAAATGTTAAACAGGAAAGCCTGACTTACAACAGACATTCCAATTCATCAATACAGGTCTTTATAATGTGGGGAACTATTATTGGGTATTGGTGCTCATACAAAATTCCATGACTTTTCTAAAGCCTAATCAATATATTTTCATTTTCAGGTCTGGAAAAAAAGAAATTTTGAATTTAGAAATGTAAAAAAAACACCTTACCTCAAGCATTTTCTTTAGTTTCGGGGAGGACTTGACCGAGGCTGAGGCGGCAATAATGGCATTGAGTTGCTGTGGAACACATATATGACAAAAACAATTTCCGTCAGGACAAACTTAAAACCTTAGAAGTCAGCATGCATAGCCGCTCAGGTGGTGCAGCGGTAGAACACGCTAGCACACCAGAGCTGGGATTTCGAATACATCGTATCGAATCTCAGCTCTGCCATCCGGCTGGGCTGGGCGGCTATATGAACAACGTTTGGCTGTTGTTCATCCAGGGAGGGAGCCGGATAGGGACCTCATTACTGCACAGAGTAGGGAATATTGCTGATCAGGGTGTGGCTCTCTGTGCACAAGGCTGATCCGCATATGAACTCGCGCAGGTGAAAAGATGCAGATGTGTCGGAGGGGGCATGTGTCAGTTTGCTCTACTCAATTGGGGCGGGGTCAGCACCAGAAGAGATTAGGCGTAACGCAATTGGGTAACAATTGGATGCGCTAAAAATCGGGAGAAAAAGGGACTAAAACACTAAAAGATATTCAGTGTTGCTATGAAGCCTATCATGGGAACACTTGGTGCAAATGTGGAATCCACCCTGAATGGCAATAGCTGGGTAGAGATGTGAGTTACCAACTAGAAGGTTCAGGTTTAAATCCTGGCTCTGCCATGCAGCCACTGTTGGGCCCTTGAGCAAGGCCCTTAACTCTTTCGGCTCTAGGGGTGCCATACAATCACTGCCCTATCAGTTCAAGGGGCATCATTTACATATACACCTTTACATACATACAGTATGTAGACAGAGCAAGTTTTGAATCCTCAGATGTTCTACTGGCATGTTTTTGTGAAGTGGGAAAAACACAGAGGATGGATGTGATTCAGATCATGGTGTCAGTACTGGTCTGACTCACCGGCGTCAGCATGCTGATGTTGTCGCTGAAGTTCCCGACAAACGTGATGATGCTCATCCTCTGTGTGAGGCGCTCGATCTTGCTGAAGAGAAGCATGAAGCGGTCTTCCTCGGCCAGCTGATCCAGAGGCCGCCGCTCCTTCTCGTACTGACGCAGCAGCTTGCTCTCTGCCTCCGTAGGCAGGAAACGCATCAGACACTCAACAAAGTCCACCGGCAAGGCCTTCAGGTCAAACCTGCGATCAGCAAGACAAATGTCACATAAACTGATTAATTTCTAGTAGGAAGAGAAGAAACAGTGCAGTAGGTCCCACTGGGTCTTCGTTTGGTAAGTTCAGTCTCAGTTTTACTTGTCTAAGCAAGAAGCTGATTTATCTCAGGGCACCAAACACCCATTGAGAAGGTAGTTACCATCATTAGTTCACAACCGTTGGTCAATAAATGGATACAGGTATGGTGAAAAAACACATTATCATCCAAGCAACAAAGTTAGGACATCGATTGACCTATCAGATTGCATTGTTGAAGCACTCAAGGTTGGAACTACCTAGAACTATCACAAAATACGCTTCAGCTTGATAAGCGTGAGCTATGAAGAGTTACTCACGTCTGGATGGCTTTGCAGATCTCCTCTGTGGTCTTGTTGGCTTTTCGTAGTGTGATGGCCAGATTCTTGGAGCGATTAGCATCCAGCAGCTGAACTTTGTTAACGGCTTTACTGGAGGCTTTGCTCTTTGTACAGGACAAATCCACCACAGGACCCTGAGCCTTAGTTTTAAAGAGTTCCTCAAACTTCTCCAGGTCCAGTTCCTGCTCAAAAAACAATGCACGTCTTCTTATCAGAACAGATGTTCAGATCAGCACAACAGATGTCAGGTACATTCACAAACTACAACAATATACACAACAGTGGTCAAAGTGTTTTCCACATTATTATTTGTTATTACTATGTGAATCTAATATTTAAATTTGATCTAGTGTAGATAGGTGTACCTAATAAAGTGCTCAGTCAGCGTGTCTCACAATTGTGCAATTAAACTGAATTCGCTTAGGGGGGACAGACAGACTCACCTCAAGCACTCGCTCATCATCAATCTCATTGAACACTGTGCCATTGATCTGGTTGGGCTTAAGTGCAGTCCAGTTGAATACGGGAAGGCGGAACTTGGTCTTTATCGGCTTCTTGATGCGAATGGCTACATGTTTATGATAAAAAATATTAATAATAATTCATTTTTACCAAAGTAATGGATAGAATTTGTATCCAGTCGTAGATGCACCAGCCACGTAACAGATCTGTTTTAATGATCCAATTTTCATCCAGCACTTTTTAAACTAGAGCTGACCAATAACAAAACATGTTCAGCATGCTCACCTGATAAACCAACGCTGAGAATGACTGATGGTGATGTTCCAGGAAGTGGAGGAGCCAGAGGTGGTGGAGGTGGACATTCGCCTGTAAAACAGACATCAGATTTGTACTCTGCTCTAACAGCATTTCATCAACGGGGCGTAAAACGGCAACGCCGGCCAGACAGGACAGACTATTATCAGAAATAAGGACAAAGATCACGCTGACATTAATTCTTCCTGAGCACAGCTGTTTCCTCAGAATAGGGTGAGTGCGCCTCCCTGTGCTTTTCCCGTTCCTGTAGATTTGAGCTGGTTCAGCCCTCAGTGGGAAATATATTAATCTTAGAGAGCAACTGTAAAAGACTCTCAGAATCTCAGTGCTGGTGTGCTAGCGGAATATCCCGCTGTGCCACCTGGGTGCCATATATGTCTATTTAAACACACTCACTCACTTACTTTTTAAGCTGCTTATCCTAATCAGGGTCACAGGGGGTGCTGGAGCCTATCCCAGCTCTCATTGTGCAAGGCACACAGAAATACCCTGGACAGGGCGTCAGTCCATCGCAGATACCCATAAACACATCTAAAGACAATTTTAGTATCTCCAATTAACCTGACTGCACGTCTTTGGACTGTGGGAGGAAACTGAAGCACCTGAAGGAAACCCACATACACTCCACACAGAAAGGACCCAGATCGCTCCACCAGCAGATCAAATCCAGGACCTTCTTGCTGTGAGGCAACAGTGCTACTGTTCATTTAAACAGTCATGAATAATATATGAAGTGTTCACTGTATATAAGATGCTATCAGTGTGTAAGGTAGAGACTCTCTATTTAAAATACCCAAAAAATTGGGCTATATATGAGAGAACTCACGATCTCCGCAGTGGTGGGCAAGCGCCACCCAAGTGCCCGATTACTGACGTTTAAATACTCCATATTAACACACACTCACATGTGTACTGGCCTCCCAAGCTAACAAACGTCCACTATTTTAATAAACTATGATGTTTTTTGGGCCTTGTAGCATGACAGTACCTCCAGCAGCGGGTAGAGGTGGAGGTGGTGGCGGTGGAGGTGGTGGAGGAGGTGGAGCAGGCATTTCCACAGCAGCAGCAACAGGAGGAGGAGGAGGAGGTAAACTAGCAAGCAAGGTACTCCTGTCAGAACCCAACTGTCCAAGAGAAGCTCCACTCATGACTCCTGCAACATTCAAACCACCTCCACCACCACCACCACCACCACCTCCTCCTCCCAGGGCTTCGATGGCGATGTCTCCATCAGGTTGCTTGCGCAGACGGATGGTGCCCTGTTGCTCCAGCTCCAGCAACCGCTTTTCAATGTTAGTGTGCCGCTGGAAGGCGGCATCCTTCTCCTGGATCATCCGGCGTAGCGTATGCACCTGTGAGCTCGTTGATTCATACGTTTCCTGTGGGCGGATTTTTTTGTTATTAATTGCAGTGACCTGTACTGTACCTGTACCTATGTGCCGATGCTAATTATGGATTACCAGGGCGGACTGAGGCCATAAAATGCTGCAGGACTAGGGGTAGTTCCCAGAACACAAAATAATGCTGACATCCCAGGTCAGCAGAAAACTGGACAGACCCAAGCTATCTGGCATCATGGCCTTAGAGAACATGCACATGTGCCAACAACGGGCTGGTAAAGAATAAAGATAGAAGCTGTGATATATTGGAAACCTTACACCTGAAACAAATTATTGTTCATGAGGCGCAGGTAGTCTTTAATCAAGAGGGATTGACAGATCACACACTACGCCTCCGTGCCCCATCTGCTGGCCAAACTAGGCAGCTCAAAGGGACAGAACTCTTAACGTGGGTGAGCCGCTGAACCCCAATCCGCAGCCACACCACTACATAACAGAAGCAGCCGGAAGTAATCATTCAGTGTTATACACCAGAAAAACAGAAAACACTGAGAACTGTTTCTGGTCAGCTGAGTGCAAGCTCTCAATAGTATGTGATCAGAAGAGCAAATGCAAGGATATCTTGAGTCTAGCATTTGTCCAGAAGCCAGCAAAGTGGTGCGGTGAAAAATAAACCTTTAACAGGAAACTTCAGTAAGCAAGGCACAGGTAGTTCTGGATTTGTACCGTAGCGTCTTGCGCAATGGAAAAGGGGCATACTGCTTATGTGGCTGTAAGGAAGCAAATCCCTTCAGTCATGTTCCAAAATGTAGTAAAAACGTCTTTTAAAAACAAGCAAAAAAGGACTGATTACATAATAATGCTAATTTTATGTGTGCAGGACAGATGTTCAACAAGCGCTTAAGGATGTCCACATACTTTTGAAAATGTAATGTTAATTTGAGTAAGCATTTAAACCATATTAGACCAATAAGTCTTGTAGGTAGAATAAGCACACAGCAATGATCTCTTTAAATAATGAGCTATAATTAAATAAATAAATTGAATTGATTTATATACGCCCGTCCTGTTAAACCACCACAATGGATCATTTTTCCTGCTGGTTTTCTATGTCTATCAATATCTAATGGTGTGTGTGTGGCCTGTGTGCGTTCTTACCCTGATGGCTACCAGGTCCTTGTCCTTCTGCAAGAGCTGCTTCTCCAGCTCAGCAACCTTCATCACCGTCTCATTCTCCACCTCCACAAGCTTTTCGGTCACCTAATCCAGGCAAAAAGAAGAAAGCAGGAGGAATGAGACATAGCCAGTTGAGAGGAGAAACAGCAGGAATGCTGACTAAAGAGAGAACGAGAGAGAGAAGGAGTGGGTGAAGTATCGATTGTAGAATCTGAGTCTGGGTGTCCATCCCGTAACAGATTCACTACTGCTGGGGTTGAGAAAATTTTCCTCTCTGTTTTTCACCCTCCCTCTCTTTCTCTTTTACTTTCTTTTTCAGATTAATACACAGACGTATGACAGCATGATTCAGCAACATATCTGACCTAAGCACTTTCAGTTTTGGATGACACAATGCATGGAATATCTGGGGAATTTCTTCTTCCTTTATTTCAGTCCCGGATTTTCTGAACTCTGACAGCACAGAGATCAGATTGGGTGAGCTGGAGGCGAGAGCTTTGACCTTTCCTGGAAGAATATGTGAAGCTGCGTGGTGGCCTGCTGTTCACCCACGAACATGCTGAAAATGTAGGGAATTGTTTCCATCCCTGCCATCTTTAGTTCTCTCTAAACACCATGAGGAACACAGATGCACTGCCAATCACATCCCAGCACTTTATGTCTGGATCTGGGAGTGATCATACAGGCTTTAAAGAGAAATTCCAACATGTTTCAAGCTAATCTCCTACAAATGTAATGTATGCACAATGATCACAGACAGCTATTTATCCTATTGTCTTTACTAAGAATATAATAATAAAACATTAGCTGAACACACATGTATACCTGTATATACATCAAAAATATTTAACACCATGTCTTTCTGACTTAATTATTTTAATGCTGGGTGAATCTGGCCTTTCTGGTGATCTGCTACTTCACTGTGTTCCTTGTTCATTGTAAATTCCTAGTACTTTCACATTTACTGTTATAGAGTCTCTGAGTGTGCATGATGAAGTCATCACTGAATTAGATTCATGAACAATGCTCAGAATCTAGGTGATTCATTTATAATAAAAACCCTTTAGAACCAAAAAAGCAAATAATATTATTATAGATGACTTTATTACACTGTTATTAGAGATAAATCTTCCAGACTCAAATTATTCACTAAATAAGTATAAACACTATGCACAATAAAACTAAATACAAAGAAAATAAAAGATGTACACAATAGCAAAAAAGTGGAAGCAGGTACCCAACCTGTGCCATTCTACAAACTTCAATCCGAGCAAATATTAAACATACTCAGGGGTTATAATGTTCTTACATGAGACAGCTGGTCCTCCAGTTCCTCCACCTTTTCTAGCGCTACGTTTTTTGTCTCTGCGTCCTCCAGCAGTCCTCCCACGTCAAACACGTTATCCAGGTAGGCCTGGATCTGCACCGACAGCTTATCACTTTCTGTGTGCTTGGATTTCTGTCAGTCCAGAGGCCAAAGAGTTACAAACAAGTGAATTAACACAGCAGCCAGAAATAAGTACTTAAACGTTTATATTATTTATTTTAAAATAATTTTAATATTAATATTAAATATATGTTTATATTATTAATATTTATATTATTATTTACATGTTTAATATTATTTACTCTGGGTTTTAGTGAGAAAACAAAGGACTACACTAATTGAAACTTTTGAAACTGACATTCTATATTCCACACACATGCCTGTGATTATTGTAATAAGCTGAATATACATGCACAAACTTTAAACCGTCACTGTCTGTGCAAGCAATATTGTAACAGTGGTTATTTTTTGCAGTTGCAATGCTCCAGCATTGTTTATTTGACCAACAGTATAAATTTTTTTCCATTAAGTGCTTGAGCACAGTCGTGCTAAACATGCTTACACCTTTCAATGCAAATGCTAATATATCGAAGGCTTACTGTGTATGAGTGTAAAAATCCAGATTTCCAGGTTTCAGTGGTCTTATTAGATCACTACTCGCCACACTTTTTAAAATAATTAAATGTCCGATTTTATTACACACTGCAAGTTTCATGACACCTTTACCCAAATGAACCTTTCAGAGGGTCGACACTGTACACTTTGTCCCTGGCATTTTAAATTAGCATTCAACAAGCAGTGACATTGACAAAGCAAAACCTAAACCAGGGTAGTGATGTGTAAATAATTTAAAATGTTGTTTAATAGAGTTAAACGATATTTGTAGAATGTAATATGCAGTAAAATTTCAAGCCCACCTCCAGGAAATCATCCAGACCCAGTTTAGTAAATTCATACTGCAGATGAACACGGAAGTTCATGTCCTCTACAGAATGGACCACAATGTTGATGAACTGCATGCAGGCCACCTGCAATATAAGTGAATTCCCAAACAAACATGAATCACATTACAGGAAGTAATGATGAAGATTTATCTAAAGATAACATTCAGTGAAGTGATTCTCCTACCATGAAATCAATGTTTCCATCTTCACATCGAAAGTAGTCCATCAGCTTTTCAAAGCGGTGCTTTTCCTTACATACCTTTAGGGTAAACAGGAAAAGTGATTACTATTTTATTTATTACTATTTTTTCAGGCTTTTATACTATTAATATATCATCAATGCTTTGATGGCTGTAGATATCTGTAGAAAACCTGAAAGATTTATTTTCTAGAAGAATCACAAGTCAAACCAATCAGGCATTCCAGTATTTATTAAAGCTGTTCTGAGAGCAGATCTGTCAATATTACCTTCTGAATATTATTATTCTGTTCTGACTTTCCTTAATTGTGACCATTCAGATTTGTCTACTCAAACACGGCCTGCCCAAAAATGGAGAAGTCAGCTACGACCATTAACAGAGAAAATCAGGCATAATTATTAAGTCCATCGTGGGAAAAGAGGAGAATCAAAGCCAGTAGCAGTGAGAGAGATTTTACTAAGTGTTCACATATTATCCAACCAGGCCTCAGGAACATGAAATCTCCTGCAAAGGTTTTGTACATGGGTGTTCAAGCCTCAACAGTGCTACCGGTCTGGCAGGCCACCTAGCAGACACATCTGACTGTGTTTAAGACAAAGGAGGCTAGGTGCAACAGCAACTCCTGCTGTCTGATTGTGGCGTCAGCATGAGAGATCACAAGAAGATGAGCGTGGCCTGCTGTACCCGCTGCAGTGGTAGCTCAGTGGATAGGCTCTTGTGGGTCCAAATCCCAGCTCTGCTAATCATTGTTCAGCAAGGCCCTTAACCCTCTAGGCTGCAGGAGCGCCATACAATGGCTGACCCTGCGTTCTGACCCAAGTATTGTATTGTACAGTTTATGTGTATGACAAAGGCACTCATTCTATTCTATTCTGGAGTTGACGTGCTAGCCTGCAGCTCTTCTTGGCCAGCAAGAGACGTGCAGCCAGCAGAGGTTGCCAGATTACTCAGGAAAATTAAGTATATCCAAAGTTGGGATGGTATGCATAGTCATGGAAAGATGGTGCAATTGGTTAGGAAGATTTTACACAATAAGTAGCAATCATGTTAATGTGAAGCATCCATTTGGAATAACACGGCCCTAGATATTAAAATTCTCCTTCAATACAGAAATTCAGGTTATGCTACTTTTATGGGACACAGTAACCTAGCATGAGCTGTTATACGCATATGTCAGGCTCATGTGTTTACGCTGGAGACTCTGGCTTATTGTTCGATGTTGTGTATCAGATTGCACTGCTTGGTGTTGGTTCTGCAGTGGTTCCCACATCGCTTTAATTGCTGAGGGCACAGCGTGGGCTAATTGCCGGGTTTCCGGCGTTTAACTGACTGAACTAGCAAAATGACCGAAGGTTAAGTAAAGTTACACCAGGCCAGTTTCTCCCAGCAAAACACTGATCTTTATCACACACACCGAGGTATCTGGGAAGTTTTAAAAGCCAGAGCTGCGAAAACAAACCCACATGTGAAAACCTTCCCATCGTTCCCACGTAAAAAGATCCGGGATGTTAGATCTAGCTTACTGGAACTCCCCTACTGCTAAAATCCCAATATGCTCCACAGTCATCAACTATCCACTTGGATGAGAAGCCTATCCAGATACACTATAGAGGTGTATAGTGCTTAAAGGTGCTACCTCTTTGAAGTTATCAAACGCTGAAAGGATGATCTCATGCCCCCCTCGCACCAGACACACAGCAGCCAGCAGCTCCAGGACTAGAGCCTTTGTCCTGCAGCACAAAACAATCGCAGCCGTGAGTATTTTGCTTCAAAAATAAAGAGCACAATGAGCTGGATTATATTACATGTCATACATCAGACTGTAATCATCGTCCTACACTGGTTAAACTGTCCTTCAGGGAAAAGCAGCTGTGTATTGTATCCATTGTTTAAAAAATTCTCAAAATCATCAGATGAAGTGAGATGATCTGGCTTTGTTGCTTGGCACATATGACACATAGACCAAGCCTATGGATTCAATGCTTTTGAAAATGAAATGTGATGCTGTGTAGTTTTGTCAATCAACACATAACCAGGGTTTGGTATACACTGCTTGTGTTTTTTTTTTTTTTTTAAACCTTCTTTAAAGTGCTCATGTATACAGCCATAATGCTTTAAGTCTATTTTATCTAGTTTTTCTTACCACAATAAGGAACATTTTAGGGTTTTTAGTTGGTGTTAAATTGTTATTTTTCATCAATTTAATTGAGAATTAAGCATTTTACCCCCTTTTTCCCCAGTTGGAGCTTATCCCTCCACCCCCACCACCCAACTGAGGACGGTCACACATCTCAGAGTGGGGCGGCACGGCGGATAAGTGGGTAGCACTGTCACCTCACAGCAAGAGGGTCTTGGGTTTGATCCTCAGGTGGGACGGTCCAGGCCCTTTCTGTGCAGAGTTTGCATGTTCCCCGTGTCTGCGTGGGTTACCTCCGGGTGCTCTGGTTTCCTCCCACAGTTCAAAAACATGCAGCCTGGTTAATTGGGGACACTGAATTGTCCTATAGGTACCTAGCCGCTAGGATGCATAAACCAGTGCATTGTAGTGCCGGTCCCAAGCCCGGATAAATAGGGAGGGTTGTGTCAGAAAGGGCATCCAGAGTAAAAACTGTGCCAAATCATTAATGCGGATCACAATTCACCCGCGACCCCTAACGGGAGCAGCCGAGGAATTAGATGGACACATCTCAGAATGATCAGCTGGTCCAGTCCAGTCATCATAGGTTGTAACTGCCCAGTGATGAGGAACCCTGTTTCAGCCACTGTCCCTTTACCTACAGTATAGCGGGGCTGGGATTCAATATAAAAATTCAAATGTTACTTTTTCATTTTTAGTATTTTTAGTATTAGTTTTTTTTCTTCTTGAATACACGGAGTCCATCTAAATAATCCAGGGAACCTGGAGGGATCTGTACAATGCATGGAGCCAATGTAAAAAAAATCCATAAAACATATCATTTATTTCACAAGAATAAACAATTTAGTTTTTTTTCTTCTCCAGTGCTTGACGCTAGGAGGGTTTGCATCATTGGGAAGCACTGATAAGTTAATAAAAGTAGGTAATTATATCCTTTTAAAATTCAGAAAGCATTCCGTACGACAGGTGTAAACAGAAACCTACTCACCGTGAGTTCTTATTGTTCAGACTTAGAGCAATTTCATTAACTGCATGTGGATGAGACATGACCATGTTGAAACCATACTGAGAAGAGAAAACAATTAAAACAGTTTAAATGATCATTGCTAATTGTCACCAACAAGGGTTAAATACTAAATATAAATATGTTCTTATTTTCCAGTCATTTCCAGAGCATTGAACATCCTACAGTGATGTTTGGCGTGTATAAAATTGCTAAACAGCTCCAGCTATCCCTATATAGACCCCTATCGTGATGGGGTCAAGTGGCTCTGTTGAATCTGCTTGTCCCCTAAAGGAGAGGATCAGTGCAAAAGTCTTGCCTGGTTAATATGACGGAGCATTTTTAATTGTGCTAATATGAATGGTATCTTTCAAGATTAAAATGATCCAATCCAAGGGTCAGAAGGAGTCATTGAATGGTTAGATGATGGTGAAAATAAGGTAAATATTTTGCTGTGTGCTCTGATGTGAATGTATTACAAGGGACATCATGTTGGTCATCATCTTCATGCTGGGCATCTTTATATACTTTGGTATGCCTTAATGAGGGTACAATTAATTATTCCAAATATTTGTAATTTCTTACATTTACATGATAAAATATTCAAAAAAGCTACATTATATGGCCAAAAGTATGTAGACACCCGTCCTTTTAAGTTTAGGGGATATTATATTAGATCAGCATTAGCATGTAGCATCATATAACACGTTTGACAGGGTTAATGTGGAGAAATTCCAGCGGCCTGAACAAATCCCTGACCTTAACCCTCTTTCGATCTGCCATTTGCCTGATTAATTCAGGACCCTTCTGTACAAGGACAAAAATAAAGGTTAAAAATGTAGGATTCTAAAATAAGCTTGAACTTGATTTTGTATTTGGTACATTTGTACATAGTTGTCTAACCAGTAGATGGAGATGCACTGTGGAGTGTGGTTTCTCAGTCTGGTTGTTCAGTTGTGGGGTGTGATTATCTCCCAATTTCTCTACAATGTGGGAAGTACCTGGTAATTCATGATGGCTCTTAGACACATGATGCACACATGCACGTCATCCTTCTGACTCACTAGTCGAGAGTTCTTGATGGTTTTGCTGTTTGCTGCTGATCCATGGCTGCAAGAAACAATGTAAAGCATGATTAAAAAAAAACAGGTTAATGGCAGATTTGGGAAAGTGGATAGTGGGTTATGCACAAATTGTGGGGAAAAAAGCACACTTTAAAAGTTTAAAGGCGCTATAAAGAACATCTACAATACAAATAACACCCAACAGTATATAAATGTAATTATTTACCATATTAACGCACACCTACATGAGATAAATGTCAAACTGTTTCATAGACTTGTCAATTATTCATTCATTGTCTGTTTTACCACCGCTTTATCCTATTCGGGGTGACGGTGGGTTCGATTCACTGGGCAAAAGGTAGGAAACACACCTAGACAGGTTGCCAGTCCATCACAGTGCCAACACACATACACACACTCATACCTAAGGGGTCTTTTGTAGTATCTCCAATTAACCTGACTGCATGTCTTTGGACTCTGGGAGTATAACATTGACACAGGGAGAACATGCAAATTCCACACAGAAAAGACCCAGACCGCTCCACCTAGGAATCGAACCCAGTACCTTTTTGCTGTGAGGTGACAGTGCTACCCACCGAGGTTCTGTGCCGCGTCTTTCATGTCTTTCAGTCAGCATGACTGCCATCAGGTTTAGATCATGTGATCACAACAGGCTAAGTCATCATAAAAAGGCGAACTAAGTTACAGAGAAAAGATTACAAAAAAAACAACCCCCACAATAAACTACAACTAGTTTCAACCGTCTAAACTAATAACGTTTTTCCAACAAAATAACTCCGTTCTGGCTTCTTTAAACCTTGATGCTTGTAAACCTTGGCCCGCATTTCCACCAGTTTTTGGGAGCCAAGGATGCACAATCAATGGTGGCCATTTACTTTCAGCTTATTGGATGTCCTATTCCAAAACTGTGGCCATTTACATAGAGTTGGTTCCCGTTTGTGGCTTTAACAGACTCCAATTTAATGAAAAGGCTTCTTGGACTGTGACTTGAGAAACCATTCAAGCAAGACAGCATTTTTAAAGTCAGGAACTTTTGTTAGACAGAAAAATCTGGCTCAGAATCGCTGTTCCAGTTCACCCCAAAGGTGTTAACTGGGGTTGTAGTAATGGCTCTGTTTAGGCCACTGGAGTTCCACACCAAACCATTGTGAAACCATGTATTTATGGACTGCTCTTGCTGGAACAAGAAAGGGGCTCTTTAATTTGATTTATTTCTACATAATTCTGGTCATATCGTGTAAATGTGAGATTAGCGACAGGTGCTTTGGTTTATTTTTTACATGTGTTTGGTTGTCAGGAAATGCGGTTTTAGCTAAGTGGGTCATAACGTCGGAAATGATAGCTAGTAACAGACGCTCACACATACACACGAGACACACGGCGGCCAACATGGTTTCTGTAGCGTGCTTCGTATCGTGTGTGACTAAATCTGAAGAAAGTGTGTCACACGTCACATGCTTCCTGTGTGCTGAGTACAGGATATCTACATGACTACAAAATACAAAATCACACTCACCTGCTGCATAAAAGTGACAGGAAACGAGTATTCAAGCAATTTTTTGGTAATAATTATGCAGCGGATTCAGAGAGTACTCAGGCCCCTTGTGTTTTTGCACACTATTGTGTTGTGGATTAGATATCGATTGCTTATAAAAGCCTACTGTTCCCAATAAATCTACACTTAATCACCCATAACGACAAACCGAAATATCTTATACATGAAAAAGTTTTCAGACCCTTTGCTGTGGCACATTGTTGCAATATGAACTGGTTGGACATAATTTGGAAAGAAACTCAATTTACAATGCACTGCAAGGACCAAACCCAAGCCATATAGATAAATAAACTGTCTGTGGATCTATGTAATCAAACTGTGGCGGAATAGATAGAGGCAGGGATATGAATCGTTTAATCGTTTTTAAATGCCAGAAACTTGGCACAGATTTTATCAGGTGAGACACACAAGCAGCTGTAAGAGACGGCAGTTGCAATCTTTACAGACAGCGATGAGAAGGGCAGCAGAGCAGCAGGACGACAGTTACATGAACCACAATACCTACCGAGGCACCGAGTGGCGCACGGAGCGCACCAGTGTACTGAAGCCGTTCTGGTGCAGATCCTCAATGGACCTGCTCCAGGACTTGTCCAGTGAGCTGTCCTCCCCATTCTCCAGACTCTCAAAATCCAACCTGAGCGACACAGACATGCACACAAGCACAAATACAGGGGGCACAAGGGTAAGCTTTTACAAAAAGCAGCGGATACAAAGCTCGGCAAGAGATGCAAAAAGCATCAGGGTTACATTGCACACAAGCTGAGGACAATTTAATTTTATTACAGCTTAGCAGCGCTCAGCAAAGCTTTAAGAATTTATCAGCAAAATGTCTCACCCTCAAAACACCTTCATCACCATGCCATAGTCAAGTCTAATCAGCACAGAATCAAACTTGGTCTATGAATAACTTCTGGAGTTGTGGATTTACCAATAATGGGTGATATAATGTAACGCCTTAAACTAAAAATAATTTATTGTTATAACACAATAACTAAATGTCTGATGTGTACATCAACAGGGCAGTTGTAGTCTAGTGGTTAAGGTACTGGACTAGTAAGCAGAAAGTTGCTGGTTCAAACCCCACCACTGTCAGGTTGCCACTGTTGGGTCCTTGAGCAAGGCCTTTAACCTGCAGTTGCTTAGACTGTAAGTCACATTGGATTAAGGTTTTGCTAAATGCAGTTCCTTTTAAAATTGACTGTTGAGAAGGGCACATCATTGTGTCCACATTAGATTGGAACAGCCCTACAAATGGATCCCACTTTAAAGTGCCCTCAAAAAGGTTTTATTAGTTCAGATCTGACCCTGACCTATGTATCAGAACTATGTCCTACGTTCAGAGGTTTTAACAATGGAGACACAGGACTGTGACATTTATGCATTTCATGCATTTTTTATGAAACTTTATACAAATCAGTGATCTGATGCAAAGTGTAGAAAATTGGAACACTGTTAATAACAGATCAGCTTCAGTGCTGTGAAAAAGTGCCTGATTTCTTTTGATTTTTGGAAACAAAGGGGTTTTCACATCACTGGAGAGTAACAATTGCTCAGTACTACTGATTTCCACAATACTGTCACAAGATTCATTGCAATATCATATATTCTTAATGCCCATTGCTATGAATAACCCGTTCAAACTATCTAATAGGAGCCATATGGTTCTGGATACCTGTACTTTTGCCCACAAGGTTACTAGTGTGTGGATTGTGTCAGGTGACTTACATGACAGCGCACTGGGCGAAGGAGAGGTACTCAACCAGAATGTCCAGCCCTCTGTTCTCATCATTCAGGAACTCGCGTACCCACCTGCCATGACACACAAACAGACAGGTACCAAACATTATGCCCACTCTCCAAAAATATGTATGGCAATGACTATTCCACAGCAACTGCACTTGTCGCGGTCCGAGATATGTTAAATGTCGGTCTGATTGTAGTTTCTTGTAGTCAGTGTTGAATGCAGAAGATATGATCAGCATAAAGACCTGAGTGACTTTGACAAGGACCAAATCATTATGGCCAGACAACAGGTTTGAAGTCCAACACTAATAAAAAGCTGAAACTCTTGCTGACTGCTATGTTGACCCATCGTTATCTTCTCTCCTCCTTGATGAATCCTTGAACTCACCCCCTCCCATTTCCTCCAGAGATTTTCACTTAACTTACAGTCTCATAATCACTCTTTATTCACCACAGTCAAAGGTTTGGCCTGCAATTGTAAACTGTTAATGAGAGGCTGCTGGACCAGAGGTTTACTGCTCACAGTCAAGCAAGTGACTTAATAGTTGATTTCATTTGGACACAATGACCAGATGTTAGAGGTAAACAGGTGAGGCATTCAAACTCAATAACACTGTACCAGTTGTCAATGCAGGGGTGTTAGTATTACGCTCTAGGGTTTTTTTCCTCCCAGTAACGCCGGTGCATTGCAGAAATTAAATGGAATCTGCAAAAGAATGGCCAGTTTTCCAAACAATGTTGTGCCAGCCCTGAAATAACTCCCCAGACTTAACAAATCATGTAAGTAGGTCACAAACTCAAAACCTGAAAGGCTTCAGTTCACAGCATTGGGCTAAAAAAACAACGCTGTCTTCTTTTATAAACAGATCTAGCTTATGACTGACTGAATTCGGTATAGCCTTGTGCCAACTATAGAGATATTCTGAGCAGTGCTTAGTCATTTATGTAATTGCTGACTGAGATGAAGAGGAAATGAAGCTTACACCAGGAGCTGTACATTTTAGAGCTAAAGGTCTATAAGAATAACTCAAGGTACTCAAAAATTCAATTGAGTTACATTTATTCTCAATTAGAATAGAATACATTTATTATTGTTAAATAAAAATAATATGAATAATACTTATAACATGAGCAACCTGCTGGGTCCTAGATCTTACACTGGGCTTGTGTGATGTGTTTCTTATTAATATGTCTGCATGAATTACTGTACAAGTGAATATGTACAAGCCTCTGTTACACCAGGCTCCACTAGTTATGTTATGGCAAGCCTTTGCATTTGTGGCAATATAGAGGAATGTGAAAAATGTTGGTCACAGCAGCAAGAAATGTGCAAGATAATATACTAACATGGATCTAAAAACGATATCTTTAAAATACGCAAAATAGGATATTGGTTTTAATAATATTGTAAGCAGTAGTTGGCAGAAATGTATCAGTTTTAGAAAAGAAAGAGTTCAATAAATTAAAGCTTTTTCCCATAATAACTGCAGAATTGGTGCAAAATGTGATCAGATTGGTAGCTGCCACTCAGCTGTATTAATTCCAGCCCTAATAAACATGCTGACGAACGTCTATTGTGGGACAGTGGCAGCCTAGTGGGTAGAGCTTTGGGCTATCAACTAAAGGTTGAGGGTTGGAATCCCAGCTCTGCCATGCAGCCACTGTTGGGCCCTTAAACAAGGCCCTTAACCCTCTGTGTTCCAGGGGCGCCGTACAATGGCTGCGTACCCTGCGCTCTGACCCCAGCATCCAAACAAGCTGGGATATGTGAAGAAAGAATTTTGTTGTACTGTACGTCTGTATATGCATATATGTCAAATAAAGGCATTCTATTATCTGCTGCATATTTTGCACCATTGAGTAATAAACCACAGAATAAATATTTATTAGTGTTAACACACATCATTGATAATGTGTTCTCTAATTTGAAAGCTGCAATCTTTTCTAGACCATGTTGAGTTGGTGTGAAAGGAAACTGAAACAGAATAATGATGATTTACCATAATATGCAGTAAACAAAGAAGGAATAAATAAATAAATCAAACAGTTTAGCAAGGATGATGAGTTTAAAATCAATAGAATCACAAACTAATATATGTGAAAAGTCTGCATTTAGGCACTTTATAGTGAGCTCCCCAGGTCTGACTTGGTGAAAATAGAATTGAAAGTAAAAAAAAAATGAGCAGCCTCATATTTCCCCTATTAAGCGGTACTTTTTTGAGGTGGGTGGGTGTGTTGGGGGAAGGGGGACTCAACACTGAAGGAATTCCCACTGAACTGAGATGAAGAATGTGAAAGCATGTGGCTGAGAGAGAAATAAAGAAAACTAAAAGCAATCTTTGACACTGGGTGAATTTTCTCCACCTCCCTGATGCTAAAACATACACATACATGTACACTCACGTTGGAATGATTACTTGGGGACGGGGGGGTTACCCGAAATCATTGAAACACCAGGAAAAAAAGCTACTGCTCTAGAGAAAAGGCAGAAATGACAAATACAGATGAAGAAAGAGCGAGACAGAGGGTCAAGAGGAGAAGCACGGCAAGACAAACAGACTGCTGGGATTGAAAAGTCAGAGCCCTTAGTTGATCATCAGTTTCCTGTCTGCCACCTCCCCCTCTTTCCCCTCCTCAGCTTTCCTGCCAGATGCTGTTTCAGATTGGCTTCACAAAGTGAGGAAGAACGCATAGGAAAGGGGCCCGAATTCAGACCCGTGCAATAACTATTTCATAGGGTCTATTTCAAGTCGCCACAAAAGAGAATAGCAAGCTGAGAATAGCCAGGTTGTTTTTACCTCTATGGGAAATGTATTAAAGTCACTTTTACTTATGATGGGAGAAATGATTAATGACTTTTTCAGTATAATGGAAAGTCCTCGCAGCCTGCAGTTTAATAGCATTTCAACTAATTCTAACTGGTGAATGAATACATTGTAAAACCTATGTGTGTTTTATTCCAAATTATCCAGCAATCATAATAAACAAATGACTAAATTGCAAATCCAGTAAGTTTTTTTTTTATTTGGTTGATCTATACAACCGTGTGCATCTCATCAAACCCAAAAATTCCCTCAGCGGTTTACTAATACTTAAAGACAAAAGAGTTGATCTAACCCCTTGTATTTGTAAACTAACCTTCAGATTGTGCAACACATTACCTTAATTCATTATCTTATGACATTTTATGAGGTCTATCAGTATAACAAATCTGTCCACAAATCAGATCAAAACAAAGACAAAAAGGAATCGAATCTAAAAAAAAAAAAGCACAGATCTGGGAATGATGCAAAACTCTCTTAATTGCACTGGACATAAAAAGAAAATATGAATTTAAAGGTACACTATCCAGGTCAGGCTGCTCCTAGAATGAGAATTTACTCTGCTGTTGTTACACTTATGATATGAATTTTAAACCCAATTTTAAACCCGCAGCTGCTTGCTCAACCCCGATCTGATCAAGAAGAGCTGGATTACCACACGTCCTCTCCGACATGTGTCCAATCTGCTGCCGCTTTTTATTACCTGCCAGTGTTGGGTTCCCACACAAAGCCGTATCGCGTACGAATAGCCACGGTAGGCTCCAAGTGATTCCCCCTATCACTTGCACCAGCACCCAGATCAGTCCCGGTCTTGGTATATTGCAGCTGAAGCAGGAACCGAAAACAACTTGTCTGACCCTCCCAACCGGCTGTGTTTGTGTGGACGCCAGGTTGGTGGCCCTGCTGAGATTCAAACTCAATCTGGTCCTCTCTGCCAGTTCTTTTAGTAAAACCAAAGATAACACTGAAGTGAGTTCAAATAATAAAATAAACTACAGGGGTTGGACAATGAAACTGAAACACCTGTCATTTTAGTGTGGGAGGTTTCATGGCTAAATTGGACCAGTCTGGTGGCCAATCTTCATTAATTGCACATTGCACCAGTAAGAGCAGAGTGTGAAGGTTCAATTAGCAGGGTAAGAGCACAGTTTTGCTCAAAATATTGCAATGCACACAACATTATGGGTGACATACCAGAGTTCAAAAGAGGACAAATTGTTGGTGCACGTCTTGCTGGCGCATCTGTGACCAAGACAGCAAGTCTTTGTGATGTATCAAGAGCCACGGTATCCAGGGTAATGTCAGCATACCACCAAGAAGGACAAACCACATCCAACAGGATTAACTGTGGACGCAAGAGGAAGCTGTCTGAAAGGGATGTTCGGGTGCTAACCCGGATTGTATCCAAAAAACATAAAACCACGGCTGCCCAAATCACGGCAGAATTAAATGTGCACCTCAACTCTCCTGTTTCCACCAGAACTGTCCGTCGGGAGCTCCACAGGGTCAATATACACGGCCGGGCTGCTATAGCCAAACCTTTGGTCACTCGTGCCAATGCCAAACGTCGGTTTCAATGGTGCAAGGAGCGCAAATCTTGGGCTGTGGACAATGTGAAACATGTATTGTTCTCTGATGAGTCTGAAGAGTTGCAATCTCTTGGGGGGAAATACATATTTATACATAGGCTATTGCTGCTGGCCCATACCGATCAATAATGCAAAGGGTGCCCTCCGTAGCTATTTATAGACTGCCTTTCCGTAATTGATTGGGATTTCTGTGGGGAAGCCTAACATTTTTATTGGATGGATAAGCAAGTACTGAATACAGGGGCTTTCCTTTTTTTTTTTTTAATAAGATACTGTTTTCTCTTATTTTCAGACCTCAATAAAGAGCAGCAGTCTAATGGTGTTGAACACTATGCTGGGTCTGAGGGAGGGAAGGCCAGACAGGGATTAACCAACTTGTCAATGCGATAGTGACTCTTATTGTCATGAGGCCCTGTGTTAGGACTTTCTGTGACCTTGCGTAGTGCCCCCCTGAGTCAGCAGGTATGTTGTGCAAGCATCAGTGGACGTCAGAGTGTATAGGGAAACTCTGTATACTCGAAAATGTTGGGCTGAATTCTGTCTCGATGTGTTATTAAAATAGTTGTTTCATTGTATGTGACAGTGTGTGTGGTCCACTCTTGTCTCCCTTGTCCAAGCTCGAGTCATGATGGTGCACAAGCGTGTGTGTGTGCGTTTTGTGTCTTTTCACACACTCTATTGTTGGATGCTCTGGTTTCCTGACTCTCCAGCGTACACAACAGAGCTTCCTGCTGGTTTAAACAGATGGAGACTGGGTACAATGGAAACCATCTGGGCACTGTGCAACATAGATAGGCTGGCAGAGAAGACAGCATCTGTGCACTGGTATATAATCATACGGCCGGGTTTTATCAACAGGAAGGACACAGAAATAATGCGTGTTGAATGAATAAAAGCACCTTTAACTGATGTTGTGTGCATTTTAGAAGTAATACTGTGGTGCGTTGAAAGTCATTGAGGATTTCAGAATGGCCCAATGCTAATTGTTTGTCTGTAAAAATGTCTAATTGTGTGGTTAATTGTAAAAACCTTTTACCAATGGTTGTGGCAAATAGTGAGAATAAGAAGTAAATGTGTTTTTAATGCAGGACTGTTAGCTGGATGCACAACCTTCATTTTTGCATTTATTTGTAAATACAGTATAGTGCTTTACCTGGATTTTACATTAGTGCTTTGCTTCCTTCAATCCTTTAAATTAGTCTTAATCAGTTCACTGAATACTGAATCAGGCACATACATAAAGCTTTCTGTTATTCTAATTATTTTCAGCTATCAGTCTGATATAAACATAGAGATTTGAGGATAAGGGACAAAAAAAAAAGAAAAGGGAGAATAAGTTACCCAATGTAATTGGTCCTCAGCGATATTTCCAGTTCCCTCAGAACTTTAGTGGATTCCTGAACCCGCCTGCGGAATTTCTGCGGAGAAAAAAGGGCAGATTTTATCATGCTTTCAGCAGAAAAGGCTGTTACAGTCTATTTACACCATCAGTAAGCTCTGAGGCGGTCAAAATGTTTCACGTTTGCTCCGGTGACGCAGTGGTCCAGTGTACCCGGGCGTCCAACAGAAACAATTGAATGTGTCTGAGGGAGGTAGGAAGGTTGACAAGGTTCCTTATTGCTGATACAAATGTGACCTCTGCTGTCTGTACACGAGAGGTGGGGACCTTACGAAAAAGCATTGTGGGTCCTTGAGTCATACAGCTATCTGTAAGACTCTGCCTGGCAGGTGAAAAAGATGCACCTGCAACTGTCCGAGCTGGTGAGTGATAGTCTGAAGCTCTTCTTGTTCAGGGCAAGAGAGGTGTGAGAGGTGTAGGAATTACAAACAGGAAACTTTAAGCATATAGATTGGGAGAAATTCAGGAAAAATGCAAAAATAGAATAAAAAGAAGTTTCAAGCTGGTGTTGGGTCTCACCTTGCGTGTTACTCCTGGATCTAAAAATCCTCTTAGTTTCTGGATGTACGTGTGTGGAGGGTTCTTTACTTGAAAGCGCTCCTATCAAACAAAAAAACATGAGGAGAAACAAAGGGAAATTAGATTAGACAAACTCTGAACTTAAAGAAACCTTGAACTTACATAAACAGTGTAAAATAGAATTTATTATTAAAACAGAATAGGCGCACATTCCCAAAGACAAACTTTAAATTCTTGTAAGAAGCCTTCTCAGAAGAGTGGCTGTTATAGTGAAACAATCGCATTGGGGTCAGTCTATTTTAATACTGTTTGTTTTTAAATCAGATGCCCAACAAGCCCATGGTCAGATGTCCAAATACTTGTGGCCATATAGTGTAAGATAATTAGGTTTTTACCCCAAATCTGCATTTATTGTCTTTAAAACTTTGGCACTTGATGAAATTTCTTAACAAAGCCAGTGAAAAAAGATTGTTGTTAAGACACTATTGCCATGTCACTGTGAGTTGTTGCCTTATGAATTGGTTTAATTCTATTGATAATAGTACTGTATATAAAATGTGTTACTTTGCCTCAGACACCTAGAATGTGTTTGAAATACATGTAACCTGGTAACAAAGGCTAATAAAACACATGCAGGCCACGATGAACACTACACCTGGTCACAGATCAGGTCCCACTTCTTCTCGTTGTCGTACTGCCGCAGGAGACGTGCCTTGTCCGGAGGCAAGTTCATCGAGTTCTGAAAGACAGCGAAAAGACATGCGTCAGTGCACACAGTAAGTCTGCCGCCCACCCCTGTAACTATGGAAATGACCTCACAGAAATGCCTCCGAGCTCCTCGGGATCAGCATAGCCCACTCGCCCCGGCTGACCTCCCTGCCGGCAAACCTCAATTTCTGGGTTTCCTGTTTCTGTGTGTTGCTGTTGTGTGAGGGCACTTCTGCCCGGCCTGAGGTGGCCTCAATTAAATCGATCTGCTCACTTAACATGCTGCCAAAACAAAGTCAGGCCTTGTTTGGCTTAACAAGGAGAACAGCTATTACTCAAAGCAATTGCTTTGGAAAGCGGCTATTGTAGATAGTAGCCGTAAGTCTGTCCGCAAGCTAGACGTGACGTTACTAAGAGATTTAAATATTAATGATGAGCCATCAGATACATCTGTTGGAGTTTTATTCCTGTCCATGCTTGATCTATACAGTCTATTCAGATTTATAAAAGACACAAGCAACAAGTGTGTTTCCAGAAAACTTATCAGTATAATCATCTGATTTTAGTTACCAGATTATTAAAGTAGCCATGCAGACATATTACGACACCTTTTTTTATTAACTTATATTAATAGAATAGAACTGAATGCCTTTATTTGTCATATATACATTTATAGGTGTACAGTACAACAAAATTCTTTCTTCATATATCCCAGCTTGTTTTTTGGAAGCTGGGGTCAGGGTTAGGGGCCTTGCTCAAGGGCCCAACAGTGGCAGCCTGGCAGAGCCGGGATTCGAACTCTCAACCTTGATACCACTGTCCCTAGAAGTAATTGGGATAACATTAACAGATATCAAGAAATCTTTCTTACTAAGAGATTGATTTACCCAAAGATCAGGCTATTTGATGCACGTATACCTTTTATTTGAGACCCCAATTACATCTAATATGTATTATGTGTCATGCATTCACATATACAGTCAAATTTATCTTGAATTAGCCAGACTGCAAAGAACTGCCATAAAACACATATGGTAATTAACTTGTTAAGCACATGACCACCAACTTTCTACAGTGCAGGCCATTATTCGATTGTTTTAATGGAAAAAATAGTCAGGTGATCAGAATACTATCAAATTGTTTGATCAAAATAATTGTACCATGTAAGCAACAAGCACATCCTGATCTAAGATGACATGAGCCACTCAATAAACAAATTAAGTAGCATCATTAAGTAAAACATTTTAGTCTAGTTTTGGTACCGTGGGTATCATAGAGACAAGCTATGAACTCCATGAATACCCCAATGCTAGTGCAGGCGCACTATCGCAGACAGCAAAGATCACAAATGTAAAGCAGCAGAGAGATCTATTCCACACACCTATCTCAGACAGCTAATTGTGCTTGTTTGGGCACATGGATAGGTTTATAGAACTGCCTGGGATTCAAACCCGAGAGCTTGAGATATCAGCAGTGGTGGGTTTTATTTTAGAGTAATACACTATACAAAGCTTTTTTTAAGAATGGTCACTTAAAAGTCAGAGTCTATGTTTTTATAGTCGCAAACTGTGCAAAAACATTTTTAATATAATGTTTTAATCAAAAGTCTGCATCCCAAACCATATATTACTGCACTACATGGTATTTAAACAATGTAAATGGGTTAATAATTTGACATAATATTTAGTACTTAATGAATAATGGTTTGGGACACAGCCAAGCTTTGTGTCTGTAGCAGTAGACATGGGTAGTTGGACACGACTAGATTGGGTGAAAATTGGAGTTGGGGGAGCTCATAAATATATCTACAGTCCATGTGTAATAGATGTAACCAAGTCCTGTAAGTGTACCCTAATAGTGTTTTTCTTTTATTTTCCAGTCAAAGTAGGAAATTAAATTCTAACATGTAATTGAACGCAGTACAGGCTTTACCTCAAACTGTAGATTAAGCTTGGAGGGGAGGGGCTGATTCAAGCAGGGTGTCACAGTATCCAACAGATCTCTCCAGGGTAAAGAAACAAATGGTGTTTATTCTACAAGAGTCATTTACACCCCCATTAACAACAGGCCCGTGCTCTGCCCACCCTTAGCCACCCAAATCCATTCAGACTCATCCAGCTGAAACTCACCAAGGGGTCACACAATCTACACCAGTTATTGATCTGGGTCAGCTGAAAGTGTGCAACCACACGCACATGCATACACCGTTCCAGTGCGAGAGGTAATCCCTCAAGTGGTTTCCTTCAGTTTCCACTGGAAAGTGATGATTTTTTTTCCACAAGCTCGGATGAATCGTGTTCAAGGACAGATTTTTGGAAAATGATTCGTGATTAGTGATTTCTAGCCACTTCGTTCATCAAAGTAAAGTTTGAATGAAGTTTATCAGCAAGCTCATCAATCTTGAAATAACTATAGATCAGAGATTCAGAGATACAGGCCAAAACAACCATGTTCTAGACTTTCGGCTTGGACCGAAACCACATTTAGATCTCAGACATACCATACTTAATGACCAAAGTTTGTAATGTCTGCAAAATGAAACCTCAACATTTCCCCACCCGGACAAGAGGCCCTTAAGAACGTTGTTTGGTTCTTGCTTGCAGCTAGTGAAATTGAAACCCCTTACTTTGACACTCCACTTTTCACAACCGAGACTCGATACTTCTGTAGCTCCTAATGTCCAGCTACATAATATTATATGTCTTATTTATAATCATTCCAAATTCCAACTGTGAACTTACTGTGTAAAATTCCTAGTGGTTTCCTTTTACTGCAAAAAAAGTCACATTTTCTGTTTATACATTTCTCCATGATTAAAGGTCTGACATTTGGAAGAGGCGTATGTTTGTGTGTGCTCTCCCTTTCCCCCAAATAAAATGTCAGTAATGGGGCAGGGAACCTCCTACACTCTGTAGCACGTTGCATGTGTTCAGTTTATAAAGGGTACAAACAGCAGCCTACTCGCTGGTGAGCTCACAATTCCCAACCAGTTCTGCACAACAAAGGTCTCGAAAGAATAAGGATGAATTGTTCACGGTCGGATGAAATCACAAATCCATAAATATAGTTATTGTCTTGAGAACACCAGTCATCGGCTTTCAGTAGTGCTAATTTAAAGCTGTTTTGCTTATTAGCTAATGACACAAAAGAACATTTAGGTTTTTTGTGGTTAGATAGTGACACCATAGAAACGACTTGAAGAAACCATGAAGTCATGAAGTAGGGATGTCTCTAATGCTATTTGTGAATAAAGAAGCCTTAGCTTGGGTCACTTTTTTCACTGTCTATCTTTGACTGCAAATGGCATTAGCACTAAAATGACCACTGGTGAGCATGTCACATTGTGCTTCCCAGACCTTCCAAGTCCTTACCTACAACCAGCATACTGAATTATTTACCAAAGACTTCAATTGGTATATGCCTGAGTCTACACGTTCACTAGGGTTAGCTAGCAATTAGCCTAATAATGCTTGTTACATGCCAAATGTGTTGGTCCATGCATGGGCTCCAGCTAAAAAGGAGGCAGCTGTAAATAGTTGAAGTGGAATTGTTGCGGAGAAGTGAAATTGTTTGTCCAAGCAGCCACATGGCAGATGAAGATTATCATGTCTATATATCTATTAATCAATCAACCTATCTATCTATCTATCTATCTATCTATCTATCTATCTATCTATCTATCTATCTATCTATCTATCTATCTATCTATCTATCTATCTATCTATCTATCTATCCATCTATCTATCCATCTATCCATCCATCCATCCATCCATCCATCCATCCATCCATCCATCCATCCATCCATCCATCCATCTACCAACTACCATTGGAAAATGAGGGTGACTTCATACTAATGTCATACTTTAAAAAGCATTTGCTGATGTTAAACAAAGCTCCAATCACAAGCTCCACTATTCATGGTTATACGAAACTATTTTATGTTGTTACATAACATAAAATTTAACATTAAACTGCATGAATGCAGACAAGTACAGGCAAGAGTGGTCAGAACAGAGCACTTCTCATGCTTAGTAGATCATACATAACCCAAAGTAAACCCAAAGTAAATAATTATGGTTGAGGGGGGACCCTATTCCTCTCTTGTGCCTATAGTCCCAAAATCATCAAATGTGCCCCTGTCCAGTATCTGTTAGCATAAGGCAAAAAAAACCGTGTTAACCCGAGGTGTGGCTGGGGTGTTGATCCCAGTGTTGATCTTTAAGAGTCGGGCATGTTTGTAACCCTTAAGTTGCTACAGACTGCCCATCGAGTGATCATTTGTAGGCCTAAATCTGACCAAGAGGGCTTAGTAAACGGACAAACTCCTGCCCACTTGTCTTTAAGCTATAGCTGTAGCCGCAAGGTCAGGAAAAGGATGTGTAGATAAGCAATGGAGACTCTTATCAGATCCAAGTCCCTTTTGTTTTCTGATTTAGCAATCAGTGCAGGTTGAGCAGAGGCCTGAGGGTCAGGATTCACTCAAGATCTCTGAAGCCTTGGAGTTTCCTGCAAGGGATGGTTAGCTAAATCTCTCAAAGCCTAAAACATACACAGACAGAAATGGAAATATTGTATTTAATCACTCATGCATATGGACAAATTACACGGCTGCTCACTCCGTTCAAAGGTCTGTAGAACGTCAGATAGCTGCGGTGTGGAGTTCAAAAGGTCTGGTTGGCCACTCCAGACCACAATATAAACTGCAGGTTCTAACACATCAACGACCCGAGTTCAAACAGTCGGGATGGCATGGGTTTCGATTCAAAATAAGCTTCTCTGTGAACTTTTTCCACTTTGGCATGAACGGCTTTTTCCAGTCTCACAGGCGATGCAGTGTGTGAAGTCCACGTAGAGTTGGAATGTGAAATAAAAGTAATAAAGACAATAAATTAAGGCTGTGTGCTAATAATTGCACTTTAATTAGGCTAGTTACACACTACATAGGACACATGATGTAGTTTGGAATTTAGCCAAAAAAAAAAAACACCTTCACAAGAACTGAATCAAACAGTAAGTCTATTTCTAAAACATTTACTTTCTAGACTCTGCTTGTTCTCTCAGGTTTGACACTTTGGATTTAGCTCTTCTAAAGTTGGGGTGGGTTTTTAAAAAAACAAACAGCTATAGCTGTGCTCGATTTCATCACAGTTCAAAGCCTTTTAAAATTACATTCTCATCAATGAGGCACCACACATAACACACATTTTTAACATCTTGAACTGTCAAGTAAAGTGAATTTTATTTGTATAGCACTTTTTACAATAGACATTGTCTCAAAGAAACTTTACAGCATCCAGGACTGACAAACCAAAAACATATAGACCGCATATGGGAATCATATTATTTGCAAATCATGTAGAGTTCAAAGAAGAAAACTCAAACTGGCTGTACAATAGGATGACGTAGGTCATTTTATGTACAAAACTCGCTTTTGTTGTTTGATCTAGGCTTAGTTCATGAAAAGAAGGACTGTGGTGGTACAACAAAAGCACCCTTAGTGACTTTTATCCATCGTGTAGGCCAACAATGCAGGACTGGGACAAGAGCATTGAATAATTAGCTGTAAATATAACATCATAAGTTTAAAATATTCAGATACTACAAATGAGCATGTTCCTTATTTCATTAGGTTTTTCTCAATTGCTTTATCCTGGCATTTGGAACAAGGTAGGTATATCCTGGACTGGGCACCCATCCATCTCAGGGCTTTGGCCATAACTTAATTAACTGCTTAAAAAGTGTTTCTGCCAATGTGGTGACAAGTGTCAGAAGATAAGTGTGCTAGCCTGTGGCCCTCTTCAGCCAGAGCGGGTGTCGTCCAACTGGCAAAGTGCACAGGGAAATTAATTATATCTGAATTTCTTTTTACATCATCCTAGACATACCGGCCTTTTCTGACTAATCAACACAGCTTTCCCATGACTGCCCTGGATCAAGGTTTTGGAGTTCAATGACACTTGGAAAGTACAAAAAGTAAGCTCAATAAAAGAAAATGAAAGAAGAAGGGTGCTCAGTAAAATCAAAAGATTAAAGTTGTTCACTGAAAGCAGAATACACTAAAAAGGGACAAGAACTCAGATAAAAGGGGAAGTTCACAAAACGTGCTGAGATCTTGAGCTCTTAAGATACAATCTTAGCTTTGTTATCAGTCGGCCGGGCCCCTGCACAGACACAGGATTGGCTGTGTGTCTGTAGGGGGAGGCACAACGACTGAAACAGGGTTCCTCGTCGCTGGACAATTACAACCTCGGCTAATCCTGGATGGCGGAGCGTGGCTCTTCCCATGCGATAATGTGGTCTGTGAGACCCCGCCCCTAGCAGGTGAAAAGAAGTGATCACTGGCTGAACATGTCTCAAAAGGGGAGTGTGACAGTATGACAAAAGAGAGACATGTTTTAATTGGCCACAAGTGAATGGTGTCCTATTTCACTGGTGCATCATAAATATGGCTGGCACACAGAAGCAAAACTTGGTTAAGCAATCAAGGGTATTGTGGGGCTTAACCCAGCATTTGTCTTTGCACTGGGGGTGTGGTAGCACTGATTGGGTGCCTCTTGGCAACAAGGTGCCTGAGGTCCTAAGACATTTGGGATGTTCACACTACAAAAGTTTCCTTGTGACTCTCTAAATGTGGTTTGATTGATTAAATCTCTAGGACACACTTGACCCTGCTTTGATCTGTGATTTTTGCTGACCACTTGGGATCAGATTACCCAAATCACGACTTGAAGCTGACTAGTTCTAACCTTCCCCAGACTGGTGGCTGTTGAGTAATAATGATTGACTCTGGTTTATATTACAGTACAAGCCACCAGTCATGCCATAAAGCTTCTAAGACAGCGCAGTACATTTCTCAAACCATTCAGCCTCATGGAGGCCAGTGGGAGATCAGGTCAGCAAGTCCTTCAAGCTGCATTCAATAACAACAACAACAAAAAAGGCACACAAACAGTGTGACTCAAGTTTGTTTAGGTATCTTTCAACACTGTTTGCTCCCGTGAACCAGGTCCGGATACTGGGAGACATCCAATACAAACCGTTCCAAAAATCTTCTCAAATATATCTGCAAACTATCAACAGCAAGGCTGGGAATTTTACCATGATATAGCCAGGTCATTCACCTTGTTGTCTAAACTCTCACTGTAAATGTTTTTAAGTGAAACCGAGAGCCGGTAAACAGTGAGTACTGTGTGTATCTGGTAGCATAGGCGTGGGTGCACCACTAATCAAGCAAAAAGCAGCGTGGCATATCAAGCACTTCAACAACAACAAGTGTTAAAACAAACTAGAAATCATGTCAGATTCAAATGATGTGGCAAAGAGCTGAATTTGTTCTGTAGAACTGAAAAGCTCAAGCTAGGGCAGACTGCAAGACTCATTACTTTACAAACATTAATTTGTAATTGTGCAGATTTTTTCTTTTTATTTCAATTTATTTACCTCTGCTTTACCCCAGAATCACTAGGCTCAGTGTGGTAACACACCCTGGACAGGACGCCAATCCATTGCCATGCCTCAGCCACACCAAGACCAGTGTGTTGATGCCCAGTCTGACGATAACACTTCTAGGGATTTGAACCCAGCAGTAGTAAGATACCGTAATCACTGGCATAACAAAGAAAAACTACGCAATTTCAAGTACAGCATATAACTGTCACACAAATTTATCCAGTCATTGAGTGCTTTATTAGGTACACCTTGTTGTACATAGATTCATTAATTATTTTATAAGCTAAACCTACCATACAGAAGAACTTTGTGGGTATACAATTACTGACTGTAACCCATCTGTTGCTTTGGACATTTCGCCAGCCAGAACTGTGAAAAGCCTTCTGCAAACACTAGATGTGGGTGAAAGACCTGAACAGAATGATTAGGAGGAATATCCGCATACGTTTGGCTCTATGGTGAAACTATCCACTTCATCTAATGGTCCGCACTCATACAACCTGTTCCAGTACACTTGGTTCCTGGCCAAGAAGGACAGCCAGATTTAGCATGGCTACTTAGGCACAGCACAGGTCACTTGGCAATGGAAACAGCTAGCAATTATGGGATCAGGGATTTCAAAACGTACCGTATTGTAGGGTAGCATGAAGTATGCAGTACAAAAGGGACAATGAAGAGAACTCAGGTGTTGTGCTGTAATCTGACTTAGCAGAATTCAACCTTCTACCAGCTCACCACAGCATGTTCATACCACAAAATTACCTACCATTATTTATCACATTTCAAAAAAGCATGTTACAATTCTAACATGAATATTATGCATATGAATAAATGAAATTATAAACTACCAAAAAATACAGGTTGGAGAATCTAGATGTCAGAAAACTCATTCAAAAAACTTAAAATCAATTTTCCATGGAGCAGAGTAGAAATCCAGACACCCACATGAATCTGGGGGTCTATCTGACCATCTCAGAGGTCTACTAAAAAGCCTCAGGCTCTGTGATTAGAAACAGGCTTGTCAAGAATGTGCCGGGACTATTAGGAGTGGACGGAAAGGTACTTAGCATGTACGTTTCCAAATTATATTAACGGGTGCTTTATGGTAACGTTAGAACAAAGCAGGGTGACAAATGAAAAGGTGGTTCCAATGAGAAGTCACGGCAGCCCGAAATCTTTACCCCTCTTTACACTAAAGTAGGTCAAACTCAGGTTTCATCAAAATTATTTGTGTGGTCAAATCTAAAAGACTCGAACCCTTCGCAGAAGCTATACACAGAAACCAGCAATGCCAGTGTAACCAGTGTAAAAATTCCCATTTTAGAATCCAACTCACAGCACATGGTTCAGTCTCGGGCCCCAGACAGTTTGTTTTCTTTGTGCATTTTTACTCAGCATATCTTGGACATGTACGGTGAGAAAAGTTGTTGAAGGGTTTGACTGTGCCAAAGATGTCTAAATGTGGCTTCAGACAAACCCCCAACTTTCCCCATTACTCATCCAAAAAGAAGAAATTCGCCCTGCCTTTAAGAGACACTGCACACCCACCTGAATTTTGGTCAGAAGTGCATCTTAGATCTGTTTAAAGCAGAACAGTGGACGTTTTTTTATGTCAACCAAGCAAACTGCTTGGTAGTAAACATACAGAAGTAATTGATGAAATTTTATAATGTAATGGCTGTCCCAACCAAAATATAGTATTTTTTTAACATTGATTTAATAAAATCGATTGCACTTTGTTACTGCAATTACAATTCTGTATTGACAGCATTTGACCAATCAATGGTCTGCATTGTTTCTCGCTCCCCCGTACAGCCTGCTTCAGTCTTAACCTTTATCCATCCAATAAAACTGTTACGCCCACATAAATAGATACAAGGAGAACACATTTTCTGATTATTGATCAGTATGGGCCAGCAGCAATGGCATATGGATAAATATGTAGGGAGTTCCCCCCACGGGCCAGTCGTGCTTCGGCCATAAGATTGGAAAAGGTTAATCCTTGATCAAGAAGGGTAACCAGTTTTGGCATGGGTACTTTATAGAACCCATGGAAACAACCACTAAATGTGGGATTAGTGATTTTATAATGTACTGTAGCACATGGTACCATGTATGGTGGTACCTTGAAACTGGACATAAGGGAAACGTTGAGTTGAAGGGTACAAATTTCTCTAAGAAGGGCGTCGAGTTTTTAAAGATTTCAAGTTTAGGGGACGTTGAGTTACAAGGTACCACTGTTTTAGGAAAGGGTCATTTGACAATGGCAATTTTTTTGGCTCATCAAATGGAATCTGACTGCTTTAACATTTTCAGAAAAAAAATCATAATAGGTAATGGTAGCGATTTAGCCTTCTTCAAAAATAACTAAATGTTGTTTAGCCAGAGTGCCTAAAGATTTGCAAATAACAGGTCTTTGCACTTATCAGAGTATCCTGTTTATGCAAGTCACAGAATAAGCAAAGGTTTTGGTGCTCTACCACACATACTTATTTATATGATAGTTTAAGCAACAGGAGTAGAACGAGTTTGTTGTTTTCTTCAGTAGTCGGGCTATATTTCTCTCTTGTTCTCAGACCAGTCTCTTGCAATTGAGCAAGTTTAATTTAAAAGTGAGTGAGAAATTGTACTCTTTTCACTGAGCCGACACCTGATCCACCGGCTTTCGACTGCGTAACCCGATCCACGCAATCACAACAAAGCAGTGGCATCCACAAAGCCTTTAAAGCGGAGAGGGGACACAGTCGAAACGGCTGGAGATGTCAGGGATGAAGCCTCCCCCTATTGCTCCTTTCTAACACAAAATAACTTGTAGTTTAGTTTATAATTTGGTCCTTACTGTCAAAGATGCAACAAAAGATGCATAAATATACACACTGTTGGTAATTCTATTCGCCTACTGACTCAGAAGTTTCATAATGAAAATGTAAGTCTACATTTAACTCAGAACAAGAAGGTAAAAGCGATTATATTTAGCCGAACCTGCAACTGGATTTCAGCTAAAATGAGCATTTCCTCTGCGTTCAGTTCATGAAAAATATTACAGAGCTACACAACAAATAAAAATTGTGCTTATAAATTGGATAATTAACCTTAACCTTGGATAATTAAGCCTTGTTCATGGCCGCTCAGGTGGCGCAGCGGTAGAAACACACGCTGGAACCAGAGCTGGGATCTCGAATACATTGTATTGAATCCTAGCTCTGCCTGCCGGTTAGGCTGAGTGGCCACATGACCAACGATTGGCCTGTTGTTCAAATGGGCGGGACTAAGCCGGATGGGGTCTCTCTCCCATGACTGGTGCAATTACGACCTCTGCTGGCTGCACAGAGATGAGAAAAGAGTGCCCGCAGGGTGTGTCTCTCCGTGCACAACGCTGAGCTGCACTGCACTCATCAACGTGTAGGTGATAAGATGCATACGTGTCGGAGGGGGGCGTGGGTTAGCTTCGTTCTCCTTAATCAGAGCAGGGATCGGCATTGGTGGAGAGGAAGCATGACGCAATCAGGCACGCTAAAAAGGGGAGAAAATGCATAAAGAAAAAAAAGCCTTGGTCATGATATTGTATTGCAGATTTCTATTTCCTCTCAGGATAAGTGAAAGACGTTAGCAGGACCCTACTTCTGTGCAGGCCCGCCGTACCATCCCCTGAAATGTATTCTACATGCGAATCCCCTGAAATTCTACTGGGAGAAGTGTTAATATGAAAACAATAGTCTCCTAAATCCCCATCAAAATTTGCCTGTTAACAGTTACACAGTGTGCAGCTGCGCTGTGACTCATCCAGACTAGCGGAGACCATTAACATTTCTGCTCACTACATACGTGACTGATAGCCTGGAGACTTCCCAAGACTTTATCCCTACAACAACTCCAAAGAAACTGCACAGTCCACTTGTGCTGGATTGGGAGATGAAGCAGTTCAATCAACACTGTGAACAATTCTGGATCAGCTCCAGTCCTGCACCACAGTCCTAATCCGTTTTTTTTTAACCAGCTACAATTTCCACCCAAGAATAAAGACGTCTCTGTTTTAGGGATGGGCAATATGGAATACAAATCAGCACTAAAGGCTTTAAAGAGATATATTTATTAATTTCCAATAGCAGCTTCATCCTTGACAGGCTGTAGTTGGACTGGTGCCATTCGTTTTACTGTTAGTTTTGTTATTAGTTTACTGTTATAATTCCATTCCATTGCATTTTTTATTACTCAAAGTTTGTGTACTGTCTATTCATGTTTAGATAAATGTACACCAATTAGGCATAACATTATGACCACCTCCTTGTCTCTACACTTACTGTCCATTTTATCAGCTCCACTTACCATATAGAAGCACTTTGTAGTTCTACAATTACTTCACCCTGTTCTTCAGGGCCACCACAGGATCACTACAGAGCAGGTATTATTTGGGTGGTGGACTGCAGTGACACTGACATGGTGGTGGTTGTGCTGGTATTAGTGGATAAGGCACAGCACAGAGTTTTTAAACACCTCACTGTCACTGCTGGACTGAGAATAGTCCACCAACCAAAAATATCCAGCCAACAGCAGCGTCCTGTGACCACTGATGAAGGTCTAGAAGATGACCAACTCAAACAGCAGCAACAGATGAGCAATTGTCTCTGACTTTACATCTACAAGGTGGATCAACTAGGTAGGAGTGTCTACTAGAGTGGACAGTGAGTGGACACAGTATTTAAAAACTCCAGCAGCACTGCTGTGTCTGATCCACTCATACCAGCAGTCAGTGTCACTGCAGTGCTGAGAATGATCCACCACCTAAATAACATGTGCTCTGTGGTGGTCCTGTGGGGCTCCTTACCATTAAAGAACAGTGTGAAAGCAGGCTAAAAAGGTATGTAGAGAAATAGATGGACTACAATCAGTAATTGTAGAACTACAAAGTGCTTCTATATGGTAAGTGGAGCTGATAAAATGGACAGTGAGTGTAGAAACCAGGAGGTGGTTTTAATGTATATGTTTATGTAATATACCTTTTTTTCTATATTATTTTACTACATCTACTTATATTGACACCTGCACCAAGAGAAATTCCTTGTACACCGGGTACTTGGCAAATAAATAAATAAAGATTCTGATTAGGAAACACTGTGCACAAGGCAGGAACCCAAAAAAGGATTAAGGCCAGGAATATGTGCAGGCCACTGGAGCTTCTTCACACTACAGCTGCGTCCGGAATCGCATACTTAGAGAGTATGTACTAGATTGGAGGAAGTATGCACTACTCTGCCGGTAAAAAAGTACATACTTCCAGTACAGAAGTATGCAGTATGCACACAACACTGCTACGCACTACATCCGCCATATTTCCAACGTCAAGTGATGACGTGGGACGTGATGACGTAACATCACCATGGTTACAGACTCATTACAAACCCCACTCGCCAACTTTTGGATATTTATCGTCTTTTTGTTATTTATTCGTCTTTAAAATGTTTTATTTTATTTATCTTACTTACACTTGTAAACAGAGGACCGCTATCTTTCTTGTTTCTTATTCCGCTTTGAACGCCTACGCAGCTCCAGTTGCATTATGGGATACATTAGTGGACCGCAAGTGTGCATCGCTTGCATACTCAAACATGGCTGCCCAATAAGTAGGTCATCTGGGTACTTCTCGCGTACCTCTTTGTGTATACTGTGTATTCGGACATACTAACCGCTCTCGCGTCCTCATTTCGCGTACTATTGAGTATGGAAGTATGCGATTCCGGACGCAGCTTAAGTTTGTAAAACCATGTCTTTATTGACCATATATGGGCAGGAAACAGGAAAGGGCCTTTTCCAAGCTGTTAGAACTTAGAAGCATAGACTTGTTAGCAATGGGTGTGGCTGAACCACTAGAACTCAATAATTAGAAGAGGTGTCCACATACATTTGACCATATGGTGTAATTATATTGCCTAGCTCTGCTTCTTCTACTCTCTTTACTACATAGATAAATGTGGCCAGCTGACGTCCTCACCAAACACATTTTGATAAACCTCACATTCAGAGTCCCAAAAACAAGTCAAATTTAGTAAAAAACAAACTCAAAAATAAAATGAGAAGAAGCAAAATATGAACAAACCCGACTCGAAGGGTTCATTTAAAACCGGGTGTCTATTGAGCAGGTATATAACTGTTATTTTCTCGTCTCGTTGTGAGCGCAGACCTGCCAATTAGAGTATGTTTTTCCTCCAAATAAAAGGAACATGTTTACAGTTCCTTCATGGGTGTAGGGCATGTCCAACCTCCACCCCCTCATTCAGTCAAAGTCAGTTTAAAGGCTGTTATCATTATTGCCAGGGCAGTTTTTGCAAGCCGGCTTTCTGAAGCACTACGCATTGAAGGCCGTGTCAGCTTCTCAAGGTCAGTGTGAGGGTACCAGATGTAAGAGTGTTAAATCTATCAGCCATGAAACCAGTGACACTGCAGCTTTCCTTTCACCAGGACGGTCATTAGCAAAGCCTGCAGACCATAAATGACCGTAAAGCATAAAGTAATAATAATAATAATAATACATTTTATTTATATAGCGCTTTTCAAGATACTCAAAGAAAGTAAAATAAAAATAAAAAGTATATTATATATTAGTATAAAATTATAAAGTGTTTTATAATAAGAGAGAAGTATTTAGGTTCACAACAATCACAATCAAAAAGTTTGGATTTGTAAGCAGAAGAAGACCTCAGAATTAAAGCAACCAAAGCTAAGAGGTTTATGGTTTATTTTGAACCAACAATCTGGAAAATCTTTGTTGGTAAAATACAGTAAACCTAGCAATTACAATAAGAGAACAACTAAGGCAAAGGGGAACCTAACAAACAGTGAATAGAGGTATCGGACCCATGTCCTCACACTGTATGCTGCAGCATTGTGTTGCCCCATATGTTTTCTAAGGTGGGCAACTGATTACAGGACTGTTTGACCTAATATTAAATATTCAAAATTGCTTCCAGATGTGGCTGTGAATAAATTGAATCCAGTGAATTTATTTCCACTTCGCTAGGAGTGTTTTCACAATACGCTCAAGACCCAACATAAACCTGGTCAGGATAAAGAGTTTAGGAAATATAAATGAATAAATCGTGTGCATTTGGTTATGTGGTTGGATTAGATGGGGCAACCTGGTATGACTGTTGTTTTTTAATTGTTTAGGGTTGCTAAGCTAGCCAGCTGGCTAGCAACTGGAACCTAACCCTGCAGGTTGGTAAGTAAGCCATCTGCAACATCCTAAATCTTTATATACACATGACATAATTTTGTTTCTTAAATTAATTATGGGGAAGTACAGGTAGAACATATAGAACTGTTATAGAACAGGAAACGGCAAATGCCAGGCATGGTAACAGCATCATGCTGATGGTTCTTAAGCTGGAACAGTAGACTGAGCTCACAGTAGAGATTATTGTCTTGAAGCAGCTTCACAGATATTGGGTCAAACCCCTAATTAACAAGCCTAGGGTGACGGTAACGAGCAAGAACTCTCCTGAGAAACCTTGAGAGGAACCAGATTCAACAGGGTCACATCCTTTACCACAAGCTTTAAATAGTAGACGACAGCCTTTCAATGGTAACTGGAAGTAAAGTTGCCTTTTTACCCATAAACAATAGCAGCTACAATCATTTCTTGACGCTCTGAGATATTTGGATGCCACTGTGTCTGATGAACACAAAAATGCTTTTATTATTTGTATCTGTGAGGTAACCATCCAATCATACACCACATCTGACCAAGTTACCAGGCGTGACCAGTAAGTCCATTCTATTTTAGTTCATTTTTTTTCTGTTCCTGCACTCCTGAGCTTTAATAACACTTACATCTCTAATCCATTGTCATAATATACAAATACACGACCCAGGTGCTAATGTTAAACCAAAAATAAACATGGCCAACTTACTGTAAGTGGGACTATTTTAAGACATCTCTGTTACAAACGTCACAAGACCAATTGTGCTTAGAGTATGCGAAGCACGCCAAATGAAATGTAAACAGAACATAAGACAATTGGTGATGAATTAGGCACTCTGTTAGGTGCTGGAGACAAGGATGTCCTGTTTTTTGCGTCATGCGGCCATTCAGGAGACGAGCAGGCTGCAAGGTCTCGACATTTGCACACCAAACATGTAAGGAATGCAGCTGCCAGGGGACCCTCTGCTTTATCAATGCACAAATGTTCAAATGCACGTGCACATTAAAACACAAACAAGGACCAACTAAAGGGCTATGCAGGCCACCGAGTTCTAACCGAAATACAAAAAACTGCTTTTCATCAACTGCTTTATCCTGGTAAGGGTCGTGGTGGGTCTGGTTTTAGTGGGAAAATATTAGGCAGAAGACAGAAATACTCTGGACAGGGCGCCAATCTATCACAGAGCTTCGGACAACCTCCCCCTCAGACACAGCCAATTATGGCACCTGAACAGCTGATAGCACAGCTGAAATAATTATTATTATAATAAGCTGGATGGAGCTTAAAGACATTTTATCAGTATTTCCCAAACATTTATTTGGCAGTTCTTTTTATTGCCGTATTCACAAAACTGTTCCTATTTAAACCAAAGATACAGAATAGTGCTGTGTCCCAAACTGCATACTAATACCCTTAGTAATGGTGCCCACTAATAATGCAGGTACTATTTTGACATTCTGTTTTTTTTAATTAATAGGTGGTTAAGGATGCACTCAAGCTTGTTTAAACAACTTAACAAATTAAGTTTTGTTTATTTGATAATTGGAAAAACTCCATTAGGTTATTATAACATACAACATACATGCGGTGTGTTGCAAATATCATGTAGTTAACTTTCAAATAGTGAGGTGTTAGCATTGCTACATTTATATTAAGTCTGTAAGAAATATCTGTATTTGAATATTTATCCTTTATGTTATTTATTTCTTGATGTTTGCCTGGAAGCATAATGGATGTTAGCTTTTGATGCAGCTAGAGTAATAAGCTTTCTGCCAAAATAATGCTAAAAGCAGAATTAGCTGTAGCAACGACATTACAAATGCTAACTCGACATTTATATTGTGTGTGTGAAATTTAGAACATGGTTCTCATTTCATATGTTGTAGAAATGTAAAAATATGTGAAGATTTATGAGCTACATTGCTACTATAGCATAGAATAGCATGGAATAGCATAGTGTAGCATAGTGTAGCATAGTATGCTAAATATCACCTGATTTTTGGGCTGGAACATCTTTGTTTTGTTTGATTCTCAAGATCCAGTTAATGTTAAGTAATAAAATGATAAAGATTGGTAATAAGTGAGTTATATCATAACCAGTACAAGCAAAATTCTGTTCCACTACTGTATTTTCTTTTTTATCTTTTATTATACCCCCAGAGTAGCACGTATGAGTTTAAAAACAATGTTAAATAATGTCCTGTATTATACAAGGATCATTCGGATATAAATGGCGCCCCTGGTCTCAAGCGCCTACATCTCCATTAGATAATGGTGTACTACAGGAAACTGACAGCATGTGAAAAAACCAAACCCGTATCTGTGTGAAACCAGACAGAATGAGAACACCGTCGGATACAGGACAATGACAACGCGGCACACAGTGATGCAGCAAAGGGAAACAAAAACGAAGCGGACGCTCCAGATTACGCAATCACGTTATCGCACAGAAGCAAGGAAAGTTTAAATCATCACCACAACTAGATCATTTTGACAAGTCCAGCAGTTTCCTTTGGGTGTGTAAATCAGTGAGCATTTATCTGCCCAGCCATTAAAGACTGAGCAGCGGTTCCTGTAAGCGAATGCAGCACAAAGGTCTCGGAGAGGATGAGGCCCAGGTTTTAAAACAACAAACCGACAGAGCTTCCATTGTGCGGAAAAGGAAAACTACACGGCGAGTAGACTGAACACAACTGCAACACACGCACACTTACACATATGCACATGAAATAAGACCCTCGTCGATACATACTATCTTAATTATGACATTGGTGGACTTGAATTCCACCAATTTTATTTTAATGTTATATCGCCACTTAATCCTGGTCAGGGTTGCGATGGGTCTGGTTTCTCTGGAATCACTGGGCGCGACACCTTGTACATGATCCCCTTCCATCAGACACAGCTAATCATGTCTTTATGTAGACGCCCAATTGGCCGTAGCACCACTGGGAACTCGAACCCTGGATTCCGTTAGTAGTGGGCTAGTGTAATTTACCACTGCACCACTCAATTTTTTTCCAATGACATTTATAACAAAAGACTGGCTAGTCCATGCAGGCACCACATTTTTTTTTCAACCTTTAAAAGACTTATTGGCTAATGACATGTAATGATGTGTAACGCCGTAGCTCAATTTATATAGAACCAGCCCCATATCATGAGGCTCCCAACCTCCAGTCTTTACTGTGGGTATACTGTTCTGGGAATAATACATGCAACCTTACTTTCTCCAGACATAATAAGCTATGTTATTGCTTTAGTTGTGTGTTTATTTCAACTGATATATTTTTTTGATTTGTCTAAAGAGGGAGTGCAATTTATTTTTTACTGTGTAACTGCTGTTTCTGCTGTTTTCAGGTCATCCTGCAACTCATTTTCTTCATCTCATCAGCGTGTGAAAACTGAGTGGTGCATGTGTCTAGGGACAATTCGCTGGCCATTATCAATTCGCCATTATCTTTCCATGTGTGGATTATTAAACCAATTGTATGACCTGGAATGTTTATTTTATTTCATTGTTTTTTTCTTTCAATAACTTTAGGAAGCTCCTTCAAGATAAAGGCTTCTCATTGCATGTTGAAATTTTCCCAGCTAAAGGCTGCATCTTTAATAATCAAACCAGGAACAACTGGCATAATCAAAAGGATTAAACCATTTAAAAAATACATTTTTGTTGTTTAACGACACTCATTGGCCCCTAATTTATCAACAGTTGTGGTTGCTTGCAAACTATGAAGTTAAACCCAAGAAGCTCCCTAACACCTGAGCTTAGCATGGCTTAGCATGGCGCCATGTTCAAAGATCTGCTTAAACATAAACAGTGTGTCTGTGTGTGTGTGTGTGTGTGTGTGTACGTCTATATGAAATCAGAGAATGCAGGCTTCCACCACCCTGATCTGGCACTCTTGCAGACAAATGCTACGTCCTGCAGCTCAAGTTTGTGGCATAACAAGCAAATAAAAGCGGATTTCTTCCCACCTGCTGTCTCTGTAGACGTGCAGACATATAAACACACGTACACACGCCTAACCACCCTACGAGGAGAATCTGGCCATAAACAGAGCCTGACTGCTACATTAGTTCCAGTTGAGTGGCATCTATCAAACACTCTGACTCCCAACAGCGTCTCCTGAGGTCAGGGGGACAAGCAGAGAGGTCAGAAGGGGTCATAATATCCCCTCCCTGTGTTTGACTTGGTGCATACGCATTTAGGAGTGATTAACCATGATGGACAATCATATATACCAGGACTCAAAGCTCAAAGTTCTTTCAGAAACTGGAATTGCAAGTAAGGTAAATGATGTTACAATTTCTGCTATTATTGTACCGTTGTTGTATTTATGAAGCACAGGGCCAAGCTTTTCAGAACATTTTAAATCCTCTACAAGAGTCAAGGATTAACTTTCATTTGGATAAAAAATGATCAAATTTTATTGTACAACTTTTCCTGTTCCATGTCACTGGGCAAATAATCGTGTTTACACAAGGGCACTAACATTTAAAATCAGTGGGTGCTCCATAAATGCCACGTCTTCCACCTTCTGGCTGTGGGTGACCTAAGACACAGTTGCCACTTAAACTCAAACTATAGAGTGAAAGCTTTTCAGCTGTGCCACTTAAGACACCACTGTACCAAATTTCAGTAGTTTTACCTTACATTTATACTAAGAATACAATGAAAAATAAAGAATGTCATGAATTTCCAGGAAAATCCACCACAAAAACAAAAAATTCAGTCCATAACAGTTACAAAAAAGCAAAAAGTGCACATTACCCCACTAAATAACTTTCAATCTGCCAATGAAAGTGTTTTACAATAAACAGAATTCTGCAGGTTTCTTATGATACAAGTGAATAACAAAGTAACAGCATGATGTAACGATATATGATGTAAACAGTTTACTCAAAAATCTCATTTTAAGAAATCAGATTATGTCGGATTGTAGCTAAACAATCAGTCTATTCTAAGAATGTGTCCTTTTGTTCTTTGATTGCTCTATTAGATGAGAGTTGAGGGCTGACCTGTGGTACAGAGCTGTTTAGGTCGATTTAGGTCAACCTGTAAGTCCTTAAGGTCGATCAGAAGCTTTTGCATAGACTGATAAATTAAAGTGTGCTTAAAGTAGTCAAGTTGGAGGAACTCAGACTGAAAAACACAGAACGAAAATATGAAACAAAGAGACGTCTGGAAGCCAAAAAGAGTCGTCTTTTATTAGTGAGCTGAATCGTTTGATATGACTCAGTGAAAAGGCCTGAATTCTTCTCATCAGCACAAAGACCATTTGTATCAGGCTGGAATCTAAAAGAGTGTGTGGAAAGTATGTAGGACACTAAATGAGGTACATAATGCATAAATAGTGACATTTCAATTGTACATTTACGTAATAGATCATAAAGTGTTCTGGAGAGAAATGTAGAATGGAAAAAAACAGGACAGTAAAGTACTCAACATAATTACTCAGTCTATAAATAAACACAGACTAATCATTATAACAGTAGTGATGGGACCACCGTAACATTTAAACAGCTTAACTGTGATACAATGCCTTTTAAAGACGTATATGTATGTATGTACTGTATATACACACATACATGTGTACATGATTTGATTGTGGTTGTGTCAACTGCATATTGATGAATGTTTTGCCTGAAACTGTTGACTTGTTGCAATCAAAAAAGTAGGTTTTAGATAATCTACCATAAAACTATGTACACTTTGCTTTCAGCACTCAGACACCTGACCATGACAATTGTGAGCCAGTGAAAGTTTATTCCAGTTCGGTTAAATGAGCATTTGTAAGGTCAGTCACCGATCTTGCATGAGGCCTGGCCCGCTATCCACGTTCCAATCCATCCCAAGGGTTTAGTAGGGTTTGAGGTCAGGGTTCAGTGCAGGCCGCTGGAGTTCCTTTTCCCCAAACATGTCAAGCCGTGTCTTTTTACACCTCGTTTGTGCACAGGGGAACAGACATGCTTTAACACGGGTGTTAGCATATATTTGGCCACATAGTGTAGCTGTAAAAAATTGTTCGAGATGCAACTAGGGCTGCACTGGAAAGTAAGGAGATTGACTACAGGTATCACTACCAGTCTGACAAAACAGGTAACCCAGGGTTTCCATAATCAGATTACTGAAATGCTTGTACCCTGGATAATCGGGTTTCTTGCATATAAAAGCACTATTACAATCCAAACTCAGAAAAAATTGCTTTTTTACACAATTCATGGCTCCAAAAAATCAGCAGGCTAGACAACTTGAATGGGTTCATTTACAAAGTCCATTTGAGAAAATAATCAGTGACTTAACCCTAATATAAAAACCTCGAGAAGCTATGGTAAAGATATTAAAGCTTGGTGCTGTGGCACACTGTCAGATCAAAAGGAATTTTTCCCCTCTCTAGAGTTCCCGGGGAGAGCTGACCACAGGAATCTAAGAGCTGCAGCCGAGCGGGGGCATTTTGAAAGAGGATATTACACACACACACACACACACACAGTCCCGCTCCATCAATGCATCTCTTCAAAACTGTACCACCACCGGTCTCTTTCTCATATGGAGAAGTTTAGTACCGAAGCCAAATCCCATCTACAGATTCAGACACATGTGAAGCAGAGGGGTAATAATTTCCAGTCCACACTGTATGAGCGTGCTATTCCGACCTTCTACAGCCTGGATTTCTAATCAGAACAGCACAGTGCTTAGATCTGTAGGTGGAAAATGGAAAATCTAAATGCTTTTAGCAAAAAAAAAGGTGCTCATATTGCTTTAGGTATGAATCTTAGTTGAGGTCAATGTGACTGAAGCCTACTAGTATAGGCTCTCAAACTAGCGCATCCCACTCAAAACTGATACCAAAATTATAATAATTGTATAATAAACTACTATTTTCTGATATATATATATATATATATATGAAAAAAACATTATATATATATACAGGGGTTGGACAAAATAACTGAAACACCTGGTTTTAGACCACAATAATTTATTAGTATGGTGTAGGGCCTCCTTTTGCGGCCAATACAGCGTCAATTCGTCTTGGAAATGACATATACAAGTCCTGCACAGTGGTCAGAGGGATTTTAAGCCATTCTTCTTGCAGGATAGTGGCCAGGTCACTACGTGATGCTGGTGGAGGAAAACGTTTCCTGACTCGCTTCTCCAAAACACCCCAAAGTGGCTCAATAATATTTAGATCTGGTGACTGTGCAGGCCATGGGAGATGTTCAACTTCACTTTCATGTTCATCAAACCAATCTTTCACCAGTCTTGCTGTGTGTATTGGTGCATTGTCATCCTGATACACGGCACCGCCATTGGATGCACATCGTCCTCCAGAATGGTTCGGTAGTCCTTGGCAGTGACGCGCCCATCTAGCACAAGTATTGGGCCAAGGGAATGCCATGATATGGCAGCCCAAACCATCACTGATCCACCCCCATGCTTTACTCTGGGCATGCAACAGTCTGGGTGGTACGCTTCTTTGGGGCTTCTCCACACCGTAACTCTCCCGGATGTGGGGAAAACAGTAAAGGTGGACTCATCAGAGAACAATACATGTTTCACATTGTCCACAGCCCAAGATTTGCGCTCCTTGCACCATTGAAACCGACGTTTGGCATTGGCACGAGTGACCAAAGGTTTGGCTATAGCAGCCCGGCCGTGTATATTGACCCTGTGGAGCTCCTGACGGACAGTTCTGGTGGAAACAGGAGAGTTGAGGTGCACATTTAATTTTGCCGTGATTTGGGCAGCCGTGGTTTTATGTTTTTTGGATACAATCCGGGTTAGCACCCGAACATCCCTTTCAGACAGCTTCCTCTTGCGTCCACAGTTAATCCTGTTGGATGTGGTTTGTCCTTCTTGGTGGTATGCTGACATTACCCTGGATACCGTGGCTCTTGATACATCACAAAGACTTGCTGTCTTGGTCACAGATGCGCCAGCAAGACGTGCACCAACAATTTGTCCTCTTTTGAACTCTGGTATGTCACCCATAATGTTGTGTGCATTGCAATATTTTGAGCAAAACTGTGCTCTTACCCTGCTAATTGAACCTTCACACTCTGCTCTTACTGGTGCAATGTGCAATTAATGAAGATTGGCCACCAGACTGGTCCAATTTAGCCATGAAACCTCCCACACTAAAATGACAGGTGTTTCAGTTATTTTGTCCAACCCCTGTATGTATATATATACAGTGTATCACAAAAGTGAGTACACCCCTCACATTTCTGCAGATATTTAAGTATATCTTTTCATGGGACAACACTGACAAAATGACACTTTGACACAATGAAAAGTCGTCTGTGTGCAGCTTATATAACAGTGTAAATTTATTCTTCCCTCAAAATAACTCAATATACAGCCATTAATGTCTAAACCACCGGCAACAAAAGTGAGTACACCCCTTAGTGAAAGTTCCTGAAGTGTCAATATTTTGTGTGGCCACCATTATTTCCCAGAACTGCCTTAACTCTCCTGGGCATGGAGTTTACCAGAGCTTCACAGGTTGCCACTGGAATGCTTTTCCACTCCTCCATGACGACATCACGGAGCTGGCGGATATTCGAGACTTTGCGCTCCTCCACCTTCCGCTTGAGGATGCCCCAAAGATGTTCTATTGGGTTTAGGTCTGGAGACATGCTTGGCCAGTCCATCACCTTTACCCTCAGCCTCTTCAATAAAGCAGTGGTCGTCTTAGAGGTGTGTTTGGGGTCATTATCATGCTGGAACACTGCCCTGCGACCCAGTTTCCGGAGGGAGGGGATCATGCTCTGCTTCAGTATTTCACAGTACATATTGGAGTTCATGTGTCCCTCAATGAAATGTAACTCCCCAACACCTGCTGCACTCATGCAGCCCCAGACCATGGCATTCCCACCACCATGCTTGACTGTAGGCATGACACACTTATCTTTGTACTCTTCACCTGATTGCCACCACACATGCTTGAGACCATCTGAACCAAACAAATTAATCTTGGTCTCATCAGACCATAGGACATGGTTCCAGTAATCCATGTCCTTTGTTGACATGTCTTCAGCAAACTGTTTGCGGGCTTTCTTGTGTAGAGACTTCAGAAGAGGCTTCCTTCTGGGGTGACAGCCATGCAGACCAATTTGATGTAGTGTGCGGCGTATGGTCTGAGCACTGACAGGCTGACCCCCCACCTTTTCAATCTCTGCAGCAATGCTGACAGCACTCCTGCGCCTATCTTTCAAAGACAGCAGTTGGATGTGACGCTGAGCACGTGCACTCAGCTTCTTTGGACGACCAACGCGAGGTCTGTTCTGAGTGGACCCTGCTCTTTTAAAACGCTGGATGATCTTGGCCACTGTGCTGCAGCTCAATTTCAGGGTGTTGGCAATCTTCTTGTAGCCTTGGCCATCTTCATGTAGCGCAACAATTCGTCTTTTAAGATCCTCAGAGAGTTCTTTGCCATGAGGTGCCATGTTGGAACTTTCAGTGACCAGTATGAGAGAGTGTGAGAGCTGTACTACTAAATTGAACACACCTGCTCCCTATGCACACCTGAGACCTAGTAACACTAACAAATCACATGACATTTTGGAGGGAAAATGACAAGCAGTGCTCAATTTGGACATTTAGGGGTGTAGTCTCTTAGGGGTGTACTCACTTTTGTTGCCGGTGGTTTAGACATTAATGGCTGTATATTGAGTTATTTTGAGGGAAGCATAAATTTACACTGTTATATAAGCTGCACACAGACTACTTTTCATTGTGTCAAAGTGTCATTTTGTCAGTGTTGTCCCATGAAAAGATATACTTAAATATCTGCAGAAATGTGAGGGGTGTACTCACTTTTGTGATACACTGTATATATGTTTTTTTCACCACTAAAATGATTCCAACCTCAATACACGCAACCATGGTGTAATATGTAAATCAGATTAATACGTCATACAACCTAAATGACTAAAGACACTTATGTCGGTGGGTCCTTCTCTACTTATTCAACCACAGCCATTGCTAATGTGTATAAAATTAATCATATAAACTAAATTTTAAGCTTCTGACTTAGTGCCAACAGTCTGACAAAGGCACTTCTCTGTTCCAGAGGTGAAGGAACTCCAGACCCATGCACAGAGCTCTGATCTCCCCATTGAACACCTTTGGGTAGAATGGGAACGGCTATGGAGAGCCAGGGTTCCTCGCCAGGGTTCCTTGTTCAACATTAGTGCACCACCTCTCATTTTGCCTTTATGTATGAATCTTAGCTGAGGTTACAATGGGACAGAAGCCTACTGGTATAGGCTCTCGATCCACCGCGTCCCACTCAAAACTGATACAAAAATTAATAATAAATTAATTAACTATTAATTAACTAATATTTTCTGATATATATGTTTTTTTCACCACTAAAATCAATTTAACCTCAATACACGCAGCCATGGTGTACAATGCAAATCAGATTAGTACATCATACAACCTAATTGACTGGATACACTAATGAGTCACTTCTCTAATTATTCAGAAGTTTCAATCATATTCCACCATGACTGTGAAGGAACTCCAGGAAGCGACACCAATGTTGGGCCAAGAACATTGACAAGGAATGTTCAGCATGTTAATGGCAGGCGTACGGATACTTTTGGTCATACAGTGTGTACTGCATGATTCAAATAAAATGTGGTTAAATATTTGTTCCCCCTTCCTGTATCTGAAATATTGAATGCATTCCCCAGCCGTTCTTCAATGCATGACCAGCAAACGGATCTGATCTGCGTCTGCCAGACGGTTGCTGGATGGAAACCCTACAGGCCGATCACTGCACACAGGGGCATCGTCAGAGCTCCACAATACAGCTTCGTCACGCAAGAGGGAGAAAAGATGACGAGCAGGGGAACAATCAAGCATCAGCGAAAAGAGGAATAAGATGTAAAAAGCACATGTGCACTGTTAGACTCGAGTTTAGTCCAATAACCCAGAGGTTTAATCATGTGTCCCTACATACACACATGCCAACACACGCACACACACATATACACACACCCCGTCCGCCAGGCTTCTGCTTAAGTCATTAGTAAACGGATTACTACTCTGGCACTGAGAGCGCCCGTGACATCATATGCTGCCATTGGCTGTTTAAAAGAGTAAAGACGGCATTAGCAGATACACCCACGAGCACAGACGCCCGGCTGAAATCGTTACAGGAAAGATAAAGAGACTAAACACTAGCTGGCAGGTCGCCATTGCTAATAATATTCTGTCTGGGACAAAATGATCTATTTTTACTTTTTACTAAAAATGAAACATTTTCCAGCATTTTTTCTTGGCTCAAATGGACAGTGACGTGAAAGTGAAATTTTTTTTTTATCTGCCTCCTGATTACACTGTTCAAATGTTCCAGCCACAATTAAATTATATGCCTTAGTTCAGGGAAGGTCCTTTCCTGTTTCAGCATTATTTATTGTGCGCCTGTGCCTAAATCAAGATCTATGAAGACATGAAGTAAAGCTTGGTTTAAAAAAACTCTAGTGACCTGAACTGGAACGGAATGTCCAACAAACTGGTGGTCAGGTGTCCAAATACTTTTGGCCATATAGTGTATGATATCAGATCATAAAGCAAATATAATACGACAGTGGGTAACAGTACTACTACAACACATTTTGTAAAGAATCATTATATTTATCAGGTAGTTAGCTTTAAGTTTCTATAGGAACACTATTCCAAGATCTAAGAGCATTGTAGAAGTGCAAGAAGTTAAAATAACATATCAAACCCTAGTTACCAGCCCACTACCACTGGGATCCAGAGTTCGAATCTTCACTTACAGACCTGATTGATAATGTCTGGCTATGGCTCTGTCCCTGCCACATTACCTTTATCTGCCATCAGAAGAATCCAAATAACGTCAAATACAATTTGTGTGGTCAATAAATGTTAACAATTACGTTATATAAAGGATATCAGTCAATTAAATGAATTAAAAACCTGAACAGAGATAACAAGCAATGGTGGAGCTGGCACACAGAGAAAAGGAATCAGCACACTGTTCTGTGCCATGCTCACCAAAACTGAAGAGATTCAGCTGAAGTTGCCAACCTATAATAATAAAATCCATACACATACAGTCACTGACTCTCACGTTATAATGCAACACTCTTGGGTCAAGATTTACTTTATTTTAGGTTTAGTAGCTTTAGGCTCTGAAGTGTAATGGCCTAGCAGTCACACACACGCCTAACATCACTATGTGCCATGCTAATTTGGCAAATGCCGGGAGAACGCTATACTACACTACTCTAAACCTGGTGGAAGAAGAAGAATTGTCTGGAGCTGTTTTGACAGTTAACACTGGGTTGTTTAGTCATTGGTTTAATGCTGTATGGTAACAATGTTCAGCTGTCCACACACTTTCAGGCATGCATTGTTTACTGCAGTAAAAAATTATTGTACTTTTATAAATGAAGTCAAAAGTACATTTACAAATGGCTAAATGAAGACCATAACATTGGGGTTCTCTATGGAAACTAAAAACTGAACTGTCTCATACTATCTGCATAAAAAAAATACACTGTAAGTCTGCAGCTCTCAGACACCACAAACACAGTGTGAACTGTAATCAGGGCTGAGGTGTGGAGCTCTGAGGTTCTGCACACAGGGAGCTTTACCAAACGATCCTTGACGTCTTTCTGTTTTTGAACAAGCCATTGGGCAAAGTCAGGATATTAGCAACCAATATGAATTAAAAATTTAAAGGAATTGTTGGAGGAATCTGATCCACAACAAGCAGGTCAGCATTCGTATCCACAGTCCAACACAGATAAAGTGAAGGCTATCTGGTAACAAACAGCCAATTGTAGTGATGGCATGTTATCATTTGCTATGGGTTAAGATATGTGTGCAAGCACTGAAGTTACCACAAAATCAGCAACCTAGGAAAACTAAGCTGACAAAAGGACCTGGTGTTCATCAAAACAAAATTATTTTCTGTGGTTCTATGTAGATTTTAAATTAATTAAGCTTTAAAGATACACAGGTGCTGACCGTGCCATGCATGTTGGGATATAAACACACACAGACACACCCATTCTGTCCTGAATGCCTAGGCCCTAAATGTATGAACCTTGGTAAAATGGTTGAAAGACAGGACTAGCATCTGAAAATGTCCAAATTCTGGGCATATTAGTTTTGTGTTTGTATCTTAAATGTAAGAACCAGGTTGGGGGGCATTTAAATCAGCTTCTGAGTATGAATTCCTTTATTTCTCGTATATATACAGACACACATGCACAGTACAATGAATTATTTTTCCTCATATCCCTGGATGTTAGGAAGCTGGGGTCAGAGCACAGGGTCAGGCATTGTATAACTGGTGTTTTTCAGACCAGCAAGGTGTCATGCCATTTTTATTTAATATGTATTGCCTCACTTGCCTAATAGCTAATAATAATCCTTTTACATTTGTAAATAGGACATTTAAACGTTGCTACATTTAAACGTACTATTGCTATGTACGTTGCTAGGTCACTGCTATCAAACAAGCCACCGAGCTGAGACTGAGAGAGGAAAATGTGGAGGGGCAGATCGGTTATGATCTCCAGTCTGCGTAGGAGTTTTAGGGGAATTCAGAAAATGCTGTGCTCCGTGGGACAGTCCATGATGAAAAACACTAAGACAGTCGTAACAAAAATTATTTAGCTTCAATCTGCTTGCTAAAAGCTACCACAATGATTTTCCAGTATCACACTGAACATTACATTCAAAACCATATATATTCATCACATGCTTTATACTGAAAACAGCTCATTGTGTGACATGGTTATAAAATGATATGCATGATCAAAATCGTCTGATTGTGGTGAAGCTGTGATTCCCTTCCAGACAATAAGTTAACACACTGACAGGAAACAAACTTAGAAAGGATATGTTCCTGTATGTATCAATTCACAGTATTGATTTATTTACCATACTGGTAAAACTAAACACACATTATGAGGTGTATCATATCTGTGCACATGCCATAATCTGTTTTGTTTTTTTCCCTCAATATGTTTCATTCAGCAAATGAGTTGTAATTGTCATGGCATCCTAAAGGGTACATATTTTGGTCTCAATGGGTTTTTTTACATAAAAGAAAGTACATCACTACATACTAAACTTTTGTAAATTACAGTATCTACAGTATCATCCCAATCAAACCAAAAACAAACTAACAAAAACACACACACTAAATCTAAAAGATACAGTATGTAACCCGTAGGAACACCACCCCATCGAGAACAGATTTCATTTCTGAATGTGGTTGAATACAGCAGTATTGCAATAATCAAACATTGCAATACCAATGAACAATCATACAGCTGGAGTCTAGACACCTTAAAGTATTAGAAAGGTATTAACAGAGTTAAAGCACCAAAATGAATAGGGGTAGTCCTAGTGCTAGTGTCTAGACATGTAGGCAATATCATACTATTATATCATTATTCCAAAAAGCTTTCCTGAGAGTATCATGGGTATGGTATGGTATGACATAGAGCTGCAAACTAGCCTTCGATTGTTTATATTTTATGTCTCCCTTCATTAAATAATCACTTGTCATTGAGACTTGAGTCTCAAATTATTTGGGATTTTCAATGTTGTCCAAATTTTAGGTCTTCTATCTTTGACGTGATACTAAAATAATCCTAATCTTGATCTTTAGTAACTAGATTGGCACACAGCTCCAAGATCCCAGGGACCTGAGGTCAAACTTCAATCAAGGTGTTTGGTATGTCCGTGTGGGTTTCCTTCTGGTACTACTTTTTGTTCTACCTTCCCTAAACCATGCAGAAGGTGGATTGGTTGCTCTAAATAGCTGTTAGTTGTGAGTGAGTAAATGATGGAGTGTATGGATGTGTTTTACCCATCCTCAAATTAAATAGTTGACATTTACAGATTGGTTGATAGATCAGTTATAAGAGCTTTAATGGTTCGTTTTGTTTCCACTCACCAGAACCAGAGCAAATCTTTCCTCCAGCTCGGCCGGTTCAGGCATGGGAACTTTCAACGGCATGATGTGGTGCTTCATCTCACTTTGTCCATCCACACTTTCCAAATTCCCCATGGCTGATAAAAGCTAAAACATCCACCGACACACACACACACACACACACACAGGCAGATCCTCTTTGTGAAGTCTAGCTTTGTTTCTGATTCCCAAATAAATCCACGTACATCCAAGTGGGATGAATAAAGCCAGTTCCTCCAGTGCGCGTATTCCAGATCTGCTCTCAATCTACTCCAAGCATCTGTTGCTGGTTACAAGTTAAAACAGACTCCAAAAAACGATCAGGTATCGAAGTGCTCACTTTCTCTTACTGTTGCTTCTGGGTTACCTGGCCAATCCATCTCAACCGGTCAGTCAGTCACTTTTCTCTAGTAACTAAACTCTTCACTAGACTTTCCTTACGCGCTCACAACTCCATTCATTTACTCACCGCGCTCCTGATGTGAGGGTGAAAACAAACCGTGCTCCGTCTGCACGCCATCGTCCCACCCATTTTAACGTGTACACACCCATTGTTACCCAGTCCTGCCTACTGAGGCGGTATATCGTTCGTCAGTCTGTCTACAATTGTATCATAAATCCTCTGTGATAAACCGATGCTTTCGTACAAGAAAAATCGCTTCTTTGTCTCCCCCTGCTGGTAGGACGCTGCAACTGCGCTTAGTGAACATCACCCCAATACTATACTGCTGCATAGACATTCTTCACATGGATTGTACTGTAGAATAGAACAGAATGCCTTTATTTGTCATATATACATATACAGATGCACAGTACAACGAAATTCTTTCTTTGCATATCCCAGCTTGTTTTTTTTAAGAGTGCAGGGTCAAGTCAAGTCCATTTTATTTGTATAGCACTTTTTTTACAATGGACATTGTCTCAAAGCAACTACAGACTCCAGGACCAACATACTAAAAACCCCTGTTGAGTAAGCCGAGGGCGACGGTGGCAAGGAAAAACTCCCATAAAAATACAGGAAGAAACCTTGAGAGGAACCGGACACAGCATGGACCCCATCCTCCTTGGGTGACCTGGAGGATAATTTAAATGAATACAATTTACACAGATCATACATACACAATATTGTACCATTGTACGGTGCCCCTGGAGCAGAGAGGGTTAAGGGCCTTGCTCAAGGGCCCAACAGTGGCTGCATGGCAGAGATGGGATTCAAACTCTCAACCTTTCAGTTGATAGCCCAAAGTTCTACCCAACTGAAAGTTTGGGGGTTTGTATCACAGCTCTGCCATGTAGCCACTTTGGGGAATAAAGTTTTATAATAATAATGTTGTCTTGAGAATAATGCATTTACGCTTCGTCATCTGTAATTTTTAGTCATTTTCTAGCTTTATGTAATACCAAATGGCCACGTTTTAATCATGACACAAACATACCATATATTTGTGGTATACATAGAATAATTTCCTGCCTTCCGCCCAGTGTTTACCACCACGAGCCTGGCAGCCTCAAACCTGACCATAATAAAGTGGTTGTTGAAAATGAAACGGAAAGGGTATCTGTATTTTCTTGTGTTTTAACATCATCATCATTGGGTAGAATTGGCACCCATGTGGGTTTACAAAGAATACTGGAATTATTTGTTTAATTTGGTTTTCGTGTTCAGGTACTCATATTTGGATAAAGTAAGCTGGAAGTAAACACACTCCAACACATTCAAAAGTGCAAAAAGCATCTTTAATTAAACAGCATTATAGACGTTCAGTAACAGTGTAAACATACTGTAACCATCATTGCTTGTGTTCATCCAAAAAAGTACATTTTAAACAAAATTAACACAAATCCTACCAACATTTTACAATATTACTTAAACTCTAGCTGGTGAATTGGTCTCATGGCACTTTACAAAACTATCTACGCCCCCTCCTCATAAAGTCATTTGGAATAGATACGTTAAGCACAGTGATCGACAAGTTTTGGATTTTCTGAAATGATCTGAAGCTGAAATAAAGACATTGTAAAACTCAAAATTCAGCCATAAGGCATCATGTAACACTTCTGATACATACAGGTAAATAAACTCTTTCATGTAGTAGTCAACACAGTGTACAGTAAACAGCAAACTGTAGAGGATGTGTGAGGTTAAAGCCAGTGTAACATCAGCAATAGCTGAACTCAGAAGAGATCGTAGACTATGTTGAGACAGGCAGCTTTAATCTGATTGTGGGGTATAACACACTGCTGTGCTCATCAATTATTCTCTTGGAATGTAACCAACTGGGTGGCAAAAGGAGTGCTAGTAGTACCTCAAAAGTTTTTGGAATAGAAGAAAAATTATATATATTAATCAGTCCATGATTGGAAAAGTTGAAGGTGAAGATGAATCAAAGGGATACAGTTAGGGTCAGGTTGCTTTCATCCACAACATTTCAAAGACAATGGGGAGCTAAGTCAAGCATCACCACCACCAAGGTATTTGCCAAAAAATGACAAATGGCAGGTGGGATAAATGCACTATGAGGATGGTGTGAGCCCTTTATCAAAGAAGAGCCTGGCTGAGGTTTGTAAAAGACCATAAGGTCAGATTGTAGAGGATTGAAATAAGGTCATCTCTGATGAGTCCAATTTTGAGCTTGGCCAAAGCAACATTTACTGGTTATAGACCTGAAGAGATCTACAGGCCACAGGACTCGGACCCACTGTAAAATTTGGTGGAGGACTGGTGATGGGGGTCCTTCTGGAAAGCTAGAAGCAGCCAGATGTATCTTTGTGAAAGATGCATGAATCAAACCAAATACAAAGTTTATAGGTAAACTTGCACCCTTCTGCTCTGACAGCGTCCCCTAACTCTGGAAAAACAGAGCAGTACAATGCCCCATGCCACACAGCCAGGTCATTCAACATGTGAAGGGAGGAATACCAAATCAAAAACCTGTCATGGCCAGCCAAATCTATAGACCTAAAGCCCATTAAAACCTCTGAAACCTGAAAGCTATTAAGTACAGCCAAGTGTTAGAAGGTATGAAAACACTGAGTCTTTTTTGTTATTTTGACCGGTGTTTAATCCCAGCAAATAAATGCTCCAAATGACCTTTTTTATTTGGACTGGGAGAAATATTGGTAGTAGGTTATAGACCTTGAACACGTGCCTATAAACCCAAAGAAACTGATCATTCAGCAGTGCTCTTCTGTATGAACATAGCCTGTGCGTTAAAACTTGAATGTATATTATTATTTAAAGCTGTGCAACACTTTTACCAGATTATCAAGCAACAATAACAATATATAAAACTACTCTATTATTTTAAAGAACAACACATTAACTAAGCATTTAAGTAGAAGTATAAAACTAAAGCTGCACAAAATTGACCCATAGAAATCTTGTCATCATGATGTCACATGATTAAACATCAAAAACAACAAAAACAACAAAAATTTTAAAATTGTTGATGCTTAAACAACATAAAGTTGGGCCAAAAGTCTGACACAACTAGAGAAAATGCTGCTGCTTAGCATTTTTGGAATGCAAAGCTAAGTTTCTCATTACGAATCTCAAACCTTAAAGCTTGCAACAACCACCTGAGGACCAAAAAAGATCAAGGAAAGCTGGCTGTTGTTCTACATCAACAGTAACCTGACCTCCAACCTGTCAAGCATTAATGCAACAGAAAAGCCAAGCATTCAGTAACACCAAGGTGCTTTTTGGAATATTGTGAAATCATGCTGGGATAACACTTACTGATTCCATGCTGACTCGAGTACACGTTGTCATTACATTATACCAAATACTAGGACGTTCTAAAAGATTTGACATTTGACTTCAATTGTCATGTCGATTATATGATTTATAATCAAACCATCAGTATTAAATTCTAGAAAAATGCACAACTAAAGCATGTTCACTAGTGATCTCAGACTTTTGGCCTTCCATCTACACTGAGCAGCATTTCAGTCTTTTCCATTGAGACTCAAAACAAGGTCTTAATTCCTTAACTTTTTGGTACGCTTTTGGTCACGATGGCACATAGAATTCTGCTGGCGTGCACTAACAGGAACAATATGCAGGTCAATAAAGCATGAAATATTGCTGGTAACTACAGTAATAACAGCATCATATCACAGCATAGAACTTTCATTTTACCCGTGCCAGTGCATTAAGCTCTACAGGTAGAGGGAATCTTGCAGCATGCAGGTGAGAGCTGTACAGCACAGGAGACACAGCGTGAACAGACTGAAGGCATTGTCGACTGTCGATGCAATCCTTCAAAGGTCAGATTACTTGGTCTCGTCTGTTAAATCATACCTGAAATCGATAAAGAATTAAAATTATACATACGTTTTTCAAATCAAAGCAAGCCTGAATATAAAGGTTAGATGATGGTCGGGGTTGGGACACGTGCAGTACCTACCACCTGGGTTCTGCTGTCTTGAGATCAAAATGATTCAGATTTAACTGCAGCTGAAGACAAAAAACACAAACAATAAGACATTCATGACATGTCACATTCACATATCATTTTGTTATTTGCTCAATCGAGCAATATTCTTGTATTTCAACCAAAGTAAGGGTTAAATTATTGGTTGGATTAAAAATGAGGTGGCATTCATTTGGAGCTGACCCCTTCTTTGTGACTATAACAGCCGACCCTCTTTTAGGTAGGTTTTCCACAAGGTTTTGAAAAGTACTTTTGAAAATTACTTGAAAAGTAATTTTAGCAGGCCAGCACTCGATTCACCAGTTTTACCTGTTTACTAATGGCTCTCACTGTGGTTTGATGGAGTCCTATTTTTAAGAACGTCATTCCTTTTTCTTCTTTTGGCTGTTTCCATTAGGAATCGCTACAGCGGATCATTCGTCTCCACTTTGCCCTGTCCTGACCATCCTCTTCTGTAACCCCAACCATCTGCATGTCCTCCCTCACCACATCCATAAACCTCCTCTTCGGCTTTCCTCTCCTCCTGCCTAGTAGCTCCATCATCAGCACCATTCTCCAGATTAAACTTGCATCCCTCCTCTGTACATGCCCAGGCCATCTCAATCTGGCCTCCCTAACTTTGTCTCCTACATTCCTGTACCTTTGATGTTTGGCCTTGGTTTTATTTTTTGAGCACAGCTCTGGCTTACAGTTCTGTCAAAACCAGTCAGCTCCTTAACTAAGTTTTACATTATATGTGTTTGATGCAGAACACCCACAATACCTTGCCAATGAGCTCTTTCTCCCGGCTCATAAAAGAACCACCGTTTTTGACAGACAGATCGAGGGATTTCTGCATGGCCTCCTCCAGTGAGATCTCAAAATCAAACCTACAGAAATGAGAGATGAGAAAGTCAACTGTGTTCAAGTAAGCTTCAAGTAAGTCTTAAAGCACTTAAAGTGCACTGCATTGTAGTAGAGCAACATGCCTAGTTTTAAAATATTTGTTGCAAATATTTGTAACAGTTTTTTTAATGTAAATAATGTAGGAAGGTAAGTGCACTGGTGCTGCATTTGAAGGTTGCTGCTATGGGACAGAGACAGGGCATTTTGTAATATTAGCAATAAAAACTGTACTAAAAGGAGAAAGCTCTTACTCTTATTGGTCCAAATTGAATCATGACATTTTGATTACAGCTAACAAGCGCATTAGGAAGGGGAACACGGGGTACACAGGGTAAATATGCCTTCTTGTTGTTGGTCTTTTTCAGGTTATATATAGCTTGCAACAAGCAGTTTAGCAACAAAACTAAATATAAACTAAATGAACTAAGGATATACATACTGATAATATGTGAACAATGACTGCAAATTAAGCTACTAATAAATAAATCAAACCCATAATATGCTCAGAGATAGAAAATAGAAAGCATAAAGCATAAATCTGACCTTTTGTACAAATAACTGATCAGGTCACTTTCACAATTGTGCTTATTGCTTTTTAGTAGTGCCCACTACTACAAAATTCTAAAATTAATGATCTCAATTGGCTATTGGATACTGTATAATCAACACATAGTTGCATTTAATTAATAAATAATACATAAAATAATGCACAGGTAAAAGAACATGCATTTACATAGACCCATGATCCTTGACGGATTTGTCAAAAGACAATTTTGGCATTTTGCAGACGGTTTTATAGGCTCTAGGCTACAACTGCCTTAGAATATTATCTCAAAGGTCACATTAACATTTACATTTGCTATTTACAACCATGACTACATGCATGTTGTAAAATTGAGAGTTAAGGGCCTTACTCAGGGGTCCGACAGTGGCAACTGTTTGTAGTGGGGCTTGAACCGGCAACCTTCTAATTACTGGTCCAGTACCCTAATCACTAACCGCTTATGTTTGTTTGTCTTTTGTTAGGTCAATAAAAGACGAATATGGGATCTAAAACACTGGACAACAAACACATTTTTGTCATTAAACATATGATTACTATTAAAATTAACAGTGACTGTTCAAAATGATTATGTTTAGTCTAATGAATTGAAAATAGACTAGACACGAAAATCTGAACTGATCACTAGGTGTTTATTTAAAGCCCGAGATGTTGCTGTGCTCTGTGTTAATATTGAAACTTATAGAAACTTATAACTATCTCGTATACCTCTCACTGAAATTAGGATTGAGGTCTCGCTTCTTGATGCTGGTCTTTCTTTTGGTGCTCTTGTTCTTGTCTGGCAGGAGGACGAAGGAGACGTATGGATCGGAGCCATCCTTGCTGCAGGATGGCAAGTTCCTGGACCAAATAAAAGGTCAAAATATAGTACTTATAACATGTATCATATTAACACCCAGCTATTTTACTGACATTGCTGTAAAGAAGTAATTGTCACCCTTTTGACTGCGGGCAAAATCTGTACCCAGAAGCTTCCATAATTCCACATTGGTCTTTCTCATTGACATGGAAGTTTAAACATGCTAATGCTTAAAAAACTGCTTAAAATTAGACACACTGACTTTTATTTTATATGTATTGTACTGTGCTTGCACACTAGAAAGTATAAGACAGTTAATTGTAGCTTAGGTGGACTTATGTGTGCTTGAAACAAACCAGCAGGCGTGGACAATGATGACCAGTCTGTTGTCCTCGGTAGAGTAAGCAATAGTCAGTTTCACCTGACCACGTCCACTGCCTTTCCCGTCTTCCCTTCTGTACACATAAACACACAGGAGTTAATGTTTGGTTTACTACACTGCTATGTAATTACCAGCTTAATGTACTGAGTAGACTGGTTTCCACAGAATCGCTTCAGAACACTATTACCCACCCATGGGTGGAGACTGTCCTGTGTCTGAGCTCCTGATTGGCTGCGACTGATGCCTCTGCACTGGGGATGATATGCTCCTTCTCCTCCATGTGACTGGGACTGCTGTCACATTGTGCCAACTTTGAATGAAGCAGCTAGAGCACAGATAAAACAAAAAACAGTGAAGAAATACGGAAAACAATAAAACGGTGTTACAGGGTGAGAAAAACAAACCACATATTGATTGCACAGCTACCAGACACCTATAGGGTTGGGGTGGGTCTGATTCATTAAGCAAAAGACCAGCAACCCTTTGATCACTACCCTTAACCGCTGAGCAAAGTGTGACATTTGTATTTATTGTATTATCAGTTTGCTGTATGCTAACCACCTGTGCCATGATTTTGTGTAGGACAATTAGATTTAAACTGAATCGATTTGCTATACATAATAGCAAGCATTTGTGTTAGACTGTGTAATTCAAGGTCGTAGCCATTGGCAGGAACCAATTGTTACAGTCATATTGGGGTTGGGGTTCCTGCTATCCTAAAACATTCCTGCCATATCATTGACTGATGGGAACATTGACATATCCCAACATTACGTAAATCTAGTGAGTGGAATATGTTTATTTAAAATGTATACATCAGTATATTTGGAAGGGGCATTTGAGCATATCTGAATACTGGGGGTGTCCTAATATATATTGTAACTTGTGTACCTTGAGTTCTGTTCGTAACAGTATCTGACTTTCAGGCAGAGCTCCGTCCAGGTTGAACCACCGATCCAGCACCAGGCCTGGCTCCTTTAATATATCATTCACAGGCAGTACCAGTGCACCCAGAGGCTGCGCCCAGTTATGAGACAGCTACACACAAACACACGTACACACAGTCATGAATTACATCATACACTATACAGATAAAAGTATGTGGACACCATGAGCTTATGGTTTTCCAAAAAACATAGAGATTATTATGAGTGTGTCTGTAGAAATCTGGGAAGTGCATGTGTGAGGTCAGATTCATTCCAAAGGTGTTAAATGTGGTGGAAGTCATAGGTCATAGTGCAGGCCACTTGAGTTCCTTGAGGTCTGAATGGACCTTTCTTTAACTGTTGCTACAGTTGCAACGATTTTATACTGAAACACCCTAACTCAATAATTACAAGTGTCCACATACTTCTGGTCATTTAAAATAGTTTTTAAATAAAGCCATGCTTCAACACAAAGGGCATGATGCTGCACATTCTTACTTTGACAGTAAGTATTTCTTCTTTGGGTTTATAGATCAGAAAACAGAACGTTTCATCCCAACGTGGAGCTTTCGAGCGATCAGCAACCTGTCGGAAACAAAAGGGTAAAGATAAATATGTTTTTATTGTCTTAGACAGGGACATATTTTGGTCCAATTTACTGGGGCACATTTGTTACTGCGCCATACATGTGTAACTTCTGGACAACACTCCTAATGGTTTGTTCAAGTGTACAAGAAGTTAGTAATCTCCTTAATAACTATTGCTCTACTGGTAAAATGAAATGAGCTCCTGTCTCAAGTTTTGTGGCAGCTCCTTAGTTCTCAGCATGGTTGCAACACACCTTGAACACCTTAAATCTCTTATGTGGTGTTCATATAACACATCACAGTTGAAGCAAATAAAAGGTGGTTATTTAATTCCTAATGGTAAATCAAGCTTGAACCCAACTTTAAGTCATACAGACTAGCAGTAAGTTGTAAGACCAGCAATATTATGTTGAATAATTTTGACATTGAAAAAATCTCATAAAGACCTCATTTAAAGCAAAATAGGGGTGAGGGTTATATTAAGAGCTCATGTGGCTTATGCGGTCCCAAGCCCAGATAAATAGAAGTGTTGCATAAGGAAGGGCATTCAGAGTTCCAAATCAAATATGCGGATGAATGATCTAATGTGTTGACTCCTAACAAGAGCAGCCAAAAAGAATCCTTCATTTTTTGTGGGGTTAAATCATGAGGTCTGTCTAACCTTTAGTATAAATACACACTAATACCCTTGCCCCAAACCCCCTCTAGCTCTTAAAAAATGTCACTTACAACTTGTTTATTAAACTACATCAAATACACAATTCATTATTAGTGATAATATATAAAACTACTCAAGACTGATCAAAATGTAGGCTTGAATCTGCTAATTAAGCATTATTGCATAATTTAATGGACATTTACAACTCTTACTTTAGTTTTGTAGGAGGTTTTTTTGAGTATCAGCTCTACTCCCACCGCCGGCTCATTTCCGCTCTTCTTCAACTACAAAAAAAAACAAAAAAACATTACAGACGCAAAGTACATGTATGAGATTTTGTTACAACAGAAGAAATCTATAGTCTCCATGATCAAGTAAGATAAATGGACCTACAGGCAGAGCATGTGCTCGCTCAACATACACGAAGAGGATAGCTGCAGCAGGCACTGCTTTATTCACAAACGACTGCTGAGAATGGTAGTGCAAGATCTAAACATCACACAAGGAGATAAAGAAGATACAATTATCAGTCATGTTTTAACAGCAGGTGTATAACTGAATATAGGAGAAAAAGTTTCTACCCGTATAACTATTTATTTATTTTTATTTTTCACCAACTGCGTCATCGATTTTAGGGTCCTGTGGATCTGTCGCCCCCCAAAAATACTGGGCTCAATGCAATAATACACCCAGGACAGGGCGCAAATTAAACTCTGGGCACACTCACACTCATGCCAGCCTACTACCACTAGAATATAGTGTTAGAAATTCCTTTTGTAGGATATTTGTCTTTATTTTTACCAACTGTCCTTTTTTTTTTTTTTTTTATGATAGTGTTTTACAACATCAGATAAGTGAACCTCATCTCAGTTTACAAAAAAAAAAAAAAAACGTACCTGTTCCAGTCTGGATGGGTCTGAAACCCTTGGCACCCATTCCATCACTACATGAACCCGTCCTGATTTTGTATCATTCAGAGTGTACCACTAGAACGCATTGACACACAAAATCACATGTTTGAAAATTTCCCAGTCATTACCTGTTCAGTTATTTCTTACTGATATTTTATAAAGATGGTGGACAGAAAGATTTAAAAACACCACATTAACAAGGAGCTTAACTAAATGTACTGGATCACAGTAACAAACTGATACACTGGTTGGCTACAAAGTGTGAAGATAACCCTACTTACAACTTTTAAGTTCCTTAATCTTTATATTTTGTTAGGGAGTTTCCATTATTTTGTCCATTCCCCATTCAAGCAGTCTGTCTATTTACATGCATATTGTCAACATATATGTTATTTTGAAGAATTTACCTGATCAGTAAACTGTGAGCTAATGAGCTCACTTAGACTCATCTTAAACCTGCAAACAAATGTTAGATTATTACAAAGTAGAACGTAATAGTAATACACAGTTTATGGCTATTTTTGTCACACTCATACATTAAATGGCCAAAAGTCATAGAGACATCACTGCTAATTATAAATTATAAACTTGCAACTTTGTAGCAACACTTTGGAAAACTTCAGCTGCCTTCACAAAGCCCTGACCTCAGCGCCACTGAACACATCTGGGATGAATTGGAGCGTCAACTGCGAGGCCGGCCTTCTCCTTCCTCATCAGTGACTATTTTTTTCAAACTCAATAAGATGCAATACAAATTCCCTCCTAATCAAATCTTGATTATTATACAAGGTCATTAAAGCCATAATTTATGTCCAATGGCTTTATATAAATGGCCATGGATTTAAAATGTGATGTCTGACAAACCTGGTCAGGTTTCCACATACTTCTTGCCACAGGGCAAAAAAGTTCCTGTTACAGGATGCAATTTCTTTCCAGCTGAAGTGTAAGTACGTGCTGTTATTGTCAAATGGAAAGCTCAGGAAAAAAACACAGCTAAGAATGAGGCAAGTGCCAAAGGAACTTCTAAAGGCATTATCAGCACAAGCCAGACCTTCTCATCCAACACGAGTCCCTGATCCTACAGATGCTCTTTGGACTATATTACCACAGATTTTCACACACACACTTAAAAGCCTTGTCCATGTCGATGGTTTTGGATTGGGATGTCCATCAGTCTCATGGTCAAGTGTCCACATACTTTTGCCAATATAGTGTTTGGACTTTTTTGCACAAACAAAATGTTCCCAAAACTCTTAAGTTTCAGTTAAGCTATTTAAATGTGTTTTTTTATCAGTGTATCTAGAGCACAAACCCAACATTCTGGGGTCAAACAAAAGCCAACTACCTGCCAAGAAAGTCGTCCGTATCCAAGTCTTTATCGTAAAGCTCAAACTGAACCTCCTGGCCCGGAATAGCAGTGAGAATGACCTGGTTTTGATCAGAGAGTGAATAAAAGACCATGACCACGAACTAAACATGATAAAAAGTGATTATTTTTTGTCTGTTTATTTTGTGTACCTCATAAAATTCATTCCACACTGGGTTAAGGTTCTCCTTTATCACCAGGCTCTTAAAGGTCGACCCTCCCACTCGGATCTTCACATAGGGGTCGCTTTTGCCTTTTACCATGCCTCCCATGAAGGTATCTTTAGCTACAAGGTCCTGGGCCTTTACCAAGTGGATCCTGAGAACACCCTGGAAAGGAGAAATTACTGAAATGCTTTATGTAAAAATTAAACCTAAATAATATATGTCATTACAATTCCAAAAAAGTTGGGTCAGCCGAAAAATGGTACAAAGACTAATTTATGTAATGTTTTTGTATAAATATGTTCATTCTACACCTGTTGTGGTTAAAACACATAAACTCAGTAATCAGAAGGAGTGTCCTAATATTGTTGTCCATATAGATCATATACTTCTCACATATTTTTCTTTACCTCTGTGGCAAAACTGGCATTTGGGCTGGTGTGTTCTGGCCGTGACATCGCTGTAGTTTTTGATATCATATCCGCTGTGATACCTTCCTCTCCTTCATCAGAAAATGGGTTGGAGGGATCTGGGGATACTGGGCTAACAGGGATGGCATCTTCATTCAGATAAAGGACCTAAGGCACAAATACAAACAACATAGTTCCCTCAGAGGTAGTAATAATAACTTTTTTTTAATTATTGTTTAAGATCTTAGTAAAGAACCATAAAGTTCAACTAAGAGCATTTATACCTGTTATTAGTGTGAATGGTATCGCTGTGTCTACTACCAGGCTGCAGAAGGTGTGTTAGGGATTTGAGTATTAAATGTAATTGCAGTGGTCGTGAGTAGTCAGTAATAGACTGTGTTTAGTAATCTCACCCTCAGTATGACCTTCATGTAGATACGACTAGCAGGACCTGACTTGTCAAGCTGAAACCACTGATCCAGGTGGAGTTCAGCAACGGAGAGCAAGCGAAGCAGAGAGATGGACAGAGTACCCAGAGTAACTGACCTGTCCTCATCTTTCACCTGGAAAACACAGTTCAGATGTTTAAACACGATGGGGAGATCACAAATGCACTTAAAAGACTAAATTGTGTGCCTGTTTGCATCATGCAAACTGTTGGGTAACTTCTTATTAGCATTAGTCTGGCATTAGTCCGACCACAATGTAGCATGCTAGCTTATTATTTTAAAGACAATCATGCTACATGTTAACTAAAAATGTAAAAAAACACTGCAGTCTTCAGTGCAGGCTTCAGATTGCTTCATGCAAATCAGTGGCTAATGTCTTCACAGCACTCCTCACAACAATCTGAACACAAAGGCTATCAGCTGTACCATATGATCCTTCTATAAAATTACGTGTAAATAAGCAAGGGCTATTATTGGAACACACATGGTCAAAAGTATGTGGACACAATTATTATTCATATAATTAATTTAGAAAATCCTATTTTAAAATAATTTAAAAACTTTACTCTACTGGGAAGGATGTCCATTTTATGTCAGAATGTTACTACATGGTCATCTTCCATTCAGCCACAAGAGCATTACCAACTCCCCACAGTTAGCATTCCAGTTCCATTATACATATCTTACACATGATGTCAGCACTCTGTGAGGGCCAGGTTTGCAGTAATGGTTCTTCTGGTAGTCACCAGAACCCAGATTTATAGTTCAGACTACTGAATAGTGATTTCCAATGGATTTCCAATGGTCCAAAGTTTAACAGTGGTGTGCTTTCCACCCCACTAGTTCATGGTTATTTGGAGTGTGTGGCCCAACCCTAATAAGCAGGTTTTGTGCTGTTTGGAACTTGCAAATAAGCAACAAGGACTTTTTTTTTGCATTTTCCCCAATTTTCTAGTCGTATCCAATTACCCTATTGCATTCGGCTTCCTCTCTACTGATGTTGACCTCCACTCTGACTGAGGAGAGCGAGACTGACACACGCCCCCTCCGACATGTGTGCAATAGCCGACTGCATCTTTTCACCTGCACAAGATGAGTTTATATGCAGATCAGCTTTGTGTACGGTGAGTCACACCCTCTCAGCCAGCAGAGGTCGTAATTGTCTCAGTTATGAGGAATCTCCCTCCAGCACCCCTCCCTTGAACAACAGCCATTCGTTGTTCGTGTAAGCGCCCAGCCTGCCATCCATTCAAACTGTTCGAAATGTCAGCTCTGGTGTGCTAGCGTGTTTTACCGCTGCGCCACCTGAGCACCATGAACAAGGACGTTAATGCTGCATCTGCAACATCACTTGTCAGTCCGTTTTGTGACCTTGTGTTTTGTGACCTGCTGGTTAAGGTACTCAACTACTGATCAGAAGGTCACTGGTTCAAGCCACACCACTGGGGGTATATCGGCAATGAAGCTGAACTATTCAGACATAGTGTGTGTATATACTTTTGGCCATATTGTGTATAATTAATTAGCAATAAAAGGTACCTGAATGTCAAGCTCTTGCTTTGAAGGGTCCTGAATGAAAAATGTAAAGGCATCCTCCCACACTGGATTGGTCGTCCCATAAACAAGCTGAGAGGGGGGAAAAGGTAAAAAAATGTACATTTTATTTATCAAAGTAATTATATACAGGTTGTACATTTTTATACTGTTTAAATGCTAACCCTGCTCTCTTTGGTAGCATCCTGCACAGAAAGAAGAACCACAGGACTGGGTTCTTTATTGCCTTTCTTTATCTGCATAAGAAACACACTCTCCAGATTATATAATTATACAATTTATACAAAAACATGCAAATCAGTCTCAGGAAACAACTGCCTCAAAACAAGAAGCAGAGGAAAACTCACGGGTAGATCCTGGGCCCGATCCAGGTACACGGTCAACATGGCTGCTGATGGAGGATTTGAATTCGTACTGGAAGTGGCCAGGTTCTGGTTCTTTCGAACGACCTGCAGTTCAAAACAAACAAAAAACACCCAGTAAGAAATATTATCAATATTTTTAGAATGAAATATAATTTTTCATTACCCCTTTACCCATCTTTACCCAGAGAACTAAAATGATAGAGATGACTGTGTGGTCTATGTATTGGACTGATTAAAAAAACTGACCTCACTAAGATGCTCCGCAGAGGGCAGCAGCGAGAGCCACTCCAGTCGGAGATGAACCTTTCCGGATGCTGTATCTTTCAGATTAAACCACTAAAACCACAGCAGGAAAAGTCAAGCAAAAACATCAGACTGAACCATTAAGAATATAAGCAGAAAGGGGGGGTTGTGAAGCAAGCATTTTGTGTAACCAGCAACAATCATGGGAAAAAAAACAAAAACCTGAGACCAAGGTGGACAAAGAACATAAATTAAATGATTTAAAAGGTCTTAACCTCATCCACAACTCGTGCTTTCTTTACAACACCCAAGTCCAACTTCATCCTGTGTACAACAAAACAACAGGCAGTTGGGGATGAGCAAGGCAGAAGAATAAAGAGGAGTTAAAGCTGTGGTTCCCAACCTTGGTGTCAGGACCTGAGATGAGAGGAATTAGTTTCAAAACTGTTAATATGAAATTCTAGGCAAATATATCAGACTTAGATAATTAAATCATTCAAACTTTTTTTTAGCATTTCATAATTTCATTAGCTTTTGTTGTTTATTTTTTTTGAAACACCTCTAATGCTCACAATGCTTAATTAAGTAAAATGATCATATTTTTTTTTCTCATATGATATGATCCTACAATGAAATTTTTATTTTTACCTCAGGTACATGCTTTTTACATTTTTAACACACATATTTATTCATTATCTACTCAGTCATTGTCACTACCTCTATCATGTGCAACTAACTTTGTTTCTTTTGCAATAATTAGAGCCCTTACAGGAAAATGTGCTTCATTTGACTGACTTCGTTTTTCAAAAATCACAGATTTCACAGATTTTTAAAGAAAAGTGCCACCCCCCGTGTCCCAGAATTGGTCTGGAGTTTTACAAACTCAGTTACCTCAGTAGTGTTTTAGCTGCTTTAGACTTTGACATCCTGGACATTTTGTCTAACCGATTGCTAATGTAACTGAGCGTCTTTAGAGTTTGTTGAGTTTAGGAAGAAAGAAATAAACTGTACATAGACAAATTATTGGGAATATAATATTTTACTGGCTTGTTCTTTTGAGGATCACGTGTGTAGAGAAGCACACTTTTCCATTGATTATGGAATCCCCAAAGGCACAAAATGCACTCAATATGTAAACACATACATTAAACATTGTCAACACACTACACCACAGAAAAGTCTGTTACACTAACTTATTTACTGTATGATTGTACTGTATGATGATAATGTTCATGGCCGCAAATTAGGTAGAGCCTTAGCAATAACATTCATATAATATCATAAGAAATGTAATTGTTTTTCTTTAAAAAAACATACTACACACTGTGTACACTTTATTTGTGTAATTGACTGCTCTTAAAATCTGTACTTATGTTTTAATTGTCTTGGTTGTTTTTTCCCTAATTTAAGTTCTTATCTGGTTTCTCATTCTACTTAATTTCCCGTAGAGAAAAGAGTTCTGATCCAAAGTTAATTTATCCATTTACATTTAGGGCATTTGGGAGCTGACTAACAGTTATGACTGAATAAAATTCAAACAATTGAGGGTTAAGGGAAATGCTCAGAAGCCGAACAGTGGCAGATTGGCAGTGGAAGTGCTTAAACCAGCAACCTTCTGATTATTAGTCCAGTATTTTAACCTCTGAACACCCACTGCCTTCCATGATCCTGATGAAATTGCATATAGGAAGTGAGATTGTGGTTGTGACTGCTTAAAATAGCCAAAAACAGTTGAGAACCCTTGGGTTTGATAAGGGGAGACAAAAACAGTCACAGCTAAAACAGAACATGTGATAGTGAAACATTTAATTACCTCCCTAGGAAGTCATCCTTATCGTGGTCTTTATCAAACACCTCCACTTCCAGTTCCTGACCTGGGACCTCATGAACTATCACCTAACACACACACACAAACACAAACAAAGCAACATCAGCCCATGATCACACCAATCTGCTGATACACACCACTCATCCTGTTGCACAATCATGTCAAAAAACATAACGACTCATCTGATCTAAGGGTGTGATGAGCACATAATGCAACACTTCTGTTATGGTTTCAACCACAGTAACGGTTAAACATAAATTCTTAAAAAGATGACAACAAAAACCACAAGCACAGAAACTAGAGAATTTATGCGAATTAAACACTTCTGTGTATTAAGCCTTTGTTTAAAAGAATCAAGTGTTTTAGCCACACCCATTGCTAACAGGTCTATAAAATCAATCATTAATAAAATATCCATTCATTAATTTAATTATTTAAACTTTCTGGGTGAGGACCGTTACTGTTTTAGCATCACTGTGTCCAGGGTTTGACGAGTTTGGTGTGGAGGAACTTTAGAGCCCACAACCCCATTAAACTTGTACATTTGGCTTGGCCAATTAAAGAGCGACTTCATTCGGATTCTGATTCTAATTCTTATATACATAGTACATATATACAGTGGGGTCAAAAAGTATTTAGTCAGCCACTGATTGTGCAAGTTCTCCTACTTAGAAAGATGAGAGAGGTCTGTAATTTTCATCATAGGTACACTTCAACTATGAGAGACAAAATGAGAAAAAAAAATCCAGTATATCACATTGTAGGATTTTTAAAGAATTTATTTGTAAATTATGGTGGAAAATAAGTATTTGGTTAATAACAAACAAGCAAGATTTCTGGCTCTCACAGACCTGTAACTTATTCTTTAAGAAGCTCTTCTGTCCTCCACTCGTTACCTGTATTAATGGCACCTGTTTGACCTCGTTATCTGTATAAAAGACACCTGTCCACAGCCTCAAACAGTCAGACTCCAAACTCAACCATGGCCAAGACCAAAGAGCTGTCGAAGGACACCAGGAAGAAAATTGTAGACCTGCACCAGGCTGGGAAGAGTGAATCTACAATAGGCAAGCAGGTTGGTGTGAATAAATCAACTGTGGGAACAATTGTAAGAAAATGGAAGACATACAAGACCATTGATAATCTCCCTTGGGGTCAAGATCTCATCCCGTGGGGTCAAAATGATCATGAGAACGGTGAGTACAAAGTACAAAGGCTACCATCAGTAACACACTACGCCGAGAGGGACTCAAATCCTGCAGTGCCAGGCGTGTCCCCCTGCTTAAGCCAGTACATGTCCAGGCCCGTCTGAAGTTTGCCAGAGAGCATATGGATGATCCAGAAGAGGATTGGGAGGATATCAGATGAAACTAAAATGGAACTTTTTGGTAAAAACTCAACTCGTCGTGTTTGGAGGAAGAAGAAGAACCCAAGAACATCATACCTACTGTGAAGCATGGGGGTGGAAACATCATGCTTTGGGGCTGTTTTTCTGCAAAGGGGACAGGACGACTGATCCGTGTTAAGGGAAGAATGAACGGGGCCATGTATCGTGAGATTTTAAGCCAAAACCTCCTTCCATCAGTGAGAGCATTGAAAATGGAACGTGGCTGGGTCTTCCAGCAGGACAATGATCCCAAACACACCGCTCGGGCAACGAAGGAGTGGCTCCGTAAAAAGCATTTCAAGGTCCTGGAGTGGCCTAGCCAGTCTCCAGACCTCAACCCCACAGATTTGTGGAGTCTGTGTTGCCCAGCGATAGCCCCAAAACATCACTGCTCTAGAGGAGATCTGCATGGAGGAATGGGCCAAAATACCAGCTACAGTGTGTGCAAACCTGGTGAAGACTTACAGGAAATGTTTGACCTCTGTCATTGCCAATAAAGGTTATGTTACAAAGTATTGAGTTGAACTTTTGTTATTGACCAAATACTTATTTTCCACCACAATTTACAAATAAATTCTTTAAAAATCCTACAATGTGATTTCCTGGATTTTTTTTCTCATTTTGTCTCTCATAGTTGAAGTGTACCTACGATGAAAATTACAGACCTCTCTCATCTTTCTAAGTAGGAGAACTTGCACAATCAGTGGCTGGCTAAATACTTTTTGGCCCCACTGTACATAAGCTAATCACGTTTGACTACCAGCTCCTGTGTTGGCACATTATTTCAGTTGCTTTATGCAAAAGAAGATGCACTGAAATTTGCAATTCTGAGCGCCAATCTTGATCTGCTTGAACATACCCACGAGCTACTATGTAAAATACAGGTACCTACAGGTTTTAGGCACCAGATTTCTCTTGGAGAGAGAGACAGGTGTATTTACTTCTGAATTGAACTTCTGTGGCATTTATGTGTGAATTTTTATGCAGTGTTTTCCTCCCAATCTAGTCATTTCTTTGCCGCTAGCACCACCCTCCGCTGGCTGGGGAGAGCCACACAATAACGAGTCCAGTCACTCCCTGCTTCTTTTCACCAGCCAGTGGCGGATTCCCAAGAGAGCTGTATCATGTACAGAGAGAGTCATGCTATTCCACAAATTATTAAAATTGCTCCACTACTGCATACTCTCTTATACCTCATACATTTCCCTCCACTGTGGGTTCAGATCGTCGTCCACATGTTTTGAAGTGAAGGTCTGAGTGCCCACCCTCAGCACGGCATACGGGTCTGACTTGCCAGCAATCACACCTTTAATGTAGTTATCCTTGGCAGCCAGGTTCTCAGCTTCCAGCAGATGTATTCGAACTATTCCCTATGAAAAAATAACAACTATGATGTAGTATATTTATTAGTCAGTTTAAAGTAATCATTATTATGCAAGTTATGTCTACCCTCACTGTCTGTCAGGGAAGTATAATCTTTGAAATATCCTTCAATGCATTTCCTGCGCCTCATCATACATTACTTGCCACATTTAGAAGCATTCCTGGGACTCACCCCCAGGGCTAAGCCCTCTGTTTGTTAGTCCTCTGTTTGTTAGTCAGTCTGACAAGCCTAAACTGTGGTCGGATTTGCCTACCTGCCGGCTTCTTCCGCTGGCCTTTTTGCTTTGTTCTTTTGTTTGGATTTCCAGGGGCCTAGCAGATAAACAGCAACATCCTTGTTGTACCTGCCTTGGGCATCTGGTTTTTTATGCTAGCAGTTTGTTGAGTTCTCCGTTTGTGTTGTAACTCAGTGGTGGACTGAGTAGCTGGCTGAGTTGTACCCAAGCACTTTTTTCTGTACATATGCTTTTATTTATCCTGGTAATTGTGTGGAGTGCAATGTTTCTGCTTCAGTGATTTGGTCACCAGCCTTTTCTATTTGAGTCTGGTTTCAGGCTGTATGATTTGGTTTAAATTTGTTTAGAGTTTTATTACTTTATTTATTCTTGCCATTGCAACAGCGACACCTACTGTCTGGTTGTAGCACAAGCACGAGTGGTGGAGGAATTCAGAAAGAACAGCGTGATCCTACATGTGTTTAATGCTCTCTGTATGAATCCCATAAGTCACCCTGTCATAGTAGAACTAGTAATCTATTTCTAACCAAAACCACTGCAACCTTGACCAGGATGAAAGGTTAGTAAAATGAATGAATGAATGAATGAATGAATGAATTAATTAATTAATTACTGAACGCTTGTTAAAATAAATTCCCCTGAAGACTAGCATTTGAGAAACACTCCCTAAACATTCATGGACCTTCACTATACAGCCAAAAGTGTATGGACACCTGATCAAAAGCTTGATGGACATTCAGTTCCAAAACCATGGACATTAATATGAAAATACTACTCCTTCTTTGTGGCTAAAACATCCCTCATTCTTCAGTTAAGGCTTTTCACAAAGGTTTGGAATGTGTCTGTGGAAATTTGTGCCTATTAATTCATTGTTGAAATCTGAACTTAGTACTTAAGAAAGGTGTCCACATACTTTAAGGCATATAGTGTTTTAGCAGTACTTAATTTACATGAGTAAACATTGTAGTATTTAATGAAACATGAACACATACATCATGAATGTTAATTAGCAGTAATAAGCATAGCTGCTGAATTACCCGCGGGAGTGGGGAGCGAAGCTGTGCGACGTGCAGATCGGCCACCAAAGGGACTGTGATGCGGTTGGGAAGCACCAGGAAAGAGGCGATAGTGTCCAAGACCTTGGTGTCCGACATGGTACTGTAAATGATTACAGGGGAAAATAGAGCAACACTGATTATCCATGAGTCACCATTCAAACAAAGGTGAACTCAACATGAACATGAGTATGAATAATCAGACCAGTTTCCCACTGATTCCTGTTAAATGGCACACAAATGGAAAACACTCGACAGGAACGTTAACTCAGATTTACACATGGTTTTTGTCACAGCCTCCATAAAGGACTTACTTCAGTCCTGGAATGTCTAATAAATTGGTGAGTCCGGTCCAGTTAATACTCAGCTTCTGTACAGGCAGAGACAGAGAGACTGGATTTAAAAACAACACAAAGTTGAGTTTTGGATAGATTACACCAACAAAAACAATATTTATCAGACATTCAGTGTAAAATAGATAAGACTGGGATAATATAACCAGACTCTTTTTGTAAGGTCACAAGCTGCAGCATTCTAAACTAGCTTAATCATAGTTAGAATAACTGCAGAACAGACAGTTAGCAGCGTGTTGCAATAGTACAAGCTAGAGTAGGGTTTCACAAAATAATAACTATGTGTCACAGAGACAAATAATAATTAAAGAAACGAATTTTTACAGCACAGAAACACAAAATCAACTTGTTTGTGATCGCCCCCTTGGCGGCTTTATGTTACATCTTGTAAACCAGAGTGGGGCCAGATTGTACAGAGCAAAACAGAGAGAGTAAGATGCATTATGTTTGTGTTGCCTTGGTCGCATAAAAAATCATGAACATAATGTGGGTCGCTTGGAAAAAGTTTGAAAACCCCTGAGCTAGAGGTTATAGAAGCATGTACTAGTTTTTTAGCATTTGTCAGGATTCTATATATTTTTGTTCACTTTCTTAAATTACATGACATTTGGGGAGTGTCAATATGAAATACATTTACATTTACGGCATTTAGCAGACGCTTTTATACAAAGCCACTTACAGTCTAAGCAACTGAGGGTTAAGGGCCTTCCTCAAGGGCCCAACAGTGGCAACCTGGCAGTGGTGGGGTTTGAACCAGGAACCTTCTGCTCACTAGTCCAGTACCTTAACTGCTAGGCTACAACTGCCCTGAATACATTTATGGATGTGTTAGGGAGGCCATTTATTTATTTCCTTTGACGTGCTGTCTATGGATTGGCTTAATTGTTTTTTTTGTTTTTTGCTTTTATAGTAATTTCATGCAGGGGTTACTGATGTTCTTGTTCCTATTGTTCTACTTAAAAACTTTAAATAAAATTTAAATTAAAAAAACATGATGTTTTACTAAAATTGGAATTGATTGCTTACACATGTATTTTACATGTGTATTTTTATTCTATTTACTCCCAATTTAGTGTAGTCAATTTGTCTTCTGCTGCTGGGGATCCCTGATTTTTTGTTTAGGAGGGAATATTGCTGATCACGCCCGATCCTCCGACCCGCGCGCAGCCCTAAACGCAACTGTTTTCCACCCATGCACTCTGCACAGGCGCCTCTATCTGGGTCTACCAGGGTCCTTACACAGTGTTTGAAGACCCCGTCCACATATTCCGGTCATCCCTCCCTGCAGGCACTGTCAATTATGCCCGCTAGATGGCACCCAGCTGACCAGCCATGTTTTGAACCGAGGAGTTCAGAATCTCGGCGCTGGTGTGCTTGCAGAATATCCTGATGCGCCACCTGGGCGCCATGCATTTCTTTCTTTAATAAACATCACATGTATTGATTAATTAATAAATACTGTATTTATGTAAACACAATTTAACTGCATCTAAGTGAAATCCAATTACGGCAAATAATTATGAATCATTAACGAACACACAAAAGTAATTGAGAATTTGAGAAAACTTACAGGTCTCCGGATAAAAAACATCGTGATCGCTCCCACAAGTGGAACGTCTCCAATCAGCGGCTCCAGGATCACTCTCAGTTTTCCATGGAGCTAAAAGGTAGGACGTAAAAGTTGAACTGCGTATTTGAAACACTTGTCCTGATTTACTATGAACATAATGCCTACCTGAATTCCTTTTACACCAGCTTTGCAGAAGAACCTCTTTACCTCTACGTTAATCTCCACATTGCCAGCAAAGCTGCAAACACATTCACAATCAGTTAGTCAACTAGCCTTCAATTTTTATGCAGTAAACATTTCTTTTTTTATTTAATGAGTTACAGAAGTTGTACAGCTCCACCTGATATGTAGGTCCAGCAACACCTGGCGCTTATTATGCTCAGTGTGGGCCTTCACACCAACCACCTTCAAAGCCTGCACAGACATGCAGTTATTATATACAGTGTATCACAAAAGTGAGTACACCCCTCACATTTCTGCAGATATTTAAGTATATCTTTTCATGGGACAACACTGACAAAATGACACTTTGACACAATGAAAAGTAGTCTGTGTGCAGCTTATATAACAGTGTAACTTTATTCTTCCCTCAAAATAACTCAATATACAGCCATTAATGTCTAAACCACCGGCAACAAAAGTGAGTACACCACTTAGTGAAAGTTCCTGAAGTGTCAATATTTTGTGTGGCCACCATTATTTCCCAGAACTGCCTTAACTCTCCTGGGCATGGAGTTTACCAGAGCTTCACAGGTTGCCACTGGAATGCTTTTCCACTCCTCCATGACGACATCACGGAGCTGGCGGATATTCGAGACTTTACGCTCCTCCACCTTCCGCTTGAGGATGCCCCAAAGATGTTCTATTGGGTTTAGGTCTGGAGACATGCTTGGCCAGTCCATCACCTTTACCCTCAGCCTCTTCAATAAAGCAGTGGTCGTCTTAGAGGTGTGTTTGGGGTCATTATCATGCTGGAACACTGCCCTGCGACCCAGTTTCCGGAGGGAGGGGATCATGCTCTGCTTCAGTATTTCACAGTACATATTGGAGTTCATGTGTCTTTCAATGAAATGTAACTCCCCAACACCTGCTGCACTCATACAGCCCCAGACCATGGCATTCCCACCACCATGCTTGACTGTAGGCATGACACACTTATCTTTGTACTCCTCACCTGATTGCCGCCACACATGCTTGAGACCATCTGAACCAAACAAATTAATCTTGGTCTCATCAGACCATAGGACATGGTTCCAGTAATCCATGTCCTTTGTTGACATGTCTTCAGCAAACTGTTTGCGGGCTTTCTTGTGTAGAGACTTCAGAAGAGGCTTCCTTCTGGGGTGACAGCCATGCAGACCAATTTGATGTAGTGTGCGGCGTATGGTCTGAGCACTGACAGGCTGACCCCCCACCTTTTCAATCTCTGCAGCAATGCTGACAGCACTCCTGCACCTATCTTTCAAAGACAACAGTTGGATGTGACGCTGAGCACGTGCACTCAGCTTCTTTGGACGACCAACGCGAGGTCTGTTCTGAGTGGACCCTGCTCTTTTAAAACGCTGGATGATCTTGGCCACTGTGCTGCAGCTCAGTTTCAGGGTGTTGGCAATCTTCTTGTAGCCTTGGCCATCTTCATGTAGCGCAACAATTCGTCTTTTAAGATCCTCAGAGAGTTCTTTGCCATGAGGTGCCATGTTGGAACTTTCAGTGACCAGTATGAGAGAGTGTGAGAGCTGTACTACTAAATTGAACACACCTGCTCCCTATGCACACCTGAGACCTAGTAACACTAACAAATCACATGACATTTTGGAGGGAAAATGGCAAGCAGTGCTCAATTTGGACATTTCGGGGTGTAGTCTCTTAGGGGTGTACTCACTTTTGTTGCCGGTGGTTTAGACATTAATGGCTGTATATTGAGTTATTTTGAGGGAAGAATAAATTTACACTGTTATATAAGCTGCACACAGACTACTTTTCATTGTGTCAAAGTGTCATTTTGTCAGTGTTGTCCCATGAAAAGATATACTTAAATATCTGCAGAAATGTGAGGGGTGTACTCACTTTTGTGATACACTGTATACACACACATCTGTACAACAGCAATCAAAACACCATCAAATTAGGGCAGGACATTGGCACCTTGCTTCCCAGGTCCACTTTAGTGAAGCTGAAAGTCTGAAGATGAGAGTTGGAGGATCTGATCGCAGGGGCAATTGTCTCCAACATCAGCTTCTCCAAATACTGACCCACAAAAGGCCAGGCTTGATGCAAGATCTGCAAAGGAATTACTTGTTAAACACACAAGAACACTTTTCTGATGGAAAACATGCTACTCGACGCACAATTTTACACAGTTTAGGTCAAAAGTCACTTTTATCCAAAAGGACTTACAATTGCCACTAAATACTATGCAAGCAATTGATGGTTAAAGGTTTAACAGTGGCAACTTGGTGGTGGTGGGGCTTGAACCAACAACCTTTTGATTCCTAGGCCAGTCCCTTAACTGGTGAACTACCACTGCCCACTGAACACCTTTGGGCTACATCGAAAAATCGATTACAAGTCAGCCCTGCTTCTCCAATGGCCATTGTCTGACCTTAAACATGGTATTTTGACTAAGTGGGCACAAATTTCTCTCAGACATACTCTATCCTGTGTATGGGGTGTTGGGGCAGGGGGTTATCTCTACATTAATGCCCATAATTATGGAAAAGGATGTCTAACAAGCTCATAGTCAGATGTCTATATATAGTGCATGACCTGGCATCCTAGAACTTTAATCATTTTTGCTACTGCTCTTTTTCTGTGACTGACTGGACACATATTTTATAGTCCTGCAACTTCAATAAAGTGGTACACATACTTTTTTATTTTGGAAATCTGTAAAGGCTTTAGACTTTGTATCTTATTCAGTGCAAGCTGATGTCCTTAAATAACCCAAAAAAAGCTTTAGTCCTCACTGTCAGGTATTCATTTGTGTGTGCCAGTAGTCACCCACTTAACATCCTGTCATGCACTAAACCACAAAGACTACTTCCCCACTGCTTACTCTATAAAACACAGAACCACCGCAGCAGCATGATAAACGATGGCCTTCACACTATGTTTTTGCAAAGTGCTGATCCATAATAATTAGCTAGATACTCATATCATATTGTGCCATATCAGTCATATCAGTTGTGCCCATGAACAGATGTTCTAAATAAAATGTAGCCTTGCTCAATGTGCATTCCAATGTCATGCCAGTGAGACAAAATATGTTGGCCTTGGCTAAGCAGCCATGTTAATGGCACAATGAGGAAATCAGAAATAGTCCTACAGGTCTAACTTTAATGTTCTTTTTTTTACTCAAATGCTAATCTTTAAAATAAGTCAACAAAGTTTCAAACCAGTAGAGAAGAGAGGACTGCCATTCCTCCCATCCACACATTAGGGTGCTCCCAATTGTTTTAAACAGCTTCTAAAGGTAAAGATTCTTGTCCATTGGTTTATTATACACAGTGGTACTTTAAAACTGAATGTCAATTGGTTCTAAGAGTGGCATTGAGTATAAGAGTCATTGAGATTCAAGGTATTTTTCCCATAAGGATGTATAGGAAACCTGTTAATGCATGTCATGGTGCTAACGCTTACCCCTTTGTTTACATTGCTCACCCCTTTGCTTTGCTGCACAGTGTGGCCTACACAAGCCAAGCAAGTTCTCACATGCAAGGGAAACGTCAAGTTTAAGGGTACAAATTTCTCGCCAAAGGACACTGACTTTCAAAGGTTTTGAGTTTAGGGGACGTCTAGTTACAAGGTAGAACTGTATTTAGGTTAGAGTCACGTAAATAGTTTTTCTCTTCGAAATGTGTTGAAACATGTCCAATCCCACCACTGCATTGACAGTTTTACACATAACACCCATGCTGGCCAACGAGAACCATGGACTAGCCCATCCCCCTTTCGTCATGTCTAAAGCCACTGGGTTCTTCTTTTCACCAGCCAGAGGCAAACTCCTACATGATCCCAGTGATGTTTGATGGGAAGGCCTGTCACTCAAATGACCAGTTCACCCCAAAGGAATTCAGTGGGATAGTGGTCAGAGCTCCATATTAACCTTGTAAAACCATGTTTTTATGGACCTCCCTTCCTGCACAGGAACACAGTCATGCTAGAGTAGCAAAGAGCCTTCCCCAAACTTTTTAACATCCAATTACCAGCCACTTTAACCAGTTTTAAGAGGGACCCAAACACCTGCCTATTTATTTTTGCATTAAACCACTTCCACATGACTGCTGATCTCCTTGAACTGTCATGTACAAGTTTCTCGAGTTTCAAATTCTAACAAACGCTAAATCCTGAGGTGTGACATATTCATAATGTAAGAAACAAATGGTGTGCTGTTACGGGATATGGGTTGACATTGGGTGTATTTTGGAAAGGTCATGTGGCTGAGAAACATTAGAGAAGTCTTTGATTAGCTTGTGCAAGGCTACAATCACTGCTTTGTTCCAGGGTTTTTTTTTATTCTTTTAGCAGAACTATGTCTTATTTAATCTGTTCTGGCCTGCCTACTGATGAAGAGCCTTGACTCAATTACTGTGATGTATGGCTATTCATTTTTCCCTTTTTGACCCAATCTAGCCGTATCCAACTGCAACTTTGATTCACAATCAACCTTTTCTACTCGACCAGCTAAAGGCCTGCTCGACCATTGTCCCTTCCCCCAATCATGTGTTTCTGTAGGCGTCCAGCCAGTCTATAACACAGCTGCAATTTGAACGGATCTTAGTGGTAGACCACAGCGATAGTTGTGGATGTACAACAAGCACATACAATATAATTGTAAGTTCTATTGTCCATTTACATACATTTGGCCACTTGGTGAATTCTAGCTTCATCAAGGTGTACGTAAACACGTATGATAACATACCTTATTCAGCCATTCAACTTTCTCCACATCTGGGAAGTCAACCTGCACAAAGGGACAAGCACAGTCTTATGATAAACATGTCGAGTCAATGACTCATACAGAATTAAAAGGAAGAGCTATATAGATCAGGGGCAAATAGTGATCTAAACGTTCTGCAGAAAAGCAAAAAAAGCCATCCAGCTACATCTGGATGACTTTTGTTGGTCACAAAATCATAATTACAATCTACAAAATGTAACATGTAAAATGCAACTTTCCCAGAACATTTCCTATGATAAGATATCTAAGTGGAAACAAATACTTATTAGGGTGGGACTAGACTTGAGCATAAAGTGTATGAGTAAGACTATGCTTCCTAAAGACGGTGCTCAATAAAATAAACGCAGTTAAAATGTGTCCCAAATCGCACACTACTTTGTGCACTGCGAATACTTCCATCAGCCACAACATTAAAAAAACTCAGCTCAGACCTGCCAGATGCATGAAATAAAGATCACAAAAAAATGTTTTGCAAATCATAAATGTTATTTTGTCATACAGTGATTAAGGAAATTATTTACAGAGGGGGCCAGAACGTGAAACGTTAGAAACCACTGATTTATATAATCAGATTTTTTATTGTTTGTTTGCTTTATCAGGATTTTAACATCATGTTTTACACTCCTTGGTTACCTTCATGACAGAAATAGTAGTTACTTATTACACAAGTTTCATCAGTTCACAAGGTTATATCAAACACAGTCATGGACAATTTTGTATCTCCAATTCACCTCACTTGCATGTCTTTGGACTGTGGGAGGAAACCGGAGCATCCGGAGGAAACCCATGCAAACTCCACACAGAAAGGACCCGGACCGCCCCACCTGGGGATCAAACCCAGGACCTTATTGCTGTGAGGCGACAGTGCTACCCACTTAACCACCGTGCCGCCCTAATCTGATTATTTAGGACAGTGGCTATTTCTGGCTATTTATATATAAGTTAGATTGGGTTAGGGTTAGGGTTAACCCTAGAAAAACAGTGTATATTTTCTACTTTCAGCTTGAAAATTATGAAACTGTGAAACACACTTTTAAGATTCAAATCCAAAATTTAAATATTCAAATATTCAATATTCAAATTAGGGTCCCCAGAAACATGTGAGCCAGGTAATGAGCAGTTAGTCGGCCTGCTAGATGCCTGCTATATCTGCTAATGATACAAATCAATCCAGGTTATGAAGGCCTATTTTAAATGGTAGGTTGCTATTTAGCCATCTTTGTAAAAATTATTTATGCCTAAAATATGATGCATGAATTTCACCCTTAAAATGCCCCATGATAACATCAACCATTTAGTACCAAACCACATACTGCGCTGAACAATTTCAAATTAACCCACCACCAATGGCGTCATAACACTTAGTAACTGTATGTAGTTCATCGTATGCCAACTTTTAGCATTAGTACAGTTTTACTGTTAATCCAAGTAATATATAATTGTACAGGCATGTATTTATTTAAGTAGCCAAACCTTTTAGTAATACAGCATAATAGCTATAAACATTAGCATACTTTAGCAACTTTATACAAAATTACAAACTTTTCTTAGTAACACAGACTGGGACGTTCTTAAAATATTAATGTTTTAAGTAATAGTTTTCAAATGCTTCATAATTGACCATATCTGTGATTTTTGTAGATTTGACAAATAATAAAAAGCTAGCAACCAGCCATCATTAATATTACAATAGCATTAGCATAGCAGCCTGGTAAAAAGCTACATTTTACAGTCCTTCTTATTATAATATTTTGTTTGTCAGATGTAATTGGCTTAACCTCTCTAAAGTTATTTTTGTCTGGCAACTTTTGTAGGTACCTGGTAAAACTAAAAAAACCTTCACTGTAATTATGTGTTTCCTGCAGCTCTTCTCGGCCTGCATGTGTCATGCATGGGGCCAGGTCACAAGTACAATGGAAAACTGAATATAAATTACTTGAATAAATCTTCTTTCAAAACAAGAAACTTATTATTTTATTCAAAGCATTCATTATTAGACATAACAAAACAGATTAAACAGAACTTTACGATGTCATTATTGAATCAGATATTTTACTAATCATGGCTAATTGCTGGCATTTCTTTGAAGTACAAACAGTACAGGATAAATGACTAGTGTTAAAAACATTAGGCACTGAGGCAGACATGATTCACCCATGCTTTTCTTCAGAACATTCCAGTCCCAAACTTTCCCCCAACTTTTTTTCTTGGTGTAATTTTTATGCACCACTGGTTCAAGCCTTAGAGAACACATGTCCAAAAATAGCCAGAATCTGGCAGGGCCATGGAATGTAACGGCGTTACGTGGTTTGGGGGAGGAGAGGAGGACTATAAACAGGAAGGACATAAGGACTACAGCAGCAGGACCGAACCAAATCACTCCTGAGCATGTGGGATGGGAAAGGCTTGAAAGAATTTTTCTAATGAGTGAGGGAAAAGATTAAATCTTATTAAAGTGTTTACCAGAAGTGGCAGAAATACATAAATTCTTTGTTAAAGTAAAAGTACAAAAACAAAAAATAGCATCAAATTTAGCATAAAAAGTATTAAACTAATAAATAACAGGATCTATAACTCAATTCTCATTGTAAAATAAATAAAAATTTGGTCAATTAAATTGGCACAAATTCCATTTTACATTGTTCTTTGTGGGTAGGAGAGTCACACATCTAACAGAGTAAATGCCAAACAGCAACACTGGTCCTGTGAATCTAGGTTTGATCCCTGCATGTGGTCACTTTTTGTCAAGAATTTTACATGTTCATCCCCTGTCTGGGTCTCTGTTACTGTACTTTGATATCCTCCCACATCCCAAACGCATGCAGAAGGTGGACTGACTGCTGCACTTGTCTGTAGATATTAAGTTACTAAGTTATGGGAGTGTGTGGTGTCCTGCAATGGACAAATACAGAAGGAAGTGCACAGGAGGCAATTTGTGAAGTGTCAGCAATTATTCACTGTTCTCCAACTGTATGTCCACCAGCGTGGCTGAATCAGTTTTAATGCTTGCATGTCTGCTGCTTTAAATATGTAACTTTGTGAGCTGCTGAACAACCAGTAAAAGCAACTAAATTCACTATCCAGTCCAAAACAATGCATTCTATGTCACCTCAATGAAATTCATATGAAGTAAAGTGAATCTTTAGTCAAATGCTTAATTTTGCTAGAGCAGGTTTCCCTATCCTTATAAAATGAAAACAAAGAAACAGAATTATGAAGATGGTTCAGGAATCAATCATTTGGAACTAGAAAGGTTATGCAGGAGAAATTAAAGGTTTATATATTTTTTATAAAGGCATTCTTGTTTCTTAAAAAAAAAACTGCAATGGCAAGCAGGGCTACTTTTCTAGACTGTTTCAGCAGTCACAAACAGACTTATGCAAACATCTGGACACATCTGGTCAAATTTCTTGTTGGGGTTGATGTAAGTGAAAATAAGTTGATACATCCTTTGCACAGAACACACCAAAATACAGCATTTTAGTGCTATTCATTGGGTGAACTGAAAAAATAAAACTTATCCACTTTTGCCTACAACACATTTTATGTTTTGTTTCTAATATGATAATCTCAGCAATGCAGTTGCAATTGTGCATTTGTCTGCTTACAGTAGATCACCTTCAAACATTTTCACAAGTTATGGTTGTTCCTGATAACCTCTTGCACAGTGAACACTGGCTCTGTACTAACCTAAATAAACATGTATATTTATGTCCATTCATTGTTAAACTGTTTGTTTTTGGCGTTGGCTTTTCTCATTTTACAGAGAGAAAATGAGTTTGGCAACAGACCCAGTTACTACTGTAGCTACGTAAGGGTTCTGGACTGAAGTGGTTTCAAAGAAAAAATACTTGATGTACTTGGGTGGCTTAGTCATATCTGTGGAAAACATCTGTGTGGCAGGAATGAAACTGCTGTACAGCACCAAAACTAACATGGAAGGTATTTTGTAAAGAGGATTGGGCAAAAATGTTTCAATGTGTGGTGGTAAACTCATTTCAGTCTATTCAAAAAGACCACCAACTACAACAGCTGTCAACCAACTCATTGAACTACTCATAATATAATATTTTCTTATAGCTGCAGTTCTTTTTCTTGTTAAACAGGCACAAACTCCAGCCTATGACAATCATTTATATGGTAAATAAATGTTGGGTGCTTGGATAGTGAAGAGGTGAATACTGTACTTTTTAAAGCACTGAATATATTATATGTTTACAAGCAGCAGTCCATCTAAACAGTAGCAGAAAGAATATAAGGCTGGCAAAGCCAGAAGCCCCAGGGTGCAGGAAGGCGGTTTGTTCACAGATGTTTACACACATCTGTATGACATTATAATTAAGAAGAGATCCTTACCCAAGCTGGTAGTTCCTTTTTGCTCTTGTATACCCGTGTAGTTGTGTAGTGTTTCTCATTCTCCAGTAAATACATGGCACTGTTCAGGCGACTCCTCTTGTCGTCCCGGTGTTGTTTCCATGCCATATACACAGCGAGGCCGAACAGAACCAAAGTAAGATTGAATCCGAAATAACCAGCCAGGTAAACAGGCAGCAGAGCCCCGAGACACTTCCCGAAAGAAAGCAGCACCGACACGACGTGATTCGCGGCTGGATCAGCAGGAGCCGGCGGCTCCTCCGCATCTTCTCCCCGCATCGCCACGTCCAGCCCCGGCTCTGCTCCGATACCTTTCTTCCTGCTGGGTTGCGAGATTAGAAATGAAGGAAAGCCTTGCTTCCGACCATTTGCGCTTAAAACCAGATATCTGTTCACGGTGGTGTTGGGAGACTGTGCAGAGCTACGTGGCTGCTCTGTTTAACACACCGCTGTTTAGAAACCAAGTAACAGCTTGAGAGAGAGAAAAGCGCGCAGGCGTGTCAGGGCGGATCTCAGCACAACGGTTTCAGGTTCAAAACACTCCTCTGATTTTCCACCTTCTCGTCTACAGTGCTTTAAAAAGTGTTCAGCCTTCCTACAAAGATTGTCCCAACCTGGATCAGGTAAACATAATTAACCCTTTGATGCACAACCTGGGTCAAAAGTGACCCAACTGAGTTTTTATTTTCTATATCTTTGCAATAAATTAATTTTGTCATTCAAGCTTCCATGAATTCCTCAATTAACTTGTTTTTGATCATCACAAATCCTTATTTCAGTTTTATATTTTTTACATTTTTAATAAAAATCATTTTTGTATCACTACCCTTCTAATGCACAACATGGGTCATGTATTTACTATGGAATTTCACAGGAACTACTGACATTTGTAAGTGTTTGTAGTCAAAAACATATTTACTGATCTTTTGAAAGACAACCAAAGATTAGGCTCTTGAATCTCGAATATGTCCAATACTATTTGCTTGCTAGCTGTTTACATATTCTAGTATAGATAGCTTTTATTAGCTAAGACAGTAAATACATGAATAACTGACTAATGTGCATATGAAAATATTCTTGAATGGATGAATATGGGTCATTTTCCACCCATGTTGTGCATTAGAAGGGGTTTGCTTAGCTTGTGCATCAAAGGGTTAATAGTTTTAGCTCATAATAACACAGTGGACGCAAAGCATGGCATAGTAGGGCATCACATGTTTACCCATTTGCTCAAACTGGGGGCAGTTTGGAGCAACCAGTACATCTTTACATGTATGGGCAATGAGAGTACTCAGAAGAAACCCACACAGATACCAGGAGGACATACCAAACTTCTTACAGATAATGACCAGTGACCTTGGCAAAGTTTATTAAATATACCAGGCTTTCCTAAATTTATAGTAAAAAATAAACCTTTCCGTTGAAATACAGTCCATTAAGGACAGTGGGTAATGCTGATGGACTGTTTGACTTTCCAGTTTATGAGGATGGTGTTGCTATGGTGAGTACTATTAGAAGTGCTTGTTAGACTTCTTAATCTTTTATTCATTTATTGTCCGTTTTACCACTGCTTTATCCTGCTCAGAGTCGTGGTTGGTCTGAAACATTGGGCAAGGAAGGCATAAAAACAGCTCAGAGAGGAAGCCTTTGGACTTGTAGGGGGGAAACCGAAGCTCCTGGAGGAAATGCACAAGGACACGGATAAAACTCCACACAAAGGACAATTGCCAGGCAAAGGAATGAAACCCAGACACTTATTGCTGAGACTACAGCTCTAGGGCATCACATACTTACCCATTTGCTCAAACTTGGGGGCAATCTGGAGCAACCAGTTCATTTTTACATTTTTAGGCAGTGGAAATACCCAGAAGAAACCAAACTTCTAACAGATAATAACCAGTGACTTGGTTCAAACCCCGTTCCTCAGGAACTATGTTCTGGCCCTTTTCTCTTTTGCAAGTTAGTTGGGATGAAGTGGTGAACATCAATGACTACAAATGGACACAACATGAATCCTAATGCAATCATATACAATATATGTCCAACAGTTTGTAGACACTCGACCATGAGCTTGTAGGATATCCCAGTCCTCACTATGGACTTTATCACAGACTGAATAAACAAAACTCCATCTTTTGTTGTAGTTCTACTTTTAGTTCAATTAAATTTTTTGTATGTATGATTTGTGTAAATCCTTCAGGCCACCCAAAGAAGATGGGGGTTCCTGCTGAGTTTGATTTCTCTCAAGGTTTCTTCCTGTATTTTTGAGGGAGTTTTTCCTTGCCACTGTCGCCCTCGGCTTTCTTAACAGGGGTTTTTGGTCTGTTGGTCCTGGATTCTATAAAGTTGCTTTGATACAATGTCGATTGTAAAAAGTGCTATACAAATACAATTGAATCCAAACTCATGGGAATTAATATGGAGTTGCCCAACTTTCTAATTTCTTTATATCTACGTTTTTAGTTCCACTCTATACCAATGGTTTTTAAATTAGCTTAGGTCAGGTCTACTGAGTTTCTCCACTCAGCAATAGAGGTGCAGAATCAATTTAGAGATTTTTTTGTGGATGTAATATTTTGAAAAGTGCCGTCTGTCCCTGTCCGTGAGCTTCAACTTGTCGCCAGTTACACTTCAAGGCCTGCATCTAAAAGTTTGGTAAATCTTCTGGGAAATATCATGCAGGCAGAGTAATACAGGGTAAACATGCATTACTCAAAACTGAAAACTGAAAAACACTATCTAGTCTGCTATAAAATGGAACAAACAACTCCTGATCCTCCCATTAGAATCGTAGCAACAGTGTTTACATAATGCAGTCTTGTGATGAGCTGCTCTGTCAGTGCTTTTACAGTTTAAATACAATGTGTGTGATGAGTACATGTAGCCTGAGGATCTGTTTAAAGTGAAAACTGCACAACAGAATGATGACATTAAAAATGAAGGTTTCAGTCCTCTTTACAATTATAATTATACCAAAGAAAAACTATGCCAAGTATATTGTGCCAGAGAACCAAAATGTACAGTGTATCACGAAAGTGAGTACACCCCTCACATTTCTGCAAATATTTCATTATATCTTTTCATGGGACAACACTATAGACATGAAACTTGGATATAACTTAGTAGTCAGTGTACAGCTTGTATAGCAGTGTAGATTTACTGTCTTCTGAAAATAACTCAACACACAGCCATTAATGTCTAAATAGCTGGCAACATAAGTGAGTACACCCCACAGTGAACATGTCCAAATTGTGCCCAAATGTGTCGTTGTCCCTCCCTGGTGTCATGTGTCAAGGTCCCAGGTGTAAATGGGGAGCAGGGCTGTTAAATTTGGTGTTTTGGGTACAATTCTCTCATACTGGCCACTGGATATTCAACATGGCACCTCATGGCAAAGAACTCTCTGAGGATGTGAGAAATAGAATTGTTGCTCTCCACAAAGATGGCCTGGGCTATAAGAAGATTGCTAACACCCTGAAACTGAGCTACAGCATGGTGGCCAAGGTCATACAGCGGTTTTCCAGGACAGGTTCCACTCGGAACAGGCTTCGCCAGGGTCGACCAAAGAAGTTGAGTCCACGTGTTCGGCGTCATATCCAGAGGTTGGCTTTAAAAAATAGACACATGAGTGCTGCCAGCATTGCTGCAGAGGTTGAAGACGTGGGAGGTCAGCCTGTCAGTGCTCAGACCATACACCGCATACTGCATCAACTCGGTCTGCATGGTCGTCATCCCAGAAGGAAGCTGACGCACAAGAAAGCCCGCAAACAGTTTGCTGAAGACAAGCAGTCCAAGAACATGGATTACTGGAATGCCCTGTGGTCTGACGAGACCAAGATAAACTTGTTTGGCTCAGATGGTGTCCAGCATGTGTGGCGGCGCCCTGGTGAGAAGTACCAAGACAACTGTATCTTGCCTACAGTCAAGCATGGTGGTGGTAGCATCATGGTCTTGGGCTGCATGAGTGTTGCTGGCACTGGGGAGCTGCAGTTCATTGAGGGAAACATGAATTCCAACATGTACTGTGACATTCTGAAACAGAGCATGATCCCCTCCCTTCGAAAACTGGGCCTCATGGCAGTTTTCCAACAGGATAACGACCCCAAACACAACCTCCAAGATGACAACTGCCTTGCTGAGGAAGCTGAAGGTAAAGGTGATGGACTAAACCCAATTGAGCACCTGTGGCGCATCCTCAAGTGGAAGGTGGAGGAGTTTAAGGTGTCTAACATCCACCAGCTCCGTGATGTCATCACGGAGGAGTGGAAGAGGATTCCAGTAGCAACCTGTGCAGCTCTGGTGAATTCCATGCCCAGGAGGGTTAAGGCAGTGATAATAATGGTGGTCACACAAAATATTGACACTTTAGGCACAATTTGGACATGTTCACTGTGGGGTGTACTCACTTATGTTGCCAGCTATTTAGACATTAATGGCTGTGTGTTGAGTTATTTTCAGAAGACAGTAAATCTACACTGCTATACAAGTTGTACACTGACTACTCTTAGTTATATCCAAGTTTCATGTCTATAGTGTTGTCCCATGAAAAGATATAATGAAATATTTGCAGAAATGTGAGGGGTGTACTCACTTTCGTGATACACTGTACATTCATTAACTAATTCACTTAGTCATTGTCAGTTTCACCACCACTTTATCCTGGCCAGGGTTGCTGTGGTTTTCATTTATTTGGAGTCAGGAAACACACACATACTCATACTTCAGGCAAATTTAGTACCCCCAACTGGCCTGACAGCATTGGACTTGCAGAAGGAAACCAGAGCATACAGAGGAAACCCACACAAACACACAAGGCCCTTCCTAACACATGTTTACTGCATCAAATGTGATTGTCTGATCTAGACGGATAAAGCAAGCTAATAAAGTGTCATTTAGCTGTGTAATTTTTGTTATAAAATGTGTAAAATATGTCCCTAAATATAATATAAAATGGGAAACTGACAAAAATAACGAGTAACTGTGTCTCAAAGAAGACCCCCCCCACACACACACACAAACACAAGAAAGAGGTAACACATCCAAGCATATTACATTTACATGATTAGGCAAACGCTTCTATCCAATGCAAGCAACTGAGAGTTGGGGTCTGCTAAGGGTACTAACAGTAGCGACTAGGCGGTCATGGGGCTTAAACCAGCTACTTCTGATCAGCACCTTAAACACTGAGGTAAAACAGCGCCATATTGATTCAATTTCAAATGTCAAGCTGTTGTAATGCGTGATTATTTTTAATGCCTTATTTTAACAAATCATTGGAAAGGGTGATTGGGTGGCACAACACTAGGCTAAGCTCAGGGAAGATTCCACTGCAACAGCGACTCCTGCTGTCTGGTACAAGTAGTGGAATTGAAAATTATGTCGGTGTGACGCAATAAGACGTACCTTGCTTGGCAGCAGGGATGGACTGGCCATCGGGAGGGTCGGGAGTTTTCCCGGTGGGCCGCTCTGTATGTGGGCCGCTGAGAGAGTGAAAAATAAATTCTGTTTTAAATATTCCTGAATAATAATCCTGAAGCGTGCATTGGCCCACCACAGTATCCTCGCTGCATGTCCATTGGCCAATCATAGAAATGTCCCTCCCCCAGGATAAACCGTAATCACAACCACCAGTACAAAAACTATGAATGAGTGCGAGATGGAGAAAGGGTCGAAAAAGTGTAAAGGAGGTGCAGAAAAAGCCCGTGATGGAAAAAAAAAGAAGCTGCAAGCAGAAGCAGAAAAGTGCAGGAAACTGGACAACCTGTTTGGCAGTGAGGAACTACAGCATATCCAAAGAGCAGAAAAGGAAAAGTTCAGAGCCTCTGCTTCGTTAGTAACGCCGTTTAAGAAGAGACTGTGGGCCCATCTCAAATGTCGCCTATGCCCTACTTAGGGTACTTCCTAACAGTACAAACCATTTCTTTTAGCAGTCACTGAATGATTAATAAGTAGTTATCTAAGCTACTGTTGGATATCAGGAGCTTTAAACCAGCCGTTTTAAGGACGATTTTTGTAAAATATCATGTCCAACATAGTGCACTACATAGGGCGGTGGATATAATTTGAGATGGTACCATTAGTCTCTGCTGTTCAGAAAAAGTAAACACTATCTTGTCCTCTGTAATACAGAAAGGAAAATGCAGCTGTTCAGGACATTTTTAGTGATTATGTTCATAGCTCACATGGTTAATTTCCCTTGTCAACATATAAAGTATTTATTTCTTTGCTCATCGGAGCAATGCACTAATTTGGAACAAACGTGAATCACGTGTGAATAAAAGTGCGAAAAAAGCATATTTACCAGTGTTAAAGGTTTAATGAAAGAAAGGTTTAATTTTATTTCTTGCGGTTTAATGAGACAGGATGGGGAAATCCAATAGAACCATTTAAGAAATTGTAAATTTTAGATGTGATAGATGGATAGAACTATTAATCCCAAAGGAAAGTGTTGGAAATATATATATTTGTTTGTAGTTATTTTTTTATTATTTTAATTTTTATTATAGTGAGTTATTAACTTAAGTGGTAAGATAGATGAAAACTATTAATATCAATCATCTAACATTTGATTAGGGGGTGATATGTGTGGCGCAATGTGCTTGTAGTGGGCTGGTCAAGAAAAAAGTCCAGGGCTGAATTTTATTCCCAGTCCAGCCCTGCTTGGCAGTGACGTCGCTGGTGTAATTTTCTTGCTTAAAAAAATAATGTAAGTTTTTGAACGTCAAACAGCGTCCAAAAACGATCTCCGGAAAAGAAAGTTCACATTAAAATTTTTTTGACATGACCATATGTATGAAATATAAAAATACCTATATCTTTATTATGGCTTATTAAGCTAATGAAAAATTATTGAAATATTTATTTCGAATTTTATATATTTTTTAATTGTGTGGCTGAGCTATTAACAAATGTATTGTTTACATTTAATGTGAAAATTATTGTGAAACAAATGCACATTAATGCAGATGCTAAAATGAAGTTTATATTGAATTTTATCAGATTTGTTTTGATTCGTCAGAACAAAGTTTCTCTCTGAAGCCTTTGAACTCTTGATCTTGTAACACTTCAAGCTTAAGAACTTGAAGCAGATGCTTTTTAGCCAGCACAGCATACACTAAATACAGTTTGCTGAGCGTGTCATTATAAAGTGCACTTAAACCAGCTGCAATTCTTGACAGCCATAATGCTACCTAGACAACAAGTTTGTTAAACATACCAGGCTTTCCTAAATGTAGTTTAAATAAACCTTTCTGTCCATTAAGCACAGTGGGTAATGCTGACAATGTTTGATTTTCCAGTTTATGAGGATGGTGTTGCTATGGTGAGTACTATTAGAAGTGCTCGTTAGGCATCTTAATCTTTTTATTTGTCCGTTTTACCACCGCTTTATCCTAGTCAGTCATGGTGGGTCCAATCCAGTGGGCAAGGACTGCATGAAAACAGCTCAGAGGTCACCAGTTCATCACAGGGCAATTCCTAGTAGCTTAAATTGGCCTGACTTCATGCCTTTGGATTTGAACTCTAGCCACTGCACCACAGTGCTATTCAGTCAGCTATTTTTTAACCACATCCAAGGTGCAATTCCAGCATGATTGTGAAGTAAAGCAGTTATTACAAATATTGGCTAATATTCCCACATCAAGTGTACAAAGTAAAATTAAAACTACAAATCCCAGCAGGTCACAGTACCCGTTTTCAAACCCTTCTTCCACTATAGCTCGACCATGACTATTTGAATTTCACCATCACTGGAAGTTAGTACTTCTCAAAATGCAACTGGAAATATTCTGTGCTCCAGGATTCATGCTACCAATGTCAACATGTTTTGAAAGGTTGTGGGAAATTTTTTGCTAATCATGACCTTACAATAAAGTGTCACAAGTAACCAGATCTGCACATGAGGCATAATGACACTAATCTGAGGAATGATTTTAAACTTGCTAAATTGCTACAGGCATCTTATCTTGCTTATTTTAAGATAGGAAATTTAATTACTATTGTAACCAGTTAAGAGCTCATAGTTAATTGATAAAGCAACCAAACACCATTAAACTTTTAACCAGGTTTATTGAACAGGTATAAACAAAAGGACGCTGCACTGATTAGTCTGGAAAATCCAGAAAAAGTTCACATGGTCAAGAAAAAGCTCCAACTGGGCAGCCAGGCATTAGACACTTCCTCAATCAAGGTGGTCAGCTTGGCAGATGGTAGGCACCATAGAATGTCACCTCAGATGGGCTTTTAACAAGACACGAGGAATCCAAGATGAACAGGATCTCAGCTGCAGCAGACAGGTTGGAGTTTACTTTGACCTCTGCCTCATCTTTCTCCTTTTACGCTTCAGCCTAGGGATGAAAAGAACCCATTAGATTTTCCATGAAGTGTTGCAATTTACAACAGTCGAGCTGGGTGGTAAAATAAGGTGCTTACCTGCGCATGCGCTTCTTCCTCCACTGTAAAAGGAACACAAGTGATTAATTTACACAAACATACATGGTGAGGAAACACTAGCACAAACACTCCAGTATCTAAGTTAAGGTTTAAGCAGATTCAACTTTGACACCTAAAAAACTTGAAGCAGGACTAAATGCAGATCATAACCAGTTAAGAAGCCCTGAAACAACCTCACTTGTAGTGGGGGAAAATTGATTTGCTCCAGCCTTAATAAATAAAATTATAACGTCCATGCAACACTTGTAGCTTCAGTGGGAAAGACTAGTTTGTTCTAGTATTGCTAATCAAGCTAAAACGTCCAGGCCACAATGTACACGCCTAGTGGAAGATGTCCATGGTAAGGGTGACTAAAAAAAAGGTACGTTCGTCCTGAAAGCCTACAGCAAGTATAGAAACTGATCAATACATTGAACTGGATTGCATATAAAGCAGAACTTTACTCTCAAGACTCAGATCCATTTTGTACAATGTCGGATCAATTCCAACAGTTCACATGGGATGATTTACTGCAGTTATAAATCGTGTCGAGTACCAAATTAAAGCATAATTTAGCATCAACCTGCTATCTTCACCTTTAAGCATTTGACTATAAAATGTAGTAAAACTTAAAACCAGTGACTAAAATACCAGTAAATAAGCACAACATGCAAGTACACTGAGCAACTGCTGGCTACAGTATTAGCAAACGGTCGCGTACGGCTAAGCACTCCACGCCATAAAGAGCTAATGCTAAAGCTAACAGGGCCCGTCTGCTAAGCTATGAACGTTCACATTATAAATTTAGTTGTTGCCTGTTAGAATAAGAAATTCTGTTACAGTACCAATTAGTCACGTTGCAGTACAACTAGAACGCAAATATTGCACACAATTTAGTCCGTGTTTGAGGTAAATGCAGGAAGACGCCATTTTTTTGGATACACAAACCTCGACGTTACCAACAAAAGCTTCTCTAAACACCGTCCGGCTATACAAATATTCTTGTTGTAAAGTTATTACACTTTAAAAGACAAGTTAAAGGTCAATGTATATTTTTTTGCTGACACTAGTTAGTTACTAATCCGCAGTACAAGCTCCATTAGCCACATTGCGCCCAGGCACCATGCTAATCTAAACACACACAATTAACCTTTAATTAATGAGAAAATCCCAAACTTACCTTCGCTCTCATGTTGGAGACGTTTCTGTAAAAACAAAACAGAAGAAATTAGTACCGGATGGCTTTTTAATAATCAGGATTACTTAGGATTGAGAAAGCTGTTGTAAGAGAGCAGCTCTGTGCCTCACCTCGTAGAGTGGAGGTAACGACTTCAAGAGGGCGTCATAGCTGGGATGGAAGTATTTTATACTGCAGGTTACGTCACGATCTCGCGATAGCGCCTGCGTCTATTTGTGGTCGCGTTTCAAATTGTGCACTACAAACTAAGTAGGGTGCTAAATTAGTAGCACAGCTATTGGAGAATAGAACGCTATTTAGTAGCGCACGGTGTTATTTAAGACGGAACCACTGACAGAAAGGTAATCAATACAGTACAAGGGGGAATGATATGTAGAATAGATTTCACTGCACAGTATACAGTATATTTATTGTACGTCATTACTTTATTAATAAAAACCACTAAATAATGAAGCAGTAGCAGGATGCGATAAAGTATGTCTGCAAGCTTGATTCATTCTCTAATCGTAGCATAACCGTGCCTTTATAAAACACTAGGAGCACTGCAGCAAACAACCCATGTGCTGTGCTGCACCCACTTCAATGACACTCAATGATTAATGCCTATGGCTTTGAAATCGGATTCCAACACGATCATGGTCAGGTTGTACATACTTGTGACCATATAGTGTAGATATAAACACTGTCTATATAGTAGGGTGACTAATTTAGATTTCAAAAAAGAGGACACATGGCAGCATGGGCCAGAGGGACACCTGTACTGGGTGAGAGTTGGGGGTGGGGTGGGGTGTATGTGGGTTGCATTTACATTTACTGCATTAAGCAGACACTTTTTTCCCAAAGTGACTTACTGTACTGTGACAGTATAATGTGTAAACAGTTGAGGGTTCAGGGCCTTGCTTAACAGTGACAACCTGGCAGTGGTGAGGCTTGAACCAGCAACCTTTTGATTATGAGTCCAGTACCCTCACCGCTAGGGTACAACTGCCTGTAATTTAATGTACCACTGTACTAATTTCATGTAATTGGTGGCACCATGGCAATGTGTATAAAGTAGGGGTTTAAATATTTCACATATACATCAAACCATGCAACTATGTTATATAAATAAATATAACATAGTTAACTTAAATAAATAAACAGCTACTTTTTAACAAGAAAACTAACAAATGCAAATATGGTCAAATAATCTTTTAATTCAGCATGTAGCCCTAAACAATAATAATAATAAATAAAATAGTTCTTCAGTAGAGGTATTTTAACAGAATATGGTGTTATCAAGGCGTTGACAGTAACCTCTATCTTAGTACGTGCATTTGGAAATGTTCAGAATCAGTGAGAGACTTTTTAACAAGGCAGATGTGAGGTCCATTGATCTATATATAGCTGTTGTGATGCTTTGTGGTGTGAAATGCAGATTTTTTTATTGTGATTTGTCTGTGAATTTCATTTGCACTTAGAACTTTCAGTGTAGATATAAAGCTACATCACAAAACATGCCCCAAAAGCTCCAAATACAGAATTTTCCAGTTAAACAAATCACTCCTTAAAAAGCCTTGAAACATGAATATTACAACAGGTAAAGCATCAGAACTTGAACACAAGAGTAAGAAAAAAATATGATGACAAGAATTCAACAGTTCTGCCATTTTGTATTTATTTACTGAGATCTCTTTTACAACAACAGTTTGATAAGAAAATATTCTTGGAAAAGGAGTAAACCCACTCAACACAGTCCCCTGTAGGAAGTGTCCTCTGTAAATACAGGTGGTCTGTTTGCATGTAGCACCTCCTGATCTGTAACCACCTTTAGAGAAGCCTGGGTTCAATTCACTGAGACTACATACAGATGTTTGGAAGCACAAAACAGATGTGTGGAGCCCACAGCATTGGCACAGAGCTAACATGGAGGTAGTTAGACAGGTAGAAGGCAAGACCAGATGGCTTGGGGCGTATTGAGACTGGCAATGTCGGTTCTGTTCTTGGTTGGTCAGCAATGTTGGCAGTCGAAAGCAGAGAGATCATTCTCTACTTGTCAGTCTCATTCGGCACCTTCGTGGGCTGTCCGGTGGCGTTCTCTACCGTTTTAATGGCCTGCATGAAGACAGTGATATGAGCACAAGTATTGCAGAGTAAAAGTAATACATATTAAACATATTATAATAATAGTAATATAAATAAATATAGTAATACATATTATATGGTGTTGAGATCCTTACAGTGTTTGTGTATTGTTTTCAAACTAGCAGAAAACAGTGTTGACAATACTGACTGAGAAAATTGACGATTTAAGCTCTCTGCCAGTGATCATCATTTAGAGAAGAATACCTGGATGAAAACTTGGTTGATTTGTAAAACTTTGTTACATTCTTCAAGGGTTATAAATCTTACTGAAGAGCTGCACAGCCCAGCCATGACAAGCTATTTCAGGACTATAAACCATTGGATTGCTTTCTAAAATGCAAACCCGGTCTCCCCGTTTCACAGTTTACTAGTCAGCATGTACTTTTTGTCATTATACTCCTTTAAAGTTGAAGTTCCAGGTGCTGTGAAACAGTGAGCATCAGTTTCTGCCCGCCATTATGTGTGGCTCATCTGACAGTGTCAAATAAACAATCTGTCTCGTTGGCAGCTGAACCGGTCAGTAACAAGGCTCAAGAAACAGAAAACTGAGGAGTTAAATACATTTTTTTTAAAAAGCATGTTAAATCAACATGGTCCCAAGTCTCTTACTGCAAAAAGAACCAACCTTCTTTTTCTTCTTCTTTTGGGCCTTCCGACTGATTGAGCTTTGCAACAAGGCCTGTAGATTAAAAACAAAGAACATAAAATATCAGACTCTTGAAATACCCTGGATCCTTACTGTCTGAATAAAATAAAAGTCAAAGTAATTGTAAGAAACACTGCTGTTTTATATATCTGCATTTTCCACACTGTCGCAACTTTTTCTGATTTGGAGTTGTACTTCATGCTTACCTTCAGCTCAGGGTCCTGCACTTCATGCTCAGATTTGTAGAGCTCCGGATCATAGTAGCTGCTGGTGATTCTAAGGGGTCCGTTGGGCATGAGCAGCACAGTAAATTTAAACTGAGCAACATACTCACCTAGGAAGAGAGGGAAAAAATGGCCTTAGACAAAAAAGCAGGCATTAAGTAGAACAGCAGCACTTGAGTGGTGCAGCGGTAGTGACGAATTGGCCGCTGAGACGACCCTTAACGGGAGCGGCTGACAGGATTCATTCATGTAAGCACCTGACCATTAGCTTGCTGCACACCCCATTATAAAAACACAGCGGCCACTCCCTTAAGCCTTCACCAGAAAAGCTTCCTACAAGATTTTGGACTGTTTCTGATGAAATTTGTGGCCAATTCCTTTAAATGCGCATTTGTGAGGTCAGGCACTACTAACAGAGAAGGCGGCCTGTCCAGCAATCCTAAAGAAGTTAAGGTCAGTGCTCTTCTCCAATCTTGCCCCAAAACTAGCATATAATGCATTTTATAAATGTTATTTTATACACCTATAAGCAACGTGCGTGGCTAAAACACCTGAACTCAATATTTAAAAAACCCGGTGTCCACATTCTTTTGGCAATTTAATCTGATCACTGCCAATTTGGTCAGATTATTATTCTGTCGTAGTGTGATTAGTGAATTTTGTACGTTGAATGTGTTTACAGGCTGTTAATGACTGACCCTCTTTCTCGTGCAGGATGGTGTATGGCAGCAGCAGCTCATGCTTGGTACACTCCACCACCCCCAGCCGGGCTTTGCTCTCATCCTCAAATGCCCTGAGGAGGAGAAGGAGAAAGAATCAGACAGACAACAGTACCAGGAATCTTGTGTTGGATTCTTTATCAACCACCAGATCCTGCAGGTTTGTTTTTGACAGTCTCATAGGAACAGCTCAGATCCTCACACAGGCTCTTGTCCCATCACACATATTTACTAACTTCAAAGCCTGTAGAATGCTGCAGTTCATCTTGTTTAATCAAACTTCTTCATGGCTTCCTGTCACATAATCAAGTGCAAAACCCTTTTCTTAGCTTTCCAAATCATAAAAAACTACTTTCTTTTCTCAACATTTCTAGATTAAGGGTAAAACAGTGGGAATCGGTTTCTCACTGCCATGGAAACACGTATTTTCTGACTACATCATTTAAACAGCCTTAATCTGTGCGTGTAAATGCATTCAAAAATCAAATCAAAAATCAAAAATACCTGAGAGTGAAGGGCATGGCATCAAAGCGTCTCTCCACTTCACTGAAAAACATCCTTGACGTCTTCATTTTTAACCCATACTGCTTGCTTGGGTCGCGCTTATACACGGTGGTCCTCTGTCCTGAATCTTTAGGCTGGATTAGAAACACTAAAGTTACTATATTACTATAACTTGTAGCATTGCACAATGTTAAAAGGACACTACACTCTGAGAGCTGCTGCTTACCTTGCCCTCTCCTGTGCTGACCAGAATATCCACAGCATACACCTCATGTACCTCAAACTCTGCCTTCTCATGATCCTTCCTAAACAGAAAAAAACAAATATTTTAAATCAATAGGAAAGTCAAATGTAAACCCTTATTTTCCCTTTAATTTAGACTTATCTAATTCCTCATTGCACTCACAACCATTCAAAGCAGGCACAGGACCCATGCTGGCTCACAAGAGCAGCAGGCCCAGCACATACGAGGGCCAAAAGTCTGAAAGCACTTATGAACATGCTTCTATATTTGCATTTTCTTGATCTTAAAGGAACATTTTTTTTTATTATTGATGAAAAATGACAATTTGATTAAAATGTTAAAATGCAAAAAAATCTGGGGAAAATGCAAAAAACAAACGTGTTCACTAGTGCTTTTAGGCTTTTGGCCCCACTGAACGTCCTTTGGCATGTGTGCATCACATCAGCTGCTTCTTTTCCCTGAACATTGGCGACTTCCTACTGGGAGCTTTAACGTTCCGAGAATCATGTTATGTTCTCTGTATTTCTGTTAATGGGACACTATAAAAACGAGGGTTATTGATTTGAAGAAATTAGCAAAAACTGCATTAACACTAGGTGCTTCATTCACAGCAAATTAGGGAGTCATACTGTAACAATAAAGTGCCTTGGTCAAACTGTTGCCGCAAAATTGAAAGCATATAATTAATTTTACATAAGTGATTTTATACACTTTTGGCTATATAGTGTACTTGCTTAGAACACTTTAACTTTTAATGATTGGGTGGCACTTCAGTGTAATATGCTAGTCTAGTTTAAGCTTGGGCGGTGCCACAGGCCTGGCTTAGCGTTCAACAGACACACCTGGCTGTCTGAGGTAGGGGAAAACAGACAAGAATTCACCTCCTTGCAACTGTAATGGTGACTTATTGTGTGGCTGAGGAGCCAGAACAAGTGGCAGACAAATACATAGTCCAACATGTATTACACCATGCTGGGATAAAAGATGCAGCCGACAGCTTCACATGTTGGAGTTATGTGCAAGTCTGTGGCCCTTACTAGCCAGCAAGGGTGTGGTGCAGCCGGCACAGGTTGCCTAGGTACACAGGGAAATTAAGTATATCCAAATGGACACAAGGTAAATAGGAGAAGGAAAAAAAAACAGTGCAGACCAAATCAGAACTGTTTACGCACCTCATGTTGTAGATTCGATATGGCTCAATGTCCTTCTTCATCATATAAGCATGTCACATTTGATTGTAAACAAAATTCAATGATATAAAAACCACCCTCTCACCTCTGCTGGTCTGTGGGGTTCTGAATGATGGTCTTCTCTCCATCAGTGATGTGCTGCTTCAGCTGGTAGGACAGCATGCCTGCAAAAAGAAGAGCACTAGTGATAATTATGTAAAATAATATATAAAATATAACTTATGTTACACAGACATTTTGTCTTTAAATATGTGAACAGTAATGAATGTAAAAAAAGATTCTACAGTTGACTTCAACTAAAGGTCATTCAGGTGCACCTCACCTTCAATAGGTGTGCATTTGAAGGACTCTGCAATCTTATTCCAGGCTTCAGTGACCTGTGTATTCTGAAAAAATGAACCATAAACAGAAACAATAATTCAGCCTTACTCAGCTAATTAATCTTAGAAGCCCCTGCTCCAAAAATGTCAGGAACCATTGCAGAAATCATTTACATAACAAGACTGCAATCAAATACACATTTGTAAGTGCCCTCACCTGGTTTCCAGGCTTAACAAGACGCAGCGCTGCTTCAGCACAAAGATGAGCGGCTTTCATCACATCCGCCTTTCGTCCTGTCACTGGAGCATCCTACAAGACAAGCACAACGTAGTAAGATTAACCTGGCTCAATAGGCAGATTAACACAGTCAAGTTTTCCAAGAGCACCAAAGTTAAGATCATCTCTATTACCAAAGATTAGTGTTAAATTAAAGCATAGTGTTCCACCATAACTGACCAAAGGTGATGTTTGAACAAAGGTCCACAGAACCCTGACATTCAGACTTTACTTTTTCAGCATTTCGCAGACGCTTTTATCCAAAGCGACTTACACAATGAGCGGAACACGATGAGCAATTGAGGGTTAAGGGCCTTGCACAGTGGCAACTTGGTGGTGGCAGGGCTTGAACCGGCAACCTTCTGTTTACTAGTCCAGTACCTTAACCACTGAGCTGTCACTGGCCCAGACTATCTAGCTAGTGGTAAAAAACAAACCAAAACCAAGAGTTACAAACCTTGGTGGCACCAAGAACAAGGCTGTGTGCTATATTGGAGATGAAGCCATCCACGTGCACTCCAAGATCACTGCAAATACAAAAGCAAAGCACTCCACATTTAACACTGGTCTGATTAGTCCCAAACAACTGAAGTACCCAAATGTTATTGAGTTACGCAATTATACAGAAGGTTATTGTTCACTTAAGTCCTCCATTATGGCCATACCAACTAAAAAAGAATGATAGACTTTTCTATTAAAGAGAACAAACTCCTGATTTTGGCTGATACAAATAAATTTAAGCTGTTCTTTGGTGTTCCTTCCAAAGCTATGTTCCCAATTGTTTGTGCTAATTGTTTGAATATAGCTGAACACCCTTTTTCACTGGAGAGTGTTTTTCTTTAAAAAATACTTTCATAATTCAGATTATGTATCCAATTATTTCCTATATGTATATATATTTATATTTAATTTTTTGGCTGCTCTTTTCTATATGGATCGCCACAGTAAATCTGGTCCACATACCAAACTTGGCACATGAGAGTTTTTATGCCGGGTGCCCTCTCTGATGCAACCCCTCTACTGCTATATGTGCTTGGGCATTGACAATGCACTGTCAAAAACACCTTCCAATAGCTAGGGTGTTTTGGCTATTCACCACCAGCATTCAAACCCTGGATCCCCAAATTTCAGCAATAGTGGGCTAGCATATTTTACTGCTTTGCCACCCAAGTGAGCTCATGAATAAATAAATCAATCAATAAATAAATAAATAAATATATACAATCCAAAACTATTTACATTTTAACCAAGTCGCCATCCTGCAGTATGTAGTCTGGGTCACTCTTCAGGGGTGAGAAGTGGCACACACAGTTGTTGACAGACACACAGGTGGGAAAAGCAATACCTGTTAAACACACAAACAGTGCTTCTTAAAAATCTCTCATTTACATGGACACACTCCGATCATTAAGCAGAAAGCTACTACTATTACCTTTCTTGATCTCCTTCTCCTTTTTGAACACCTTGTTCGTCTCGGCTGAGATGAAGGCGTCTCCTTTTTCACACAAGCTGAGCGCAGAGACTCCAGGCTTGGCTGTGTCTATGAGCATTCGTAAAGCCTCTGGAAAAGAGATAGGACACCCACCAAATAATAAGACTTCGTTAAAATGCAACGAAAATATTTGTGAACGGACTGTGACCGACCAAGTAGATCAAATGATGAGATGTAAAAGCAACCTCACATTTCCCTCATGGAAAATTTAATATTGCTTCAAATTATTCCTTGGATTTTACTGATTATGTATCATTTGAGTCTTTTAGCAGTGTGTTACAGTGTTGAAATGTTATGAAGATAATATCAGGATCATTCTGCTTTATTGTTAGCCAAAGCACTTTCTGTTTTTGCATTTTTTTTCTTCTACCAAACACCACAGTTCAAAATGTCTTCAAGTGTTTCAGCTGCATACTGGGGTCAAAAATGTATTTTTATTTATTAAGAGGCACAAAGGCACATCAGTAATAAGTAGGGATGTAACGATGCACCACATGTGCAGTTAGAAAATCTGTGCACAATTTGCCACTATTCAAATCGGTTATTCATTTAAGATGAATCGATATTTACTTTAAACCGCAGAGGGCACTGGCGCTCTTCACATTGCCTGGTTGACGGCACTTCACAAAGTTGCCAGGTAGGGGATTTTCCAGCCATATTTATTTATGTGAGGATACTTTCTTTATTTGTATTATTCATTTATTTATATGTTGGACTTGTTTTAAAATTTAATTTCAGTTTTTTTCACAATAAGCATTATTTGGCATAGTTTGTATCTACCTCAAAAATAAAAGGGCATTCATTATTTAGATAAATAAAAGATAAGCACAAATACAGTATTTTATTTTTTTTAAAGAGAAATAATAAAAAGAAACTGTCATAATTTGTCTTCAATTTCATTTTGTTTGAAAAAAATCGTATCGTGAATCGTATCGCATTGTGGGTTGAGTGTATCGTTACATCCCTAGTAATAAGTGTGCCATGCAACATGAAGGTCTTGGGGTCAAAACTCACTTCCAGTTACTATCTGTTTGGTTTTCTTTTCAGCCCCTGAAAACATGTAACATGCTGGATGGGCCGCTCCACATGAGTGTAGGTGTGTAAGTGGGTAACAACCTGTAATGGACTAACAACTTGTCAAAAGTGTATTCCCATTTTCATAGAGGGTTCATAGTAATGTTCATAGTAGTGGTTAACTAAAAAAAAGCAATTTGATTGTTATGTATTATGTATCCCACTGGTTGATGTTGACCTTGAATGTAACAATAATTCATATCAAATTTGTGTTCAAAGTTTTAATCTGGGTGTGGGACAGTTTGGGTGTGGGTTCTTTATCAGTACTTCCAAATGCAAATGATAAACAAAACTGTGTAAAAACATAATAAATTTGACATTATTCATGTATTTGTTTATTTATCTCAAAACAGACCAAAACTCTATTTAAACTCTATTAAAATAGACCATAAACTTTAAACTCTATCCCTCCATAAGATAATGGCCCCCATAGAGCATGTCATACCATGCAGAAGCTGGACGCATGTCCAGGGTACATGTAGTGCACTTATTAAGGGAATAAGTGAGTCATTTAGGATACAGCCAGACAAGTGGCGCGAAGCCAGTACTTCATCTTCCACAGTAAAATAAACTAACAGCTTCCAAAATCTCAAACTTACGGTTAGCTATGTCAGCTCCCATTTTGTATTTAGTAACGACCAGGTCGTCAGCGACCGTCTGCTCCTGCTGCTCCTCTTCTCCTGACATTTTCTCTCAGTACGAACACGAAGACAGAAACAGCACGAGAACAGTGCAGCCGCAACTTTCCTCTCAGCTTAACCACGCTCTCTTCTCTTTACACATCCAACATGTCCGCTACTGTCACAGCGTCAACATAAAAGTCCTTCCTGTAACCGAGAGACGCATGAGAGAGCGGTTTACCCTGTTTAGCATTGTGTGTAAAAGCACCTCAGAATTATAATGCTGAGTAAAGTGAAAATCCTTTTACACATGCCAAACATAATTTTATTTAGAAAATACAAACAGTAAAATCTGACAAATTCTGCCTTCATAAATGTACATTTACCACATTTAGCAGACCTATTTATCAAAAGCTGTCGCCTCACAGCAAGATGGTACTGGGTCCCTCCTGTGCGGAGTTTGCATGTTCTCCCCGAGTCTGCGTGGGTTTCCTCCTGGAGCTCCGGTTTCATCCCACAGTCCAAAAACATGCAGTCAGGTTAATTGGAGACACTGAATTGCCCTATAGGTGAATGAGTGTGTGTATGTGTGTGTGTATATGTGTGTCTGGCCTGCGATGGACTGGCGCCCCGTCCAGAATGTTACTTTTTTTGCCTTGCGCCCATTGAAAAGCTGGGATAGGCTCCAGCACAATCCAAGCATCTAAGGGTTAGGGACTTGATCAAGGGCCCAACAGTGGCGATCCCATGAGTACCCTAATCCGAGTCCTCTTTCCAGGGCTTCAGTAAAACTTCAGTCTTACTAGGAATAATCAACTTTTGCAGATTTAGAAGGTGCTATTTATCCAGAGTAAACGGCCCCGTTTAGAAGAAAAAAGTGGAAAAAGTTCAACAAAGATTTGTGGAAAATATATATATTTTTAATCATATCATATAAGATTTCTCTTGTAATCAAAGTTCTTCTAATAAAGGGAAACATTTGTTAGTACTTGTAATGAAGCTCCTTAAAAGTGCAGAGAAATTGAGCATAAATAAATAAATTAAAAAACAGATTTTGGACCCACCTGTGCTTAAGGTCATGATATTTTATGCAGATAACCATAATTTAATAAATACATAAACCACAACAAACTGTTTTTTCTTCTTTTTTTTTTTTTGGCGTTTTCCCTCCAGTTTTCCTCCCAATCTAGTCGTATCCAATAACCTTATAGCATTACGCTTCCTCTCTACTGATGTTGACCTCCACTCTGACTGAGGAGAGCTGTGACTAACACACGGCCCCTCCGACACGTGTGCAGTAGCCGACTGCATCTTTTAACCTGCACGAGGTGAGTTCAAATGTGAATCAGCTTTGTGTTCGAGGAGCCCCACCCTGATTATCCCTCGGCTCTGTGCAGGCACCATCAATCAGCCAGCAGAGGTCGTAACTGCATCAGTTATGAGGTCCCCTCCGGCACCCCTCTTAAACAACAGCCAATCGTTGTTCATGTAGGCACCCAGCCTGCCGGATGCAGCTCTGGTGTACTAGCATGTTTTACCGCTGCGCCACATGACACCTGACAAACCGTGTCAGGCGGTGTCTTGCATTTGTTTTACATTTGTGTGTTTCAAATATAATATGATTAACGTTTAGGAAACACTGGTACACTTTAGGCTCCTTCATTTTTTATGAATTATGTTCAAACAACATAAGTCATGTTGTTTGTTGAAGAAAATTTTCCAAAAGTAATAATTTAATTTACGCCACAAAGGTGCAAAAAGCAAATTATTCCTTATATTAGATATCTTGAGTTGTAAGATGTTTAACAAGTTTTTTACCCAATCAATTTAGTTTTGTTGTTAATATTTATTAGTAATAAATGAAAGGTCATTATATGGGTCAATTTGAGATGGATACCTGCACTGGAAGTATATTCAATAACAACAGTAAGTGGTTAAATGCTTGTTTTTTTCTCACTGTATGTTTCTCTCATCACCACTTATACCCAGTGATGTGGTGCTGGGCTACAAACCTTGAAAATGAAAATGACACAACAAGTCAAATTAGTAATCATTTATTAGATTATGTATTAACATTTATGTTAAGTAGGAATTTGATATTTTGTGATAAGCTTAAAGACTTACACTTTATAAAAAACATTATTTTATATACAGATTCAGACTGTACACTGAAGACAGACAGATTTCTCACCGACATATACAGAAATATGGCTTTTAATCACATATATAACACAAACACAGAGTTCACGCTCAGAATTCACATTATAACATTTTGTCCTCTAGTTTGTGAAAGTAATGGCCTGATCTGCAAAATTAGCTTGATCATGTATGGTGGAGTTTGATAAACCATTGTAAACATTGGGCCTCATGTATAAAATATATATAAATCTATACTATGTCCTGTGCACCATTCTCTGTAGAATTCTCTATTAACATACAGGGGTTGGACAAAATAACTGAAACACCTGTCATTTTAGTGTGGGAGGTTTCATGGCTAAATTGGACCAGTCTGGTGGCCAATCTTCATTAATTGCAAATTGCACCAGTAAGAGCAGAGTGTGAAGGTTCAATTAGCAGGGTAAGAGCACAGTTTTGCTCAAAATATTGCAATGCACACAACATTATGGGTGACATACCAGAGTTCAAAAGAGGACAAATTGTTGGTGCACGTCTTGCTGGCGCATCTGTGACCAAGACAGCAAGTCTTTGTGATGTATCAAGAGCCACGGTATCCAGGGTAATGTCAGCATACCACCAAGAAGGACAAACCACATCCAACAGGATTAACTGTGGACGCAAGAGGAAGCTGTCTGAAAGGGATGTTCGGGTGCTAACCCGGATTGTATCCAAAAAACATAAAACCACGGCTGTCCAAATCACGGCAGAATTAAATGTGCACCTCAACTCTCCTGTTTCCACCAGAACTGTCCGTCGGGAGCTCCACAGGGTCAATATACACGGCCGGGCTGCTATAGCCAAACCTTTGGTCACTCGTGCCAATGCCAAACGTCGGTTTCAATGGTGCAAGGAGCGCAAATCTTGGGCTGTGGACAATGTGAAACATGTATTGTTCTCTGATGAGTCCACCTTTACTGTTTTCCCCACATCCGGGAGAGTTACGGTGTGGAGAAGCCCCAAAGAAGCGTACCACCCAGACTGTTGCATGCCCATAGTGAAGCATGGGGGTGGATCAGTGATGGTTTGGGCTGCCATATCATGGCATTCCCTTGGCCCAATACTTGTGCTAGATGGGCGCGTCACTGCCAAGGACTACCAAACCATTCTGGAGGACCATGTGCATCCAATGGCGGTGCCATGTATCAGGATGACAATGCACCAATACACACAGCAAGACTGGTGAAAGATTGGTTTGATGAACATGAAAGTGAAGTTGAACATCTCCCATTGCCTGCACAGTCACCAGATCTAAATATTATTGAGCCACTTTGGGGTGTTTTGGAGAAGCGAGTCAGGAAACGTTTTCCTCCACCAGCATCACGTAGTGACCTGGCCACTATCCTGCAAGAAGAATGGCTTAAAATCCCTCTGACCACTGTGCAGGACTTGTATATGTCATTTCCAAGACGAATTGACGCTGTATTGGCCGCAAAAGGAGGCCCTACACCATACTAATAAATTATTGTGGTCTAAAACCAGGTGTTTCAGTTATTTTGTCCAACCCCTGTATAATGGTGCACATGTACACACATTTTAGGTATTTTTAGTCTTTCTTTTTCAGTCATAAGGTCATTTACTTATAAAAAGGAATGATCTCTCCACTTCAGAAAAACAAACCTCAGGAATTTACAGGTATTTAAAAATATGAATACAGATCCTTCTAAAACATGATCTCTATCTAACTGTAATGTACACCTATAATACATTATTTTAATTACTTGAAACACACTTATGTCTTTATGCACAATGTGGCCATAAGTATATGGACAGCTATCCTCTTTGATTCATTTAGGTGTTTTAACCACATCTATTGCTAACAGGTGCAAAAATTCAATTAGTAAGGTTTAAACCCAGATCAAACTCTGACTCAGCTTTTTTGCACCCACACTTCCAGTGTTAGATTTTATACCATTTTTATATCATAAATACATATATTTCTCCTGAGTGGACAGAAAAGTATCCTGAAACATTTAATCCCTGTTTTCTCCTAGACAAAAACCACAGCTAGCCATGGGTGGGAATCCTACACAGGATCATTTAACCTGCTCTCTGGGTCTCTGGGTGGGAGGGAAGGCATTCCTGTCTCCTCTATTGTTCAAAAGTAAGACTACCAGATTTATTGTGTCTGTGAGGTTATGTGAACAGAAAGCATGTAGCAGCCTGTACCAAGAATGCTGATCTGTATAGAACTAATGCCTTTATTTGTCACATATACATGTGTACAGTATAATGACATTTTTACGCATATCCCAGCTTGTTTTGAAGCTGAGGTCAGAGCACAGGGTTGGCCATTGTATAGCATCCCTAGAGCCAAGAGGGTTAAAGGCCTTGCTCAGGGGTCCAAGAGTGGGTGCATGGCAGAGCTAGGATTGAAAGCTTCCTGCGCATACCCCTGTCCATAACCCTGCGCACACTCCTAATGACTAACAGTGGTCTTCATTTCAGCAATAAAATAAATGGATAATAGATTTTTAGACAGTAAAAGTACTTTTAGAACTGTTACATCAGTCTGGTAAAAATCTGTACTTGTCATAAACCTTGATCCATTTGTGCAACACATTTCCTTTTATGTATCTGGGTATTTGTAAAATTGAAGGAGAAACCATGTCAGAGATGCTAACAAACCTGTTTATGTTTAAAAGTTGTTTTGCTCTCTCATTTTTAAAGCAGCTGTGTTTACAAAGTTCCTCTTGCTGCCCTAAACTTGTTACATCCACCTATAAACCACCAAAAACTAGCGCTGGAGTTGATGAAGCAATACTGAAGGCTAAATCTCAAATCTTCTTACACTTGACAGAAACACACACAATATATGGAGATAAATATAGAGAGATAAATATTGTAATGTATCATGATTTTTAACAGTCTATTGCTGCATTCAAGGGCTACTGGAAAAACAGATGGGGAAACTTTATTTCTCATGAGATATTAAATGAAATAAAGGTATAAATCAGTAATGAAGTTAACAGCAAATATTAACACATTACGCATGTGGACAACTGTTTGTTGTAAACTGGGTAATTCTGTTAGTAGTAACACAAACACTTAGGCAATTAAGTTTATATCTTACCGTAATTCACACAGGAGAAAATATGATTATGAGGACTATTTATGTATAATTCTCAGCATTTAACAGGATAACATATTTCACATAAAAATGGAAAGTATATAATAATATTATATATAAATATTGTTTTAAGAAGATTTAACGGGTTATCCATAATGGTTTTCAGAGGAATACTAAAAGGCAGTGTTTTTGTTACAGTCATTGGGTCCTCTGGTATTTCAATAAAATTGTGTTACATGTCATATTAGCCCTGATATCGCTAATGCATCTGATAATCTATATGATACATGTTGTTTCCCTTTAAAATAGACACAATTATGTACACAGATTGATTTAATAATAATCCCCACACATATCGAACTGACAGGTTCATATTTACAATTTAAACACAGATCTGTCCATACACTTTTAACAAATGAGGTCATAAAATTCAGTGGGCAATCCAGCTGCCACAGTCTAAGTCTAAATCAATCTGTATTTTGTTATGTGCATACAGCGTCGGGTTTGTGAAACAGTCTGCTGTGCCAGTAGTCTGGGTTGTCAAAAGACGTGTTGCTGTTCTTCTCATCCACTCCAGCACATGCTCCTCTGAATGCCCTAATGTTTGGGACGTGTTTATCGTCTCCTGTCACTGTTCTTCCCTTGGCTGGAAAGTTCTGGTACTCCATTTGAGCACCTGACATGCTTACTCTCCCACATGAGTTCATGTCTTCGTATTCTTCAGGCTGAACGGCGACGGTCGTGTCCTCGTCCGGCTTGCTGCTCAGTCTGCTGGCATTGCCGGTCACTACCGATAGCTCAGAAGCATTCTGGTAAATTACATTTTCTCTGGGCTCATCTGAGCTTTCAGGTACTTCTGCAGAGCTGATCTGGGCATCTTCTAGTGCTGAATCAGTCCTTATGTCCATATATTCATACTCACCCACAGTCTGCTGTGACTGACTCTCATCTTGAGCTGCAATATTGTCAGAATGGTCATTTTTAGACTCTCCCTCATCTTCAGTTTTCTCAGAAGTGCCATTGCATTGCATGGCATTTTGTGTTTGAAGTGGTTCCTGTGGTGAAGGGCTGCTATAACAGCTCATATCAGTACAGGGTGATTGCTGGAGGACAGGAACGTTGCTAGAAACGTCTGTGGCTGTTCCAGGTGAATGAGACGACCGTTTGTTCATTAGTTCATACTCTTGCAGGGGATCTGTGACTAAAACTAAGGGTGATAAATGAATCCTGCCATTCTTGGATGCCCTGCTGGCCCTAGAGCTGGATCGAGTCAACAAAACATCTATAAAAAAGACAAATAAGTACAAATGAAAGTCACTTACAACAAGTGGCAGATTTAATGCTTTAAAAGCACAAGAATAACAAGATTGTACCTCTTTCTGAGATGTTGGCACTTCTGGGCAGGACGTACCCATCTGAATCCTCTTCAACTACCTCTATCCCTGGGGACAAGGGATCAGATGCTACAGAGACACAGTTGGACCGGTAGGCACTGTCTCCTCGACTGCGTCCCCTCCGTAAGCTGCCATCTTGTGATGTAATGTCGCCTATTTCCACGTCCACCATGGTGCCCCTTCCCTCTGAGCTCTCTGAGGTAGTTCTAGCCGAACCTAGACGTCTCCTCTGGGACCTCTGCTGTAACACATGCACACACACACAGAACGTGTTGTTAAGGTTGCTAATTTCAAGGCATAAACACAACTTTGGCACCAAACTATATTAAAAAGAACATATATTCAAATGTTAATGCAGTATTAGTGGTTAATGTAGTAGCTTACCTGTCTGAAGTCATCCCCGGCACTTGGAGTCATGGGCAGGTACCCCACCGGCATGGACTGGCCTGTGTTACTCTAAATGGTAAATGATAAAATAAAGTACACTTTAACATCTTTCTAACATCTCTTCAGAAACGCTGCAGTAAAAGGTCTGTAGAAGAATACAGTCATACCCTGTAAGAGCCTATTCGCAGCCGGCTCCTTGATGGTGATATGTGAAGCGGAGGAGTATTGAAGCCATCATCCACCTCCTCATCTTCACTTTCCAGTTCAGCCTGCGTTAGCCTGGGCTCTCGGAAATTGATCTCATCTGCTGCATTACCATTTTGATCCTTCTGCATTGAGTTAGAAAATTTACAGTGGTTTATTAATAGTTCATATTAGAGCTGGTACAAAAGTCTTCATATGTCAATCAAATTCTCTAGATTCTAACCTTAATGACCAGGTAACGAGGTGGATCCCTTGCCATTTTGGTAAACTCGTTAGCCAGTTCTTTAAATGTAGGCCTTATGTTCTCATCAATCATCCAACCTAGAAAAAGGTTAGAAAAAGAAATTAAGCTTACTTATCATGCCACAGTTTCACATCTCAGTGTTTATACCAGGTAGAACATTGCAGCAACTCAAAATGCCGTTGCAAGTTGACTGGGAAGTGGTTAATATCCTCCTTGGGTAAATGTTTGTGGAGTTCCATAATACATAATACACTAAATTGGCGAAAGTATGCAAATAACTAACAATGAGCTACATTGTTCGTCCTATTTCAAAACCATGGGCATGTATGCATATGGGTCATAACAACCTCCCCTCTTCTGGAGATCTCAGTGGTGGTGGGCTAGCAAAATATTAGTGGAGAAGTTTACAATGCCCAGTATCTGACTTACACTTGACCATGACCATGTAGACATCAATGGTGCAGATGTGTGGCTGTGCCAGCCGCTCGCCCTTCTCCAGCAGACTGGGAACATCCTGAGGATGCATGAATGCATATGGTTCTGCTCCATATGACATCATCTCCCATACTGTCACACCTGAAGCAGGAAAGCAGAGAAAATAATTAAAACACATGCATTTCGATGAACTCTGTAACAGGATATATAGAGCTCTGCATCTCACCATAACTCCAGACATCACTCTGGTGAGTGTATCTCCTGAACAGGATACTCTCTAATGCCATCCATTTTATAGGAGTCTACACAAAATAGGAGAACCAGATGATTGTGAACACAAATATCAGATACTTTTTATGTCCCAAATCGCTGGCAATGAATAAACAATCAATACCTACCTTGTAGACATATTTCTTATCATCAGGATAGAGCAGGTCAGCAACTCCAAAGTCAGCGATCTGCACGATATAGTCACTTTTCAGCAGGATGTTCCGAGCAGCGAGGTTCCTGTGGACCATGCGGTGCTCCTCTAGGTAATACATACCCTAAAGCACATCCACAAATATGTATCTGAGTAAATGTCTAGCATAACAACTGGGTATGGATACACCAGAAACCTATAAAATATTAATCACAAGCAGTTAATAAGGACTAAGGTAACACTTTGGCTCCAACACAGTGTAAATACAGTGTAAATACGGTTTTGCAGTCAGGATCTGAACGGTCTATGGTAGAATGTTGGGCCATACTTCAAGATGAAAATTTTCAAGCTGGTTATTCCAACCAGTAATATTAAAGAGCTGCTGACTCTTACCTTGGCTATCTGCACACACCAGTTAAGGAGGCGCTGAGGGTCCAGGTTGTGAGTGTTTTGGCGAAGATGCTGTAGCAAGGAGCCGTGAGTGCTGAGCTGGGTGACCAACTGCAGGCTTTGTCCAGGACAGATTCCCAGCAATCGTACGATATACGGATGATCCAGACTGCCCATGGACAACATATGCTGTATATGGAGATGGAAAGATACAAAAGTTATGGTGGCTGGTTCAGGTTCAAAGGAAGAGTAAAAAACACTAGACGTGTGAATCTGGGTTATGTACCACATGCAATGAAGGCAGACAATGGAAATGGCAATTTACAGAAAAAAATTACAAATATAAATAGTTTTAGTTGCATTTAGTTGAAGTTCATTTATTTTATTATAGTACTGAGAGATAAACTGTCGGGTAGAGTTTGTTAAAATAATGTTATTATTGTAATTATTAGGTGGCACTTCATACTGATACCACAAAATCCAATGTTAAGTTGTTTTTCCAGGATTAGATTGTTTTGTAAGACAGGGCAGTTGGGCTGCGAACTAAAATAAATAAAAAAAAACCCGAATATCTTTGACACTGAAGTTTCTACAACAATTACAGCATTACCTCATTTTAACATAAAAAATTAAAACTCACAAAACCATATGAGGTATACTGTGTTTTTTTGCATTGCACATTTCATAGGACCCTGTTTAAAGCAGATAAATTGTTGTTATGCAAAATGCTGTATTAAGATACAAATTAATGGGACAGTGGTAGCCTAGTGGGTAGGGCTTTGGGCTATCAATTGAAAGGTTGAGAGTTTGAATCCCAGCTCTGCCATGCAGCCACTTTTGGGCCCTTGAGCAAGGTCCTTAACCCTCTCTGCTCCAGGGGCACTGTACAAAGGCTGACCCTGTGCTCTGACCCCAGCTTCCAAACAAGCTGGGATACGCGAAGAATGACTTTTATTGTACTGTACAACTGTATATGTATATACGACAAATAAAGGTATTCTATTCTATTAAGATTAATTAGCTAGAACTATCGTGCTATTACTGATAAAACACTTAAATGCAATATGACAAAAAAAAACCATAAACAACAAAAACTAAAAGTAACAACATCTATATTTTATAAAATATGTGGTCAGTTTTTTTTATGTAGGTGTCTGTATAAATACATAAAAGTATTAAATACAGTAGTAATACAATAAACAAGAAAGCTGGGAAAACTAAACAAAAGGACATGCACTGCATAATTGTGAATTACGTAAACTCCTGATAAAATATTCGACGCATTTAATTCATTATTGAATCAATAATTATTATAAACAAATTTAATAAAAAATTAATTTGATTGAGGCCTGACTTTTTACTTTACTTCTGCTTAAATAAATCAAGAAAATTATAATATAATATAATTTTTTAAATTATATTATTTTTTTCTAATCAAAATAATATTAATATTAATAATAATAGTAATAAAAGGCTTACATCTGTAATCTCAGTAAAGTTGTGGTGCCCACTGCGGTCTTGGATGGTTTTTATTGCAACAGGAATCTTCAAGGAATCCCCTTCAGGAGTCCAGAAACCCTGAGGAGGACAGAGTTTCAGTGTCAGACCTTATTTTGTTACACAGAAAAGAGTCTAGGATCTGATAGAAGAGGTCTTGCAAAACAGAATCTACCACTAAAGTAATGACATTGTATTGGGGATGTCAGACCTTGTGCACAGTGCCAAAGACTCCTGATCCTAAAAGTTTGCCCTTGCGCAGATCGTTAGGTCTCAAAATGCGAGCATGGACTTTTGTTCCCTTTTCACTGGGTTCCTGTGGCTCAGTGTTCTGAAAGTAGAAATCAAAACACATACTATGTGATGTAAAAATATTTTTTAAATCATTGCACAGTTTTCTTGATTTATTCTTGTCCCACTAATTTACTAGTTTATTAGTTATTCGTTTATTAAATACTTTTACTTGTAATTATGTTGTAATTATGGGAATTATGTTGAAAAATTCTCACGTCTCCATTCTCCAGGTATCTCCGGAGTGCTCTCTTGCGACGAATGGCCAGGCCACGACGGTACAGCAATGCCATCACCACAAGTGCCAAACACACGATTAGACCTGCCAACACGCCACTCACTACACCTGCAATATGAGGACTGAGTCCAGAACACATCAGCCAGTGAGATGAAACAAGAAAATAATCATGATATAAATATACTTTGAGTATGGTATTGCTGTTTTTTCACCAGCAGAGGTAGACACTGACCTGTCGGATGTACCGTCAGAATCTATGCAGTGTCTTAAATGAGGGCCGGTGCATCTTGAAGGGAAAAAAGAAGCATGAATCAACAGTAGGTATTACTGTACAAATATAATAAGTTTAACCAACTGTGTGGCTCTGCAGTGTTACATACCCCTTGTAAAATGGTTATAATAAACACATTGTTTTTAGTTTATGCTGTCTCTCATGCTGTCTTTCATTTTCATAACTTTACATTTATTCATTGTCTGTTTTACCACCGCTTCATCCAATTCATGGTTGTGGTGGGTCTGATTCACTAAGTGAAAGGTAGGAAACACCCTGGAAAGGTCGCCAGTCAATCACAAGGCAAACACACTAACACCTAGTTAACCTGACTGCAGGTCTTTAGATTTGTAGGAGGAAACCGGAGCACCAGAGGAAACCCAGACAGACACGGGAGAACATGCAAACTCTACACAGAAAAGACCCGGACCTTCTTGCTGTCAGGTGATAACATTACAACTCTTTCAACTTTTTTGAACATGGCATACCTTCATACAGATATACTCGATCACCACATTCTGCTCTCACACTTAGAAAATTTAAGGTTTTTAAATCAATTAGGCAATGAGCATGTACTATTGTATCAATGTATTATTGTATCATGGTCAGTGATTTTAAATCTTGCAGTCACTGTTAAAATCACTATAATTTTGTAAAAAAAATAAAAAAGAAAAAGAAGGACATTTCATTGTTTTAATAAAAAAGCTTACCCCATCTCACAGGATGGGTTGCAGGGCTGGCACTGTCGTTTAGAGTTAGGGTACTTATAAACAGCCTGCCCCTTCTCCCCAATCACTCCATTGGGGCATGATGACACACAATGAGGGCCATCCATCAGGTTAGAACATGCCACACAATCATCTGCTCCCTTAGACAAACACACACACACACAGTGGTGGGAATATTAACATTTCATGGAACATTCATGGCAGCTCAATCTGTCAGCAGTTGCACCAGTGTAAACAACTAAATAGAAACCCTTAAATCCTGCTGCTGATAAAGAGTTATTACTCAATAAGCACGTCAAAGCTTAGAGGCTGCCAAGCCGGTCCAGCAGGTCTTTGTACCTCCTAATGGCACTACACAGTGGGTGTGTGGTTAGAATTTTGAGAACTATAATGATATATTTATATTATAAATGCTGTTTTTAATTTTCTTATTACATATCTCATCATCATCATCACATCGTGACATTTTCATGTATTTATTTGGCAGGCACTTCTATCCAAAATGAGGCAAAACAGAAACCAAGCACAAGCCTAAGGCTACCAACCAGATGCCCACATTACCATTGAGGTAATGACATGTTAACAGAGTAACTGTGATTTCTTTCTTTTCTTTTTGTAGTCTTCTGTTGAAATCATGCCTCTAGCACCGCTCCCCACACTGGCTAAGGATGGCTGAGACTATCCCACGCCCCCTTCGACATGCGCATAGTCACCATCCACATATTTTATCTGCCCACAACAGTTCAGACATGCTGGGCTCTCCATATGATCCATAGCTAGTGCAGGCACGTCTATCAGCCAGCAGAGGCCGCAACTGTACTGCAGCAATAAAATTTTGACTGTTTTTCCTTCGTACAGGCACAGCCTAATGTGCTTGTGTGTGATACCCTGGCCGGTTAATAGAAAAGCTAAGATCTCAGCGCAGGTGTAACTATGATTTTTAATCCCAGTTGATGCTACAGTCTTTGCGTATTTATAGACTCAGTACTCTGTATTCAGAAAGATCATTATTACAGCATTTTTTCAGGTATTAAATAGAATTGTATAAATTAATTTGTTGAAGATTTTCACTGTCATATGGAAGAAGAGCTTTGTGCCTTTCTTGATGTATGGAAATACTTTTGAAAGCGTTAGAGTTTAAAATAAATTCTATATTCATTTTATAAATTTTTAGCAGCCAATTTATCCTGGTCAAAGCTGTGTGGTGTCTGGTACCATCCGGAATCATTGGGCGCTAGGCAAAAACACACCATGGACAGGGGGCGTCAATCCATCACAGGGCTTCAGCTTCGGCTAATAGACGGTGTAATAGACAGAATTTTTATTTACCATGTTATAACCTTGCACAACAGGTTATTAATTACATCAACAGTGACATCACAGCATGAAAGAACACACCCTAAATAAATAAACAGACACTTCAGATTTAGAGTGCTGGACTGTTTCTGTATTAATAGTACAATGTCCATCAATAGGACTGTAGAAAATGTTGACGTATGTGGAATCTGAACCGTTTTTGCCACATCAAAGGAGAAATAAACGGTAACATTTCATGAGCTATTAAGGGTTATTACATGTATTTAACATAAAGGTGTTTTAAATCATAAATGTCACCTTTAGAAAAGCTGTAATGTGAGCTGGCAATCACAGTAATGAACTTTAAAGCATATCAAGGTGTGGAATGGTAAAAAAAAATGCTAGAAAAAAATAAATATATACCTCTCCTCTGCAAGTCTCTGTCCCGTCCTGTGGTAAACACTCAGTATGGCACGCACGACACTCCCCACCTGGACCTGCAAACTCCCGCGTCTCCCTGCAAACAAACACAAAAGTGACATGAGTTTAAAGCAAAGAAAATCAAGCCACAGATATACAAGGTACAGGTGCAAGAAAGTTTGTGAACCCTTTGGAATAACTAACATGTTTTGCATTATCACAAGTCATAAGAATAAACAAAATAATTGGACATACTATATAAGGATAGGGCAGTGGTAGTGGTAATGGTAGTGATCAGAAGGTCGATGGTGCGAGCCCCACCTTGCCTAAATTGCCACTGTTGAGCCCCTCAGCAAGACTCTTAACCCTCAATTGCTTGCATTGTATTTGGTTACAGTTGTAAGTCACTTTAGAAAACCACGTATGCTGTTTTTACTTTTCATGTTTTCATTGTCTTTATGAAAGATATTTGGACCCAAGCTGGGCGGGCTTCACCAGTTGCCACTCATGCCTTGTCACCCCCACTGGATTTCCTTTCTTTTCTCTTTTTCTGAACATCTTGCCATATTGTGACAGCAACAATTTATTTTACGCTAAACACACACTGACCCAGAGTAGATGTGACATTGGGCCACACAGGTTTGGTGGCGACTGTGATTCCTGCAGGACAGACACTGATCAGGTCCAGGGCCCCAGCAGCCTGAATCTGAACACAGCGGATCACACACATGGCCCTCAGCCTCTGTAGGAACACACAAACACAGAGAACATTACATTTGCTTCAAAACAAAACAATAAGTTATACATTTATCCACAGATGCGTCAAAAAGGTGTTTTAGGAAGGTGCTAGGCCACTATGTTGCACAATACACCTCTCTTGAACTGTTGAATGGAACACCTTTCCTTTCAAATGATCTTTTCTGATATGTTGTTTTGACAACAATGCTGATGGTGAGTGCTGTGTAACAGCCCAAAATCTCTCAAGGGTAAGTGCTTTTTTTGCCTCTTTCATGCTCCATCAATGAGTGCACTTTAATTCTGAAAAAGATCACTCCTTAGTCAGAAATAGAAATGTTTTATTATAATGATCAGATGATCAGCCAGAATGTAATGATTTGCAGTGACTGTTCCCTCTAATGGAACAAAGACTTAAACCACCCCAGCATAACAAAGCCCTTTACTGTAAGGGTCAAGCATGTACGTATGCCCTTATATACCACAAAACATGAGAAACATTAGTCAGTTGAGCACACTCCAGCCATTCGTGCCTCAATAATAATCTTTGCAAGCTTTGAAAGTTGCTTTCCACCTTCTTTCAAAAGTGAGGTCGGCATTTTATATCTGATTTAGCACTTAATATCCTATATATAGATTCTAAGTGGTGCTTTACCACAGCGACTTTGTGGCTTGTTAAACTTGATGTCATTGAAGCTGCGCCGGCGCTTGGCACGGGTGCCACTGAAGATCTGCAGCCAGTCCACAGTATGATGGTAACACAGGTTAGTGTTATTGCTGATGTACACGCTGCCATCATTGATCTCTTGGAGTGAACGTAGTCCCAGAGATGTGAGAGAATCTACCTTCATCACCAACAGAGAGAAAGGCCTAAGAGAAAGACAAAGAGTGTGGAAAAGTCATCAACTTTCAGAGATGCTCTTTTTTACCTGGGCAATTACCAGTCATTTAATGGCAAGGGGTTCAGATTTACCTAGAAGTAAATACTGGGTGGGACATGAGACCTTTTAAAGCAGCTAATATTGCACATCACAGTGAAGTGACAACAAATTAACCGACTGTACATCACAGAAAAGGCACTATCTGGTCAAGTGTACACACCTGACACCTGAACATATGGTCTCCCTTTTGAAATGTAACTGTGGTATTGGCTTTCCTTCAACCACAAGAGGTTGGGCACTGATGTCGGGCAATGAGTCGGATAGTGTTGAGGTCAGGGCTCTGTGCTTTACATTACTACTCACTAATTACGAATGGTGTCTATAATTAACACTAACCACAAGAGTCTGACCATCTTTCAGTACAAGTTCAAGTTCCATTCATCAATCATACACATTTCATAGTCCATCTGAAGCATAAGAGTCCATTTTCATTATGTGACACCCAAAGGAGGAAAAATGACACCAGTGTGTGTATGTTGGGAGACAGAAAGAGGTAAAGAGAGGTAGCCAAAGGGGGCTTTTAGGATGTTTAATAAGCTTTACAGTTAGGCAGTGATACGGTTTAGGGTGGTAAGCTTGGCATACCTACCTCTTACTGCTGTTGAGGGTTGACAGTTAAGGGATGTGAGTATGGTTGGATGGAATGGGGTGGAGGACACACAAAACATATACAAAAAAAGAACACAGGTGAGATTCATGCACAGACTGTGACACACTGCTGGCATAAACGGATGCAATTATATTAGCATAAGCAGCTGGACATACAGAGGGATATGCAGACTACATATTAAAACAATGATATGTTAAATACGAAGCCAGATTTAAAATGAACAATGTAAGCATTGCACATGTACACAAGTACACACGGAAATCCACACTTACTGGTGGAGCGACCTTCCTCGTATAGTAGTGAGATTAGAGAAAATTGACAGATTTTTGAGATCCGAAGGCCAAGACTGAATATTCAAAATTCCTGTGACACACACACACACACACACACACACACACACACACACACACAGAAAACACCATTATTAGCATTATGTATGACAGAAGGTAACAGATGAACATGCTTTTACCAAACTTATTGAACAAACATTTTACACGCACATCAAAAAAAAAAAAACCCTCAAATTACCACATGTAAATGGCATTGTCCTGATGGTCTGATTGAATTTATCTATGTTTATGTTTCTACCTTACTACATTTTTATTTAGATGATCTTAATATAGGACTTTTATTTAATCTTCTAAATACAGTATGCATGAGAACCCATAAAAATGACATTAAGAATAACACAGCAGACAGGAAAAGAACTAATAAAGATGGCACCACCACTGTGATCTGAGTTCGAATCTCAGCTGCGCTATCTACCAGCTAGGTGGCCACACACGGGCACAATTGACTGTGCCCTTATGGGAAGGAAAGTGTTGAAAAATCATTACTGCAGTACAACTGTGGTCTCTGCTGTTTGGCCAAGGAGTCTGCCCCAGTCATGGATAATCAGGTGAGCTTAGCGTGCTGCTTGTTGGAAGGGGTGTGTGACATTCTTACTTCCTTATATTACCTAATTACCTATTGTTCTCGTAGAATAGGATATTGAGCAAGAACAGTGATGTAAGAATCACTTACCCAGCAAGCACAACCCTTATAAATAAATGATCAAATATGGAAATATCAAATAAACTTCAATCACAATATAGATTCTACTGTAGCTCTATGTACACCCAACAGTTTAGAATCATTACCTGTTATTTCTCTCACAGCGCTGAACACCTTGAGTTTCTCTGAGTCCAGGCGTGGGATGCCAAGAAAAGCATCCCTGCAAAACACGATGGGGTAAAAATAAAAAGTGTCACACTTTTACCCACCATTCATGACCATAGATCAAATATTAGTTTTCCAACTGCAGATGCTGTAGTTAAGAAAACCATACACATTACATTCCCTTATTTGGGAACTCTTTCCACAAGAGTTTGGAGTGTTTCTGTGAGCATGTCTGCCCATACAGTCGATAAAGCATTTGTGAGGTCAGACACTGATCTTGGATGAGAAGGTCTGGCTCACAATCACCACTTCTATTCATCCCGGAGTTCACTGGGGTTAAGGTTAAGGCTCAGTGCAGGTCACTTTGAGTTCCTCCACATCGAACTCATCAAACCATGACATTCTGCTGAAATTACTCAAAGAGTGGTATGTGGAACACCAGGATGAAGTCAAGCACCTAACCTGATGCCTCTGAACATCAGATGTATACATCTTTATACATTATACATATTCAGGATTTAGATGTAAACATTCAAAGAAGGATTTAATACATTCATTCATATGTCATATCAATATATTTTGATGAATTTACTTTGTCCATCCAATGCAAACTAAGTAAGCCACCACCATCTGAAGAATCAGCGGATTATACCTAAAAGAGTGCACACAGGAAAAAAACAACAAAGGACAGAGAGACTCACCCATGAATACCCATGACAAGAAAGTGGAGGCTGCCCTGGATTTTTGTACAGTTGATGAAACTGTCAATGTTGCTTGAATCTACGGTCTGTCTGTTACTTTTGCTAGGATCTGTACCCTCGCACACTGCAGAGCAAAAGAAAGATAGCTTAGTTACACATTTTTACATTTACACTTAGCAGATGCTATTCATCCAAAGTGACTTACAAATGTGACAGTATACCTACTAAGCAGTTTAGGGTTCAGGGCCTTGCTCAAGGACATTTCTGTGCTACTCGGGACAAACATTTACATTGACAATGTTTGACTGAATCAATCAGAACCATTTTACACGTCTGCAATTATATAATATAGAAGCTGCTGGAACACAGAGGTCTAGCTATATGTCTTGCTTCTTTGCAGACACAGGTAAAGAGTGGAAAAGCTACAACCAAGACCAGCATCAGGGCACAGTGGTCTCTAGATCAGACTGAAGGACCAAGACCATCCTCCAAGCTTCAACCGTGGGCTTTAGCATAACATATCTACAAAACTGTATGCAAAGCATGCTCTGGGTGGATAGGAATACCTCACCTTTTGGGCAGAGCCCATTGCATGGCTCACACTGCTTCATGCCATTCCTCTCAACTTCCATTTTATCAGGAGGGCAGCTACTCACACACGCACTGCCATCCACCAGAAAGTGAGCTGTGTGAGAGAGAGGGAAAGAAAGCTGACATAGCTGTTCAAAGTACAGTATAGTTATGTGTTAAAAATCATATCAAATAATTCCTAATTCAATGCCTGCAACACTTTCCAGAAAATTTGGGACAGGGGTAAGTCTAGAAAGTTTGTGGAATTATCAAAAACACTTGTTTTGAAACTTTCCAAAGGCAAACAGGTAAATTGATAACAGGTGACACTATCATGATTGGATATAAAAGGAGCATTAACAAAAGGTTTAGTCATTTATGATTAGGTTTATGATCACATGGTTTGAGTTTTACCACTTTCTAAAAAACTGTAAAAAATAATTTAACAGGTTATGAACAATGTTTCTCAATGCATAACTGCAAGGGATTTGTGAATTTTACCATCTACAGTTTATAACATTATTAAACAATTTACGTCATTCATACATTTAAAGAATCTCTGTGCTTAAAGGGTACAGCAGAAGACCTTTGAGCCCTTACATGACACTGCATCTAATCCTGCTTCTGTATAACCTCAAGAATATTTTAGAAAACCTATGTAAACAAGGTATTTACAAATGCAAGTTAAGATTCTACCACTTAAAGCAAACAGATTTCAGGACATGTAAAAAAAGTTATATTAAAGGTGAGGGTGACTACTTTCTGTACTCACTGGGGCATTTGTGCACACAGACTGAACCGTACTGGTACATGGCATTTGGATTGGGTTCCAGCTGGAAGGTTTGCTTGTTGTAGATGAGGGGCTGTGGACAGTGAGGCACACACGCTCCTGAATGGTTCACATGCCGACAAGCCTGCATCAAAACATGGGCATGGGGGTTTAAACAAATCCGCACTTAAAAGTTAAAAGGTTAAAAGTTTACATACACTTGTGAGAGACATGTGTGAATTGGTAGTGATTTCTGCAACTGTTCTTTTTACGTGACATACTTTTTTGTCATAAAGCTTCTTTTTTAAAATAAATTAATCACATTAATGACAATAATTACTTTTAAAAATGTAAGCCTATTGTGGGTTTCCTAAAACATGACTAAATCTGCAGGATTACACATAGACTATATAGACAAAAGTATTGGGACAACTGCTAACAGATGTAAAATGTATATAAAGGAAGTTATATGCCTCCAATTGTGCAGCAACAGCTTAGGGAAGGACCTTTCCTGTTTCAGCATGACTGTGTCCCTTTACACAAAGCAAGTTCTAATAGGCCATGCAGAAAAGCTTGGTTTAAAGAAACTCCAGTGGCCTGCACAGAACCCTGACCTCAGCCACACTGAACAGCTCTGGAATGAACTGAAACATCAGTTAAGGCTTTCTTGACAAACATCAGTGCCCAGCATTACAAATTCCCACAGACATACTTCAAAGTCTTATGAAAAGCTTTCTCTGAAGAGTAGCTCAAAAAGATCGCATAGTGATCACTCTATTTTAATGCTGTTTGTTTTTTTTTTTTTAAATGGGAGGCCCAACAAGATTGTGGTCAGGTGTCCAAATATTTTCAGCCATATAGTGTACATACAGCACATCTAATATATGTCTATATGTCTTTTATCTTTTTACTAGAGATAGACCTTTTCAGTGTCATGTTTGTGGCTTTGTATAATAAGTGCAGTCAATAGAAGCTACATTTATATGGACACAGAGAGGTCATCAGCACCAATAAAGAATAAAGAGGCCATGCCACAAACGTGCTTGTAAAAATCTCTATTCAGGTTTCTCAGATCTATACAAACCTTTTTACAGTTGCACAGTCATGCTTGTGGTTTAATTTAATGGGCGCAGTCACACTAGCCTTATATGGGCAACAGGAAGTTACTAGCTGTAGTCATAATTAATCTTTAATAAAAGGGATTAGAGGTTAGATGACGTTTTTTCGGATGTGTATGCGTGTCTGTGGTTTAAATACCAGTAACACACAGACACTAATTGGAATGTAACAGAGTAACTTGGTGATTACGTAAACTCAAAGCGAACAAGTGGGGCAGGTAAAGGTTTTGTGTTTCGAGTTAAATAACATGTTGTACATGTCAGCTCTTTTCTGGCTGAAAAAAAGGGTTAGCAACAGTAATTTTAAGTATCCATGACAACCAGGTGTAAGACTATTCCTACACCTTTTATGAGATGTTAAGATTGAGCAATTTATATATATAGCCCGAGAAGGTCGATATGAGACTTACAAAGCAGTCTGTTTCTTTAGGACCCGTACAGCCTCCTGCACACTCTGTGTTGCAACAGTGCTGAGGACTGGGACCAAAACACCGGCCATGACACTGTGGTGCACACACTGTCTTTGTCACTGAAACACATAGAGAAGAAATAGTCAGAAAACTAGTCCATAGCAAATTGTTTTATACCAAGATTACAACAGCCTACAGAAAGTTCTTTCTACTCCATTGCTGATGTTTAGGCTTTTCCACCAAAAAGTTGGTTCTTTGCTGGGCCAAATAGCTTGTTTTTAGGACCAGAATGCAACCAACCACTTACAATTTCACACAGTCTTTATCTACTCTAACTAATTTGTGAGAAAAAAACACAGACAATAACTAGAGGTGAGGATTGAACCATCATGTTGTGTGGCACCTACTTTACAGCTCTTCTTGAACATTTTCAAATGTAACCAATAAGAAATTAAATATCGCAACCACGAATCAATAGTTCAAGACAGCAACAGGTTTTTACTAACAAAAACTTAAAAGAAACAACACAACAAATTAAAATATGGACTTGTAACTTGGACATGCATCTCTCATCCTGTATGTGCTATCTCTTTATGCTGTGCATTGAAGCTAAATATAATATATAGTTAAATGTTTGTAAACACCCTTCCTACTTATTGAGTCTAGGTGGTTTAGACACACCTATTGCTCACAGGTATAAAATCAGATGTATAAAATAAATTACATGATTTTAACTTTGGTAAACAGTTTGTGCAAGATTCTTTCTTGTTCCAGTATGACTGTTAAAATGCAGCCTAGTTTTCAAACAATAGAGAATAAGAACTGACTCCTGCATTAGCACTGAATCAGTGTTAAAGCAGTGACTTTTAAGGTATTTTAATGTACAGCTCCAAATAAAAAAAACTGCCTCTCTACTTACAGATCTGACACTGGGTCTTATTAGGACCCCAGCAGTAACCCTTACAGTCAGGATTGCATGACACTGTAGGAAGAAAAAAAATCACATGATTGGCTGAACAGTCAATCGAGTAACAAACATACACTTAGAAGCTCAGCCAGCTCTATACAATGCCACTGTCATACACACCCACCTTTTTTTCCATTATCACTGATCTGGATAGTGGCATTGCTATCTCCCACAATGTCATGCCAGTTGATCCAAGGTGCGTAGCTCAGGTATATATTATTAACAATCTGCACTCCCCCCTGCAGGATCTCTATAATGTGTAAATACACACATTTGCAATTAGTTCTAAATACAGTTATTATAGGCCTTAATATCATATGAGTAAGTGATATTAATAAATAGTTTTATGATTATTATTATTTATTAAAATCAAGGTTGGCTACAACAGGAATTTTAGCCTAAATATTGGAAGAAATTTTAATAAATGTAGTATGTAAAATAACGATGATTTTTTGCATTTTCTTCCCCTTTTCTCACGACTTTTAGCTCGTCCAATTGCCCGACACATGGGCATGCAGCCGTATGCATTTTGTCACCTACACTAGACGAGATCAGCTGCGAATCAGCACTGTGTACAGAGAGACACACCCAGATCCACACTCTTTTCCCCACCACTGTGCAGGCGCCATCAACCAGCCAGCAGAGGTCGTAGTTGCATCAGTCATGAGAGAGTCCCTATCCGGCTTAATGCCCCACGCCTATAAGAACAACCGGCCAATCGTTGTTCATGTGGCTCGAATACATGTATTCGAGATCCCAGCTCTGGTGTGCCAGCGTGTGTTTTTACCGCTGCGCCATCTGAGCGGCCTTATGCTTTTTAACTTAACTGATGACTTAAAACCTTATTACTAGAGATGGGACGATCGATCGGCTACGAATCGGTATCAGCCGATTTTTTATCAAAATATGCTATCGGCGATCGGCGATATTTCCTAAAAGTAGCCGATCCGATCGTGTGATATATAAAGACCAAGTTAAGTTAACAGCTCAGTGGATTGATCCAGACTTTGAGCTACGAAGCGCCAACCATCGCATCACCATTCATCAACAATCGTACAGAAACCATCGTGAAAGCTCTTACGATGTAATTTTGCTGATTGTAATAATTACTTTAAAAAGATAATTCAACCCGGTCACATCTGAGTCGATTCTATCAGCACGTTATATAAACTCCTGGTTAACTTTGGTAAATCGTAAGCGGTTCTTACTTGTGATGTAGATGAGAACAGAAGACGTTACAGAGCCAATCCGAGGCAAAAGTTTATTCATTACCAAATTCGTTAGTTCAGGATCATCTGCTGAACTTTTAGAAAACTTTTAGCTCCTTAGACGGAACGAGTCTGACTCGGTTACAGATCTGTGGTAATAGCAGTTTAATTAAGCTTTTTAATGAAGCTTTTTAATGTAAGAGAGTCACACAAAATGTTCTGTAGTAGCTGGTGTTTATTTAAAACCACGACATTTAATTAATAACAGTAAACACGGAGAGATAACTGAGAAGAGAAACTTACGCTTCACGTAAAAACGAATCAACTCATGAATCAATGAATCACTTATAGCGATACTGTGAACAAAGCGTCTCTTCTAAAGGCACAAACACACACACGCGCGCGCTGCTCCGGTTTATCTTTACTGTGAGGCTCTTTTTAAGTTTATTTACTGCTAAGCCCCCCCCGATCGGAATCGGCTATCGGCCGATGTTCCTGAAAGGAGATCGGAGATCGGAATCGGTGCCAAAAACCCCGATCGGTCCATCTCTACTTATTACATTACTTGTTAATAGTAAGTAGCTATTGTACATCCAATGCACCATTTACTAGAAACAAACACTTCACTGGTTTGGCAGTGTATCAGTTTATCTTTAGTTAAAGCTTCATTCTAATCAGGATTCTGAGCCCACTTAAAAGCCAGTACTTAACCTCTGGTCACTTAGCATTAGTACTGAATATTTTTTATTTATATGCAAACTAAAATTGCTTAATTTCTTTTAACTATCTGGTTTATTCAGGTTAGGGTAGCGGTGGGTCCAATGCCACTTAGAAACACTGGATGCAAAGTAATACACCTTACAGGAAGTCAGGCCAACACATAATCACTCTTAATTCCCTCATCACTTATGACCAGGGCCCATTTTTAGTAGCCACCTTCTAGATGTATTTGAGAGGTGGAAGGAAACCAGAGTACCTGAAGGAAACCCACGCAGACACAAAAAAACACTACAAACACACTACAAACTACACAGTTAACTATCAACAAATCCTATGTTATGTGACAGTGTTTGGGTTTAAAAACCTTTTTTTTTACACTCAGACAAAGAAATACAGAAAGGACAGAAATATGAATTGAGATGTATATTGTGATAAAGTACTGTAAGATTACTAGAAGCACTAAATAAACTACTATGTGTAACAGAGCAGAACCAGTTATGATTCACAGTGAGTTTTTAGTGAGAGAAAACAAAAAGAGAACCCTTTAAGGTGGCTGGAGTCCAAAACCACAAAAAAACTTAAAATTGTAGGTCGATGGGTTTTGTTTTACTACGCACAACTAACAGCGGCCCTGACTAGCCTAAACACGCAACACCTTTACTGCCAGTAAGCGCTAAGAGTGCTGTGAAAATGGTGTGTTTCAAAACACACAGACACTAATTCACATGCACACACACACACACCCAGGACATCAATGCAGTTTGCTATGCTAACATGTTAGATTCCAGAGTCCTCCCACGGCCCCACATGCCTTATCTATTTGTCCACTATCATGAGATGCTAAGACATGACATGTGAATGCTAAGCATTTTTTACTACAGTATCAACCTGTATTAGACTAAAGGTGATATGACTGTACATGACATGCGCTTATTCGTTCATTTACAAGGTACAACAACTTTGTAATAACACAAACTTATTAGCTACACATTTTACTGATACTTTGTACATATTAAATTACAGACAGAGCTCACCTGACACTATGCCTACCAGTTTCTATGCACAAATTTAGCCAACTTCAGTGGTAATGTACTATCATAGGGGGAGGCACAGTGGCTCAGTGGGTAGCACTGTTGCCTCACAGCAAGAAGGTCCTGGGATCGATTCCCAAAGTGTGTAAATCATCCTAATAAATAAATAAATACTACCATAGGACCACCCCATGCTTCATGGCTTGTCCTTGCTCAGACCACTGTCAGTGGGTACTCACCGTGGCTGCCTGTGGGCACCCCTTGATGTTGTAAAAATACTTTAATCCAGTCATTTAGCCATAAAAAATTAGCTTATTAAAGTCACTCAGGTCTTTATGCTGATCATATATGCATTCAGCATGGGAAATATGAGGAACTAACATCAGCCTGACATTTATTATATCTCTGACTGTGGCATTCACATTTGTCACATTGTTTTGAAACAGACATTGCCATGTACATTTTGGGGGTGGTCTTAATGTTTTGGCTGTAAATTAACAGGCTGTTTTTCATGAAATAGAATAAAAACAAAAATCTGTTATTTGTTAATTATCTTTAAAATTATCTGACTTAATGACTTAATTTTCTGGCAGACCACCAACTCCAATGTATTGTGTAACCAGTCCTTTTTAAAAATAGTTCTAGATCTTTTTATTTTGAGTAACATCTTTGATATGTAAGTAAATACTCTTTTAGTGGACTGACAAAATGGGTAGTGTGAGACCCCTTCATCAGAAATTCATCATGTAGTGTGCTCTGTTTAACTATTTTTAAATGAGAGTGTAGTGTGTATTAGGTTTAACCTGTAAGATGAGTTAGACCCAAATCCACCAAGCCATTCTCATCCTCATGGTTAAGGAAAACAGACAAAGCCCATTCCTTCTCGTACAACGTGCTGCCACGGATTACTCGCAGCTGCTCCAGAGGTAGCCTGCTGAACTGGTTCGTGGCAATGAGGACGTAACCAGTAACTTCTCGAACACTCTGCAGGCAAAGGAGAGGCAATAAGGAAAGTATGATGAGGGCCATTGGAATGTACCAGCAATTAACTGTACTAACTATTAAAGATCCTATAAAACATTAAACCAAAGGACGGGGCGAGTTACCATTCTTCTAAAGTAGTTACTATTCATACAGGTACCATTTTATTTCATTTTTATCAATTGCTTTATCCTGCTCAGGGTCGTGGCAGGTCAGGTTCCACTGGGAAACACCCTGGACAGGGTGTCAATCCACATAAACACATGGATTGTAAACAGAAAACTGTGACGGTCAAAAAAAGCAGAGCTAAATATTTCATGCATTAGCATTATAAGCAATGACTAAGCTAATCTCATAAATATCGCTGTACATTTAGTAAGATGCCAAGAGCTGGATTATTATATGAGCTAAGCACTCACAGAAGCTGTTTGACAGGGAATAAAAGCTGTTCAATTAAATAACAAGTACAAATGAATCATCCCCTGTTAAAATTATGAGATGTCTGGTAAACTAATTTACAATCCAATTTATTATAATGTAATTATATACAGTTTTTGAGATTGGTAGAACATTTAAGGTTTAACAGTTTATCCACGTGAGCTAAGGATGTCAAATAAGTATTTATTATGGTTATAAATGGCATTTAAAGTCATTTTCAATTGTTTGCGGTAAACATTTGAATTAAGAAATGAGCTACAGATATCACACACACATCAGCACCATGGAGAGAGAGCCCAGTTTATCCAACTCCCCTGGTGTCATGCCAAACTCTGCCCCCTGCCACCAAATGCATTCCCGGTCTGAACACACTGATTTGATTGATGTTGAACGAGAAAAATATTAATATCATAAACAGTAAATCAGTTAAGTATCAGTATAGTTCTAGACTATGCACCACCTGGGTTCCTGTGTTCATTGTCATAATTGTATTTACATTGCATACAATATTAGAGTTTACAGTGATATTTTATTATAACATGCATTGCTTAATTGTCATTGGTTTGCATTGCTTTAATTCTTTTTTTATTGAGGGTCCTTCCAGGTCATAATCCAGGCCTGGTAATCACAACTACAATAAAGCTGATCAGCTCTAATCTTTACAATAAAAGGAAGTAAGATTTTAATCATGACTAGTGACACATCTGGCAATAAGGAAGAATAAGATATCAAACTGTCTTACTCTTAGGAAAGAGAAGTCAAAGTCTCGCTCCATCTGAGTAATTTCCAAGTTACCCATGATGATTTCACAGCCATTGAAACGCTCCTTCAGGTTGGCGTAGTGCTGCGCTGGGCTGTCTGTGAAACTTAACCCATTCTTGGTTCCTAAACAAACTGGCAAGAGAAAGAAAAGAAGTTTTACTGCAACTGTTATACAAGCTCCTGAAACAAAGCTGCATTGTTATGGAGTAATCTGCAGTCTATTACTACAACATATAAAACATCTATTTCGGCATTCCAGGTGAAATGGCCTTTGTTACCCTAACTGTCACCTGCAAATGGAATTTCTGGTTTTACCAGCTTTATCAATCAATTTAATCTTTTGAAATTAGTATGGTGGCCATAAATTACACCAAAAAAAAATGGGTGAGAGAATTCTGATGCAGCAAAGACAGCTAAAGTCTAGCCGACATGAGTTGTTTTTCTTCATTCCTGTAGATTTTAAAGATACTGGAACAAACAGACACTCAAGGAAGCACAAGCTGGTTGAGTCTTCACAAAATCACATTAATATAATTTTAGAGGACACATACAGCACCAGTGGCACCAGTACTTGGAAAAGCAGTGCTATAATGTAGGTTGGCAATGTGATAAATCCTACTTACAACAAACACATTTCAATTCTGGGATCATCCTCAAGTCATTACCTGTCATACATTAAAAGGTTTAACCAGAACTATACTTAAATGCACTGTTATCAAGGTAACAATGCAAGAGGTGATCCACAATGCATAATTATATTTTCTGACAACCCTTTCACAGCATTATATGTAGGCAAAGGTATGAACTTGTGTCTGTACAATCACTACATATAACATCAAAAGCTTTTCTGTTAGACAAGATTGTGGTGGGCACAAGTACAGGGCAGGTTATAAATAACATGCATGCATGTACACCCTCAGACACAAGTTTGGTGGTAAAGTGAAGGCAAGGGCAAAGGTCGTGTGATCACCACAGGCTGGTGTTTGGTAGTACAAGGACTTGCAATGTCTTCACAGCTAAAAAGGGAGTTTCAAAAAGAGCATCAATGAGCCATGGAAGCACTGCAGGGTCACTGGCTTGAGGCAGAAAGTGGAGCTAATTGACCATTCACAAAGCTGAGAACTAGCACCCATTTACCAGCTACTTTCTCTGTCTTCTCTCATAGCCATAATTCTTGGATGCCACAGTGCGTTGGTATCTGAGACAAGCTTTGGTAATGATGTTCTGCATGCTTAAGACTCGGTGTAGCATAAAGTATCAATATTCAAAATTCTGAGAAACGACTCAGGTGACTCATTTTTCTCAGGTAAATAAAGAGCTAATGTGTCATCCTGTGTTAGCCATACATTATTGTGGTATAAAAATATTAGCAAAAATGACACAGGTTGCATTTCAGCCCACCTTGAAAAGTAAAACCACTCTATTTATTCTGGTTTGTGTGTCAGATTGTCAGAACTCCATACTCGGCATATGCGTGGCTTACATGTACTCTTTAAACGACCCCATTGATCACCAAGAAGGGCTCTCACATTTCACAACTTATCACAGAACTGTACAGGCAAACCCTTTACGATAGGTCATTCTGCAAAACCAAAATACTGTCTGGATTTTTTTTAAGACATGGCACTTCCCAGTTTTAAGCTCTTTTAATGCATAAGCTTGAACTCCTTGCATTAGATATTGTCTAGAAGGCAGAAGGTTGCTTCAACGATAACATTGCTCTCACAGATGGGCAAGTCACCCATGCCATGGTCACTACTATACTCTTATACCATGACAAACCTTGGCTTTGTAAACAGATTTTACTCTGTTAACAGTTTGGATTTTTTTTTCTTGTCCTAAAGTGCAGAGACAAATTAGATTTGTGGATACAGTGACCAACTGCAAGAACCATGTTGGTTTTTGTTTATGGTCATTTAAAAAACATTTTTGGTGTTATTGTTCACACACAGATATTTATCTTTTGGTTTTCCTTAATCTTTTGATAATATAATGCACTGTAGAGGGTAAACCAACGCACCACAATATGTTGTTTTTAAACTGTTACTGATGATCTGCTATTGTATTCTTCGAGACAGTGGACATCCTCGCTTATTCAAGAATGAGTTGTTTCTGAAAATAGAGGTCAAACTGGATTTAAAAATGTCAATTTCACCTTTTTCAGCATTTTACATAATGTCTTTGAAATCAAGCTTTGTTCTTTTGTAGTTTTCATGTTCATTGACTGAAATGACCCTGCTGCAGAAAATAACACAAGAGGGTAGTGAGTAGCTGAGGGGAGAAGAATTTGAAAGACTAAATTTGAAAGCCTCAGAGCGAGAGACAGGCCTTCTTAAAAACAAAGCTCAGGATTGTCACATAGCTATAAATGTGCACTCTGTTAATGTGTACTGCTAACGCTATGTGTGTGTGAACGCATGTGCATGTGTCTGTCTATGTTAGCAGGGCTGAGATCATAGCAGCACACAATAGGGCAAGTGTGAGTGCAGAGGTCTATCAACAGAGGGAGGAGGGCTGGGCGACAGGAAGAGATAGGGACACTATCTATCCGAGAGTAACCACTCTCTCCCTGCTCCCACTTCTTATAGTCAACACTACAGCCTTTCTTCCTATTCTCACCCAGAACAGCGCAGGCCAATTTATGTTTTACTGCACAACTTACCCAGCCTTGAAGGCTGCAATGCCTATAATTTAACAGGTCATGAATCACTCTGTGGGGGTGCTATTATTGGAACGAGGCCGACTCAGTAATACAGTTTGAACATTAGGCATTTAAGGCAACCTTTTTGTCTCATGACAAGATAATCAGTAGTCTTGCTTCAGCACGCTCTGCTGTACTCTAAGTGAACAAGAGGAAATTACACCTAAGTGAAGTCATGCACACTTTTTAGAAATAATAGAGCTAATTTCATAAACAAACCTCTCATTTAAAACCTCAACATAAATAATCGAGCAGAGAAGAACATGTGCTTGGTTAGTTCTGTCTTGAACTGCACTAATTTTAGGAAATCCATGTATGCACAGAGCTTTGATTTGAGTGCTCCCTCACAAAACAGCATGCCTTTCTCAGTCATATTCAACTGAGCGTTCAGCTGAGGGTTCAACAAACCCATTTTTTACACATTCTCATCAGTTGGGCTGAGACTGTTCATTCTTAGTGGGAGGAAACCAGAGTGATCGGAAGCAAGGAACAACTCAGGATCTCAGAATTCATGTTGCTATGCAGCACCCATTCTACCGGCTGGACCACTCTATTACCCTTAAAGCTTAATAGAATTATGCAACTCTCTAAAATAAATCTCTACTGTAAATAACTGGCAATATTCTCCAACAACAGATAGGTGGTGTTTTGGTATCCTTTCCCACTGTGAATAATAATCTGGAAACTGAAAAAAACCTATTCTGATTACTGCTAAACATTTGAAGACATTGTTTTATAAACCTTATGGACTGTTATATGGAAATTAGATCCTTTTGGAAAACATAGGTCACATCACATCTGACGTAAAGCTACATCAGCATTCAGCAATAAAAAAATCATACCAGCAAAGTATTATGGTGGTGGTGGTGTAATGGGATGGAAAAGCATTGCTGCTTGAATTGTGAACCATGAATCTTGCTCTCTACCAAAAAACACGAATACGAATAATGACTGTCTGTCATTAGTTGTGATCTAAAGCTCAAGTGCAAACGACTTCTGTATCAAGACTATAATCTGTAGCACCAGCTCCATCTTGAAATGGCTTAAAAGAATAAAAACATTATGGTTCTGAAGTCCTGGGTTGAACCCTATTGAGATTATGTGTGGTTAAATAGGCACCCTAAAACATTTCCAGTATACCTAAATCAAAGCCATTTTGCAACAGACTGGGCCAAAATTTCTCCACAGTGATATGGTTCCAGTTGTTGCTACTAAAGGTGGTACAACCTCTCGTTACCCTCTCGCATGAATGATACTGGTGTTGCATAACCTTTTCCTCTGAAAAATACAATTATCATTTTAAATCTGTGTTTTGTGTTTCAACATGTTCTATTTGTCTTGTATTACATCTTGTACGTCAATGAGGCCATTTAGTGTGACAAATATGCAAAAACGATCTGATGATCTGAAGGAGGCAGATAATGTCACCTCAGCGTACCACAAAACAGAACTGTACTCAAAATCACTGTTACTGGAAATGCACAGTCTTTTTTTTATTTGAGTCTGGAGTTGGTCTTGGGAGTGGAGACAAACTACAATGACAATGTAATCACTCCCTGAATGTAAACAAGTGCAGGGTGCTTGGGCTTCTATATCTCACTGTATCAGCATCTGACATCATCCATAAACTTCTGATATTACAGCAGTGACTTAAGTCTATAAAGGTTTCCAGACAGTTGAAAAAGTATATAAGTAGTCAAAAAATAAATCAGTGCACCTGAACTTGTGCAGTAAAATATATTGTGGTATTTGAAACAGCAAACCCCCTTCTTTTCTACCTACATATTTTTTTCTAACAGGGTTTTAGCAGATTTGTATTCTTGTAAGGCAAGGCAAGGCAAGGCAAGTTTATTTGTATACACAGTGGCAATTCAAAGTGCTTTACATAAGGAAAAAATTATTTTATTAAAAGCATTAAAACATTCCTGAGATCTAAAACCTCAGAAAGACTTCTTGCAAACATTTAGTTACAAATAAGACCATGAAATTCAAACAAGAGAGATAAAAAAATATATATATATCAGAGGGTGTCACGTCTGTGTTTCATTTGTTGTTGTGAAGAAATGAACAATCCACACTGGACACATTGTAGTAATGGCAGAATTTACATGCAACATGAGTGCACCTACCTGCCTGCTTATGTTATTTACAATAAATGCATAATATAAACACAGAGCTTAAAAGATAACATATTTGAGGATGCTTATTGCTTTTTTCAGGTAAATACTGTATCTAGTGATTCTGAATGACGATTGGGTTTGTGGACCCTTAACCATCTGTACCATGTCAGAAACCCAAGGCTTAATTTAGTTTAAAGAAACTAAGGTATATATTCAGCTAGTTATAATTCTAATTGATTTAAAAGTTCTTTAGATGGCTGTATGTTCAAAGAAAAAACTGTCATGCCTTGTCAGGCCATGAACACCAAGCTAGAAAAATGAGCTGTGAACCACAAGCAGGCAACATAGCTAATTCTAGTGAGCCTACATTCAGGACAAGCCTGTGGACCTTCCTGGGCCACAGAGAATGATACATGTTCTATCGATATATAAAATATCATCAATGTCATTATTATTGCATTTATGTTTATGTTTACCAAAGAGCATTATTCCTGAAATTAGAACCAAGACAATGCACTTGGATGGCGTAGCGGTCTGTTACACTAGCCCACTGGCTAACATGTCTACACAGACATGATTGGGTATGTCTGGGGGCAAAGCCCTGCAATGGATTGGCAGCCTGTCCAGGGTATTCCCCAGCCCTGTCGCAACCCTAACCAGGATAAAGCAACTAATGAAAATGAAACAAAACAAAAACCTAGAACAGACTTTACCTTTTTTGTTTCAAAAATGTGAGGGGCTTTATAAAATTCTAACTGTTGGGAAATGAATATCCCTGCACCTCTCCTTATCACAAAAAACAACATGTCTGGTGAACTTTAGCGCCATAAATGTGAGCATGACAACTAATTAAAGCATTGTTTTATGATGGGCCAATATACTTCCAACCTCAACCTCAACCAACCTAATGCCATGCTGCAACCACCAGCAAAATAAGTGACATATTAGAACAATCGAAAATGCTGATTACAGTTCATTAATGCTCACTACAATTTTTTAAGAGGCAAAGTTCTCTAAGAAAAAAAAGTTTTGTGTGCAAAGGGTTAGGAACAATTAGGGAGAGGCCTGGTTAATCATTCCGAGCCTGTCAATATATCCAGTTCAGGTGACTCACTCGTGGGCGGGCTGCTCACACTGTTTGTGCTGTTGACACAAATTAAGACACTTCAAACAATGCGAGATAATGCTGGTTTGGACTGAAACTGATTACTGGGAAGTTCCTTTCTGTAACTTGAGTCATTTACAAATGTTCTAGAGTCTGTTCAGTACTCAGGTACTCAGTAAAACTAAATTTTACATTGCAATTTTTAAAAGAACCATCAAACAGGTCTTTGAAACCATTAAAACTATCTATAAAGAAATTATGTTTTGAAGCCTTGGAGAGTTACCTCAGGTCATTATTATTTGGACATAATATGTGGTATTTGGATTGTATCACCATTATTACTTGTAATTAAGCCCTTAGTTTATCAAATGCGGAGTCACAGTCCAAATAAAACAATGTTGAATTTATAGTTAACATTAAGATGCAGCTGACATGTTGGCTGGTCAATGAGCAGGTCAGCTAAGTACTAATAATAAGTGTGTGATGTTTCTCCTTAGCTGAAATGTCACCATCAGTGATGTTTCTAGTACATAATTTGTCTGTTTTTAACTAACTGTTTGTTTTAAACTAACCAATGTGACTTGATTAGGAATAAACATTAAATGACCAAATGTCTGTGGGCACCTGCGCTTGTTGGCATTAATGAGGAGCAGAGGCATTAAGGAGTTTAAACCCCATACAAACACCCATCCAACAACCTACCTCCTATTATGGCTATAACAGCCACCACTTCTTTGATTTCCATACGATTCTAAAGTGTGTCTTCATTACTAAATCTATATAAGCCTAAATTAACCAGACTTTACAGTTCAGCACCTGAGTCCCACAACGTGATGCTTTGTATTTGCTTTATTATCCAACCTGACTTGTTTAATGATTATACTTCCAGAGGCTGCCTGTTTCTGGCTACTGATCTTTAAAAGGAAATAAAAAGCCACAATTCTCAAGAGTTTACTGAAGGCAGGTATGCTTTAAACGTTCCACACATTCTCTGGATCATGAGTCAGGGTTAAGATCTAAAAAGAACACAGTTTCAGGTAAAACAGGAAAAGAACATGTAAGGTCAATGAACAGACTGGTGATCACTCAGTGTGACCTGCTTGTGTGCTTTGATGTTTAGATCTGGTCTCCAGTTTTGGAAATAGTCTTGGAAAGAAGTTAAAACTGCAATCAGAAATGTATTATTTCTTTTTAAAGGGACCCAAACATGTCAGCTTATGCGTAGAGTTCAACAGTTGCCAATGGCATCATCATCTTTGGTACCTTCTGAAGTGATTCCTAGGGTTTACATCTACATTCAACAATGGTTACATTACATTATTCTACATGTTATATCTTATCATATTGTGTACATAATTATGTACAAGCATATTTAACATTAGGAAAAAAGTGTGAAACATAAAGGTTCTGCTGTGTTTATTTGAATGGAACAAGTCAATGAGGGAGCATTTTTTTTCAAGTAAATATGGATTTATGAATATTTTGATACATCAAAGGAGACTTACATAAAACCGGGTTCCTTAAAAATTATTTAGATGGACAAATGTTATACTGGCTTTTGCTGCTGCTTTATTGGATTACTAAAGATGGAAAACCCCATATGGGACAGCAAATGATTTCATATGGTGCTTTCATATACTTTATTATGGTTTTTCAGTTACAAACAGTTTTATCTAGAACATCAAACCAACCAACAATCCTTGCATGGAACAGTTCTAAATGCTTACACTAGAGATTTTTTAAGTAAATGGTTGTATATATAACAATTTGCCATTAAAATAACCTATGAGGAACAATTTAATGGAACCTATTTAGAGTGATTCACATTTAGGGAAATTAGGGTACATTTTTCAAAATTCCCTAAAGTGTTATGTATACAAAAAGAGTTATGGAAGCCACAGTATGTGTTCTAATAAGAAACCCTCTTTTTTCTAAAACTGTGACCTAAACTACTCAAACCAAGGGACACACTAACACATGATAAATAATTAAAGGTTTTTGGATAAATACATGTTCAAGCAGCACACACTGCCTACAAATGAGTGGGGAATTAAGTTGGTACAGCAGTAATTAACTGAACCATGGCTACCACCTTACATACCTTCTTGAGTTTGGGCAGCAGCTGCTTGTAGATGGAGGAGCAGAACCGCGAGCACCTGCAGTCGCATCTCGTGCTGAAGCGGCTCTCACGAGCGCCCTGTCGCTACTGACCTTTCTTCAGTCCAGGTGCTTCACGCGCTTCTTCTCGAGCGGGCCGATTAAGGTATTCAAACAATTCCAGATTCTAAATCCAGTTCCAAATCCAACTCTGACAGAAATAGGGCTACAAAGAATATCCTCAGGTCTGTATTCAGTTTGTCTTTGACGGTTTTGTTCCAAATCACAAGTGACACAAGTTTTCACGCGGCGTTTTAATCCTAGTTAAAATCAACGCACGCGCCTGTCCTTCCTTCGCCGTCGTGTTTTTCAGAGAACGTCTGGCGGCCCACGCTGACTAGAAAACATAGAACTAGTCATCATGTCCCGCTGAAAATAAGTAAACAGCGCAAATACTGTCAAGAGTTGAAGTATTTAGGAGAAAAGAGAGAAGGAAAGACTCAAAAGGGCGAGTGTGACACTCCGTAACCACTCCCTGAATGTCAAACAGTGAGGAGCGCTCGAGCTTCTATACTCCAGTGTGTATACCAATCAGCGCGCGCTTCAGGCGCGTGAGAAAGCAGCGCGCGCTTGGCTCATCTGTGATTAGATGCTCAACTGCCACATTAAACATTTGACTTATGTAGTTTTTTCAGTTTCACATCAGTTTAGAAATAACTGCACAACCCTAAATCAGAAAAAGTTGGGATGGTATGGAAAATGCAAATAAAATAAAAATGCAGTGTTCCTTACATTTACTTTAACTTTTATTTGACTGCAGACAGTTTGAATGAAGTTCATATCATGTGTAATTATACCTCCATTCCTGCATTTCCGGCCAGCAACACATTCCAAAAGAGTTGGGACGGGGCAATTTAGATTAGATTAGATTAGATTAGATTAGATTACATGTACAAGTACAAGGCAACGAAATGCAGTTTAGCATCTAACCAGAAGTGCAATAAGCAGCAAGTGCAGGATAAACTGTATCTATGATATACATTATTTACAGGATATGGGCAGTGGTATGAACAAGATATACAGGTGAATATATTATTGAATGTACTATAAACAAAATATATAGCTAAATTCATAATATACAGATTAAGGTGCAGATTAAGATTAAGGTGCTATTCAGATTAAAGTGATACAGATTAAGGTGCTATGAACATAATAGAGGAATGCATATGTAAAACATAGTAAACAGATGTATACGGTGTAGATGGAAATTATGAACAAATGAGATATGTACAAATGAGGTATGTACCAATGATATATTATACTAAGCAGAATGTGGGGGGGTTGACAGGGGACAGGGTTAATTTAGGGCTAGTAATGAGGTGAAAAAATGAATTAATGATGTGATTCCAAACAGGTGATGTGAACAGATGATTGTAATCATGGTTTGGTACAAAAGCAGCATCCAGGAAAGGCTGAGTCTTTGATGAGCAAAGATGATCAGGGATCTCCAGTTTGTCAACAAATGCGTGAGAAAATTATTAAAATGTTTAAAAACCTCAAAGAAAGATTGGAAGGGATTTGCATTTGTTTCTAACAAGACAACGCAAAACCACATGCTGCACACATTACAAAGGCATGGCTGCGAAAGAAGAGGGTACAGGTACTGGACTGGCCTGCCTGCAGTCCCGACCTGTCCCCCATGGACAACGTGTGGAGAATTTTGAAACAAAAAATGCGACAATGATGACAGCGTACTGTTGCACATCTTAAGATGCATTTGAAGGAAGAATGGGACAAAATAAAACCTGAAACACTAAATCGCTTGGTATCCTCAGTGCCAAAACGTCTTTTAAGTGTTTGCTGGGCAAGATTTAAAACAAATAGCTTAATCAACAGCTAACCATTTTAGCAACAATGCTTCCAACATATTTATAGGCTAAACTTTATCCCACCTGCTATTAAAGATGCAAAATAATATATGCTATAATATATATATATATATATATATATATATATATATATATATATAATATATATAAAAACTAATAAATGCACATCATCACAAAACTACCTTGGATCATGGTGTAAATGTCCTGCTAAAAATACACTTCCTTAACAGATGTAATATTAATTAATTTAGAACATCCTACCAAAGCATAAAAAGCAAATATATACTTCATGAAACAATACATGAATCTCCATGTTCTGATATTAGATAAATGCTACAATTTTCTGCAAAAGTCTTTGTTTGTTTAACAATCCTCCCAATCATGGGGGCCAAATACACTTGCATTCCCATCCAGGCAAATTTATTATACTTCTGACTGTGTAAACAGCAAATAGGGACTTTTTGTAGCAGTTATATAGTCATTGCCTGATTTATAAAGGTCACTTTTGTCTAATTTCTTTACTGTTTTCTCCATGTTAATAAATGACTGGGGGAATTTGGCAGTGAGCAGCAATTAATATTTGATAAATATAAATAAACAAGGCTGTCAATATCAATTTTGTATTTTTGTGCAATGACATTTTTGTATAGTATAAATTACTCATGTAATGTATGCCATAGCCTCCAAGAGTTGTATAAACATAATAAATCCCCCCCCTTCCCCCAAGGTGTAAGCTTAATGTTCAATTTCTTGGAACCCACGTTAATAATTACAAATACCCAGTGAGCATGAAAAACAAAGGGTTATTAGAAATAGAAATATAGCGGCTTTGTTTATACCCTGAAGCAATAGTAATGATTGATATACAACCCCAATTCCAAAAAGGTTGAGAAAAAAAAAGCTGCTCTGGACTCTCTGAACCTTTTATAGACTGGAGTTGCTAAAAGGGCAGCACGGTGGCTAAGTGGGTAGCACTGTCGCCTCACAGCAAGAAGGTCCTGGGTTTGATCCCCAGGTGGGGCGGTCCGGGTCCTTTCTGTGTGGAGTTTGCATGTTCTCCCTGTGTCTGCGTGGGTTTACTCCGGGTGCTCCGGTTTCCTCCCACAGTCCAAAAACATGCAAGTGAGGTAAATTGGAGATATTAAATTGTCCATGACTGCGTTTGATATAAACTTGTGAAGTGATGAATCTTGTGTAATGAGTAACTACCGTTCCTGTCATGAATGTAACCAAAAGTGTAAAACATGATGTTCAAATCCTAATAAACAAACAAACAAACAGTTGCTAAAATCCCAATATTTATTGCAATTAGCATTGGAGAAATGTTGCTCTTAAATGTTGGACAATAAAGAATTTAAAAAGTTTTTTTCTTTTATTTACAGTACAGTAGAACCTTGAGTTACAAACTGTTTACCATACAAACATTTTGGGTTACGAACGATCTTTTTCAACTTAACGTACAAACTAATTTTGGATTATGAACCAAAATTCACGAAATGAGAGTTATTGTTGTTTCTGGTAGATACATTTTATAAAAAAAGAAGGAAATTTATTATGGTGTATGGTACAGCACACGTACTGTACTGAAGTGTGATGTGTGTTTTTTATGTACAGTACAGTACTACTGTGTATTGTTATTTATTATTGTTTATTACAGGAATGTCTATTCTATAATTTAAGATTTAAGTATACTTGTATTTATAACAAAAAAAGACCTTTTAAGACATTAGAAAGGTTAGGTAAGGGGGTGGTTTGGGAGGTCTGGCACGAATTAATTCTATTTACGTTATTTCTTATGGGAAAAATAGGTTTAACTAACGAACATTTTCACTTAAGAACAGCACTTCGGAACCAATTCAATTCGTAAGTCAAGGGTCTACTGTATACAGTGTTTAGGGTCTTCATTTGGAATATGTTGCTGGCTTTGAATTAGAATTAATTGGAAACTTGGGACGTGTCTACAATCAATGAGTAAATGAGATAAACCATTAAATATCTATTCTTTGTGTTGTTGTCAATAAACATTCTGTATAAGACAGTTTACAAATCTCTGCTTTCTGGAAAAAGGTTTCTATATATTTTTTCAACATGCATTTAGTCTAAATTACACTGAAACACCATTTACTGCTATAATTCTTAAGAAATAATAAAATAGTGGAGAAATGGTTACGGTTGGTGCCAGCTGCGCTATTCTGAAACAGTGTGGCATAGACAGAAGCCTTCCAGAGATGCAAGGAGCATGAATTTCTCTGCAGCCGAGAATACAGTGAAGCCCTGCTTGCAGAGGGTCTGCATGGCTTTCTTGTTCACATTGAAGAGCATCATTGTGTCGCAGCCATGTCCAACATCTAAATCCCCCCATTGATTCATATAGACCCATCTGTCACAATAGACACATTGTCAAGGGCCAAGCTGACTTCTGAACCCTGGATGGAATATGGCTGATTTCAACAAACTGGCCACTGTACTGTGTGGAGCTTGCACCACTCAGTTACTCACATCTGCACTCAAAGACTTTGCTGCATCAAACTACTCACGATTAAACATAATTATGTTATGTTCTATTTTCGCAGAATTGGGCTCTGATGGCACGCTTTAAGCAGAAAACCCTAAAGACAGTGAAGAAAGAATAGAGATGTGCTCAAAAAGCCTTTGTTTTTCATGTGCAGACAATAAACCACAAGGAGAAATAACACGCAGTGTTTTTAGTCTGGTTTCAGGAAGCATTTAAGTACAGAATTAGTGCAGGTTTAAGTGTAAAAAAACTCTCAGCTGACAGTGACTATTGGATTTCACTGCAGCATTTCACACTGATCATCACCAATTTGCTGGCATCAATGAAAATCATTTAAAACCTAAAAGAGTCAAAACGGTTTCCCACAAAGTTCTGATATACGGCTTCTATTGCTCTCACTTTATATACACTGTAAAATCCCTGGGACTTTCAAAAAATGATCACAACAGTTACACAAAATCAAACACTGTAATAAAGACATCAAATCTTGGATGAATAAAAACTTACATTTTTCTTTAGGGTTTTTACATTTTATGTTTCGTAAATATAATATTTTGGAATTTGATGCCTGCAACCCACTATGTTTACCACTGTGTTACATCACCTTTCCTATTATTTGCACTGTTTAAATTGTTTGGTAACTTACACTGCTTGCAGTTTCTTCTGCAGTATTGCAAGTGGAAATATCATCAACATTTAACAGTTATTTACAGCCTTGCTCTAAACAGACTGAGATTTCTCCAGAATACAATATTATGTATAATGGATGGTGACCTGTATTATTTGCAGTCTTGCGTTGAGAAATGTTCTGTTTGGCACAAGGTGGTGAGTAATCTTTGTTGGCAAAGACTGAGCCTATGGTGGATCCTGCTTTTATACCAAATCATGATACCCTCACCTGTTACCAATTCACATGCTTACTGTGATCTCAGTCTGTGGTCTCTGTTGCGATTTATTGTGGTATTTTTCATCATTCCACAATCTTCCCAGTCTTACATTTTCCCTCTTCACAACTTTTTGGAATTTGTTGCAGTCATCAAATTTGGAAATAGTGTTTATTTACAAAAAATCATGAAGCTGGTAATGCAAAAACATTAAATACATCACTTTATTACATCACCTTACCACATTACATTCCCCGGCATAGTGGCTAAGTGGGTAGCACTGTCGCCTCACAGCAAGAAGGTCCTGGGTTCGATCCCCAGGTGGGGCGGTCCGGGTCCTTTCTGTGTGGAGTTTGCATGTTCTCCCCGTGTCCACGTGGGTTTCCTCCCACAGTCCAAAGACTTGCAAGTGAGGTGAATTGGAGACACTAAATTGTCCATGGCTGTGTTTGATATAACCTTGTGAACTGATGAATCTTGTGCAATGAGTAACTACCGTTCCTGTCATGAATGTTACCAAAGAGTAAAACATGCAGTTAAAATCCTAATAAACAAACAAACAAACATTACATTCCCAACTTGTTTGGAATTGGGTTTGTACATGTGCATTGTGTGTCTAATAAGCTTAACACATGTTTTGTAAGAAAACATCTCTGATTGTAACATTTGGTCACTTTTTACCCATATTACTATTAATTTACCACAATAGGAAGCCAGAATAAAAACAACATGCACTATTGAGGACAGTTGTTATTACAGCGCCATCTACTGTCCCCGAATCAACATTTTAATCTTCTCTGTGTGCATCTTAAAATTTAAGGATTTAATTATTTGTTTTCAAATAGTTTGTTCGTGTATTTATCATCTTTTGGGTTTATTAGAAAATCTGTTGAGATTTTTTGTTTAAACTGTGTATAGCACATAAAGATATTTGCAATTATTTAAGTTACTTTATGTATTTTTGTTATTTAGTATAAATCAAGCAAGTAATGGAGTAATACACACTGTCTTCAAAAATGTCAAGGTAAAGTCCAAGTTAATTAATTAATTAAAGTTCAATTTATTAAAAAATACATTATTGTAACAAAGGCAACAAAGCATAAACATAGCTTTAGCATTTAGCTTAGCTAACTTAGCTATTATTACCTTAAGTTAACATAATGTGATATGTTTACTTATATTTCTTTTTTTAAATTATTTTCTTTATGCATTTTCTCCTCTTTTTCTCCCCTTTTTAGCGTGTCCAATTGCCTGATTGCTTCACGCTTCCTCTCCAACCAATGCCGATCCCTGCTCTGATTGAGGAGAACAAAGCTAACCCACGCCCCCTCTGACACGTGGGCAGCATGCCGTATGCATCTTATCACCCACACTTTGACGAGTGCAGTGCAGCTCAGCGTTGTGTACGAAGAGACACTCTGAGAGCACTCTTTTCTCATCTCTGTGCAGGTGCCATCAATCAGCCAGCAGAGGTCGAAATTGCACCAGTCATGAGAGAGAGACCCTATCCGGCTTAGTCCCGCCCATATGTGAACAACAGGCCAATCGTTGTTCGTGTGGCCGCTCAGCCTTAGCCGGCAGGCAGAGCTGAGATTCGATACGATGTATTCGAGATCAAGCTCTGGTTCCAGCGTGTGTTTTTACCGCTGCGCCACCTGAGCGGCCTTTACTTATATTTCTTACAGAAACGTTTAATAGGAATTTAGCTAATATTAGAAATACAGAATGATGTTACATATGTAAAGTTGCCTACGCATTTTACAGCTTTTGTTCTACCTGAAAAACATTTTAAAAGAAGCCAAATCATTTCCAAATTCTAGACTAATTCTACATTTCTCCTGTACTTAATGTTTATTATTATGTTCTAGACTGAACAGCAAAGTTGGTTAGTGAAAAGAAGTTGTCACAACCCACTGCAACTTTTCTTCAAGGTTGATATTAAGTAAGCACTTACACTGTAAGTAATCATGGGCATTATTATTACATTTTACATTTTCAGCACTTAGCAGATGCTTTTATCTAAAGCGACTAACAATTATGACTGAATAGAGTTTGAGCAACTGATGGTTAAGGACCTTGCTCAGGGGCCCAACAGTGGTGGTGGTGAGGCTTGAACCAGCAACCTTGTGATTACAGCATCTTAACCACTAAGCTACCACTGCTCTGAATGATGTTGGAAACCTATTTTCCAGAGCCTCCACTTTTCTGGTAAGGCTTTTCACAAGATTCTGGTGTGCGTCTTAAAATTTTGTACCCATTCAAAGAAGTATTTTTGAGGTCAAGCGGTGATATTGGCCTGGCTTGCAGTCTGTGCTCTAATATGTCCCAAAGGCTTGTAGGGTTGATGTCAGGGCTCTGTGCAAAACACTGGAGTTGCTCCACACCAAATTCTTTAAACTGTTTAAGTCACAGTTATGCTTAAATGGAAAATGGCCTCTTTTAAAGTATTATCACAATGTTGGAATAATATAATTGAACATAATTGGTTTTAAACATTTGTTATATACATGGTAAGAGTTACATGCCTAGGTTCCAAGGATTCGAATCCTGTGCTGGTCTCACAAATACAAATGGTGCATGGTACACCGTGAATCTAGTCACTGGAGAGACACATATAAGTGCCCTCTTAGTATTCAGAGTCAGGAAGGGCATCTGGCATAAACAAATGTGCTAAATCAAATATGTGGACAAATGATCCGCTGTGGCAACCCCTAGAGGGAGCAGCCGGATTGAATCATCAGTTGATTCAAATACATTAGTTGCAACATGAAACTACACCCTGAAGAGGGCACCAAACCATCACATTTCATCAGGCACTCACAAATTGCCTGGGTCAACTGGGTCAATTAAGAGTATTTGATAATGTGTTAACTCACTCCACCCAGTGATTCTAGAGATACCGGACTCATCACGACCCTGACCCAAGTAAAGGGTGGTAAAACATTCAATTATTATTATTATTACTGGTGGAGTGCATGCAAAACAGAGAACTTCAGGCCAGGTTGGATCCTGGCCTCTACTTGTAAGTAATGGGTTCGCTTGATACCCCCATGTCTGTGATAAACTGAGAAAAAAAACCTTTTTGGAATAATGTCAGACGCGTCTCTACATTTGGGCATGGTAATAAACTGAATCAAGTCAATTTCTTTGAGCTATCAGTTGTAAACAAATTCATTCATGGAGCTTTGGATTTGTAATGTAAGGCTTTATAGAAAGGTAATACACCAGTTGTGTGAGATTAAATGCTGTTATTGGTGATGTCACTCATATTCTCGTCTCCATGTTCTTTGGATAAATTAATCAAGTTCTGTACATTTTCAACCAAAACAAGGGTGACAAATATAGCTTTTATAGTAGGAACATTATAACAACAAACATGGCTGTGGTAGTGTAAATAAAGGACAGTCCTGGCTTGCAATAAACATTCCAATTGTGCAGGCCATTGGAGCTCCTAAAAAACATGACTTTATGGACTTTATGGTGCATAGGGTCATATCCATTGTGAAAAGACAGGTTGTTATAATTCATTTTATATAATTGATTTTGAAGTACTCTGTTGGCACAACGGTAAATTACGCCAGCCCATTACTGCCTCCCCAGTGGTGCTATCAGCCAGTCAGTCGTCTACATACAGACATGATTAGCTATGTCTTGGCCGAGGCCCAGAGATGGATTGGCTTCCTGTCCAGGGTGTGTTAACACTGCACCCATCGATTCCAGATAAAACAACCCTGACCAGGATACAGTGGTGGTAAAGAATGAAATGAAAATAATTAATTTTATACACCTGTTATCAATGAGTGTGGCTAAAACACTGTTACCTTAACTCAATAATTTACAGGGGTGTTCACACAACGCTGTTGTAGTTAGATTTCCTACATAGTAATACTTCCATTGAGGGTACAAGCTTATTATTTATTAATTTGGTGACTCAACCACCAGTAGCTGCAATGCGAAAGAATTAATCTGTGATGCCATATGGAAAATACCTTTAATGCCCAAACGGCTGAGCTCACAGACTTGTTTACAGAGCTCGTCCCCGCGCAGGCGGTTACGGTCGGGAACGCGCATCTACAACCCCCCCCCCCCACCCCACCTTCCCTTCCTACTGCACCTACTACCATTGTTGCTCGATTCCAGAAACTTTGGAGTCGATTCTGATTCAGATTCCTGGTGTTGGAATTTAAAGAGTCGAATCAAAGAATCAATTTTATAAAACGATCCAGGTGACTTTATGGAAATAATCAATTCCAAAAAAATAAGTGGTGAATGAAAGGATGAATGGGTAAATGGACGAATAAATGGGTGGATGAATAGATAAGGTATTTATTGATCTTTGAGGGCAGTTGGGTCCTTTGCACAGCAATCTGCCTATTTATTGTTAAGAAATAAAGGACCCTTGGGACCATGTTTATAATCTGACTGAATGGACAAACAGAATGAGTCCAGACCTGTGGTTTTCTCAGGCGAACAATACACCTACTTAAATCGTTTAAACCTATGCGCCTGAAGCCCTGCAATATTCCTGTCTTGCGCCCAGTGCTTCCGGGTGGAACCGGACCGCGACCCTGACCAGGATAAGTAAAATGAATAGTGAAAAATCGGTGGTTACAGAATATGCTGCCGTGCTGTATTTTATATCAACTGGAGGCCAAATGTCACTGTAAGCACTTCACTGGTTTGAATCGAGTTCAAAGCTTGAGAGTCGACTCTCAACTTCTAATTCCTAAACCAATGAATCGACTCTTTATGAATCGACAACAGGTGTTACGGAGAATTCAGTTCCCCCTGTTTCCCCTTTAACGCGCATGTGCAAAAATCATGACGTTTTTTTCAGTCGCTTCGTTGAGCGTCGGTTTATTTGGAATATGTGTTTATAGCGGTATGTTCTTTTCACATTTCATGTTGTATGTTAGGTAGTTTGTGATTAAATACATACTTTAAAGTATTGAGTGAACTACTGTCAGAGGTTTTATTGCTCCACCGCAAGTCAGAGGTTTTCACACTGCTGTCTTCAGCCTTGCTGTCAATCAACTAGAATTAACGTGTCAGATTTATTTGTAAATAAATCCTAATACAGGACATGCTCTTATTCACACACTAGTTTAAGGTTATTCATCTCAGCTGCACTACCATTTACTTTCAAGAATAGTTTCATTTATGGTGATCTCTCTCGTTCATTTAAACTTCACAAACTGCATCCATGTGATTTTAAAATTAACAAACAGTATGTAGAACAAGTTTAACCTATAGATCAGTCCATTATACTAACAACACAGGGGGGAACACATTTACCTGGAGACCTGGGGAATATGGTTCCCCACATGTATATTACTGTGTGTGTAATTATAAAACACTACAGTGATGCTGGTGATGTTAACTGTTGTTATTATGTAGAACAAGTTTAACCTATAGATCAATCCATTATACTAAAACACAGGGGGGAACACATTTACCTGGAGACCTGGGGAATATGGTTCCCCACATGTATATCACTGTGTGTGTAATTATAAAACACTACAGTGATGCTGGTGATGTTAACTGTTGTTATTATGTAGAACAAGTTTAACCTATAGATCAATCCATTACACTAACAACACAGGGGGGAACACATTTACCTGGAGACCTGGGGAATATGGTTCCCCACATGTATATCACTGTGTGTGTAATTATAAAACACTACAGTGATGCTGGTGATGTTAACTGTTGTTATTATGTAGAACAAGTTTAACCTATAGATCAATCCATTACACTAACAACACAGGGGGGAACACATTTACCTGGAGACCTGGGGAATATGGTTCCCCACATGTATATTACTGTGTGTGTAATTATAAAACACTACAGTGATGCTGGTGATGTTAACTGTTGTTATTATGTAGAACAAGTTTAACCTATAGATCAATCCATTACACTAACAACACAGGGGGGAACACATTTACCTGGAGAATATGGTTCCCCACATGTATATCACTGTGTGTGTAATTATAAAACACTACAGTGATGCTGGTGATGTATTTCACTGTTGTTATTATGTAGAACAAGTTTAACCTATAGATCAATCCATTACACTAACAACACAGGGGGTTAACACATTTACCTGGAGACCTGGGGAATATGGTTCCCCACATGTATATCACTGTGTGTGTAATTATAAAACACTACAGTGATGCTGGTGATGTATTTAACTGTTGTTATTATGTAGAACAAGTTTAACCTATAGATCAATCCATTACACTAACAACACAGGGGGTTAACACATTTACCTGGAGACCTGGGGAATATGGTTCCCCACATGTATATCACTGTGTGTGTAATTATAAAACACTACAGTGATGCTGGTGATGTATTTAACTGTTGTTATTATGTAGAACAAGTTTAACCTATAGATCAGTCCATTACACTAACAACACAGGGGGGAACACATTTACCTGGAGACCTGGAAAAAATGGTTCCCCACATGTATATCACTGTGTGTGTAATTATAAAACACTACAGTGATGCTGGTGATGTATTTAACTGTTGTTATTATGTAGAACAAGTTTAACCTATAGATCAGTCCATTACACTAACAACACAGGGGGGAACACATTTACCTGAAGACCTGGAGAATATGGTTCCCCACATGTATATCACTGTGATGATTCTTTTTTTTTTTAATGCAAACTACAGGCACACACACATTTTAAGAACAAAATATCTGTATTAGAAATTAGTGTTAAACTAAATTATGCATATATTACAATTATGCAAATATATAATAAAGAAATCCACCTCAATGCAAATTAAAACTTAAATACATATTTATAGCTTAATAGAAATATATATATTTTTAAACGAAATAAAATAAAATCTGGGATGGTGCCCTGGGATTGACTAGCATCACATCCATAGTGCACTCCTGCCGTACGTCCAGTTTCCCCAGGAACAGTTCTGGATCCTCCACGGCCATGACCAGGATAAAGCAGTTACTAAACAGAAATGAATGATTAATTTACTATCTACTTTATAAATAAACTAAAAGAGCAACATAAAATAAAATACAGCAACAAGCAAACTTTTTAGAAATAACATCCCAGTTAACCTTGGTCTAATCTTCAGTACATGCCAGACAATGAAGGTCTTCCTCTACTGGTGGGTTGCCAACACATGACTGGTGGTACCATCTGTCACATCCATCACAGGCTATAATAGATAGATCACTTTATTAATCCCAGAGGGAAAGTCAAGGACATACATATATAATAGCATGGTGCAATGAAAAAGCCAATAAAATTAAGGCATTATTACTATTTCTTTGGTACCACCAGTCATGTGTTGGCAACCCACCAGTAGAGGAAGACCTTCATTGTCCGGCATGTACTGAAGATTAGACCAAGGTTAACTGGGATGTTATTTCTAAAAAGTTTGCTTGTTGCTGTATTTTATTTTATGTTGCTCTTTTAGTTTATTTATAAAGTAGATAGTAAATTAATCATTCATTTCTGTTTAGTAACTGCTTTATCCTGGTCATGGCCGTGGAGGATCCAGAACTGTTCCTGGGGAAACTGGACGTACGGCAGGAGTGCACTATGGATGTGATGCTAGTCAATCCCAGGGCACCATCCCCAAATAAATTTGCACATGTCAGATTTTATTTTATTTAGTTTAAAATATATATATTTTTATTAAGCTATAAATATGTTAGTTTTTCAAGTATTTAAGTTTTAATTTGCATTGAGGTGGATTTCTTTATTATATATTTGCATAATTGTAATATATGCATAATTTAGTTTAACACTAATTTCTAATACAAATATTTTGTTCTTAAAATGTGTGTGTGCCTGTAGTTTGCAATAAAAAAAAAAAGAATCATCACACAGTAATATACATGTGGGGAACCATATGGTCTCCAGGTAAATGTGTTCCCCCCCTGTGTTGTTAGTGTAATGGACTGATCTATAGGTTAAACTTGTTCTACATACTGTTTGTTAATTTTAAATCACATGGATGCAGTTTGTGAAGTTTAAATGAACGAGAGATCACCATGAATGAAACTATTTTTGAAAGTAAATGGTAGTGCAGCTGAGATGAGTAACCTTAAACTAGTGTGTGAATAAGAGCATGTCCTGTATTAGGATTTATTTACAAATAAATCTGACACGTTAATTCTAGTTGTTTGACAGCAAGGCTGAAGACAGCAGTGTGAAAACCTCTGACTTGCGGTGGAGCAATAAAACCTCTGACAGTAGTTCATTCAATACTTTAAAGTATGTATTTAATCACAAACTACCTAACATACAACATGAAATGTAAAAAGAACATACCGCTATAAACACATATTCCAAATAAACCGACGCTCAACGAAGCGACTGAAAAAAACGTCATGATTTTTGCACATGCGCGTTAATGGGGAAACAGGGGGAACTGAATTCTCCGTAACACCGGCCCTACCGGCTACACAGCGAGGCATGAGCAGACGGCAGCCGGTGCGCGATAACACTATAATAACTCAGCGACCCAGGTCGCTTTGTGAAACCTGTAGAACGGAAAATATAAACCTTTGCAGGGGGTTTTCTGTCGGAAACGAAAAACTGCAGCAGCTTTGGTGTGGCAATGTGTAAATGTGTCTGCGTTTGTTCGTTTCTTTGGGATTTACCATTCTCTCCTGCGCTAAACCCAGGAGCCGACCGCCTATAGCCAAGGAATACACATATTGTTGTGTAAGAATGATATTTAATAATTTTTAATGCAATTTATTGTCATTTTTCGAGCCTTCTAATTATTAAGGAATAAATGCTGAGCAGTCCGCTTTTGTTCCCACCCGATTGGACGACGAAAGATGCCTCACGCCGGTAAGTATAACAAAAACATAGACATTATCTACAAAAATGTGTTAAATGCGAATACATTTGATAAACAAACGTGTACTAATGTCAGCCTACAACCGTTCATCTTGTGTTGTGCTTATTTCCTAACAAGGTGCTGAAATATCGGTTACGTTAAAAACACATACTAGCGTACTAAGTAGTATGTCAGAATTATACAGCGCCATTGTATTCTCACGTACTGTGCAGTGTGATAGTACGCGACTGGGTAGTATAGCCTGCATCGCAAACGGTGGCAGCAATTCATTTGTTTCCGTCTTATCCTCATTTAAACCCTAATTTAGTTTAACGGGGTTATATTTTATTCGTCATTTTTGTTTAGTTCTTCCTTCAACGTTTTGTATAATTCTTCCTTTTAAAACACCCAGAACACACCGCTGTTAGGTACTTTATTAAATGCTGGTGTTGTTTTGGTAGCAGCAGCAGCAGCAGCAGCAGCAGTATTACTGTATTTGTGAACATTACTATCCATCACTGTTGTCAATGAATGTATTTTCTGTTGATTTTAGGGTTTGTTTCTTTATTTTCGACCTGGAATAATTTATTTATTTGTAAGGTGATTACTTCTGATTCAGCAGGATCCATGATCAAAATACCAAGCAAGCAGACAATGTTTTGAATGGTCAGATATGAGTGGACAGCCTGCATTTAATTGATTTATGCACATACTGAGTAACAATCAATTAAATCACATTTAATGTGGTGTATTTTATAGATCTACTGTGTATTTTATAGATCTACTGTGGCTCATGAGAGAGAAATCGATAACATGAAAAGGGACATCTATAATTAAGGGTGGTTTGTGAAGCCTTTAAATTAGGGCTGGGCGGTATGATCAAAAATTTGTATCACGGTATTTTTATATCACGGTATGTTTTATTTTTTGTATAACTGGGACTTTTTTATATGTCCGGGGCTTATTTTACTGTCATAAGTACATAGAATATAAAAAGTTTTATTCTCACCATGTATATAATGAAGGTTTTGAATATAATGAAGGTTTTGAAAATTTGAAAAGCTTAAGCTTTGCTTGGCCCCACAATATGACACAATATATGATGGAATCTGTACGTGTGAAACAGTTGCAATAAATACAATTTTTATTGTTTATTTAATCAGAATCAGAATCAGAATCAGAATACTTTATTGATCCCCGAGGGGAAATTTCAGATGTTACAGTTGCTCAGATTGTATATATGTATTAAGAATATTAAAAGGTAAGAATATATTAAAAAGTAAAGTAAAGTAAAAATGCTCTTAAAATAAAGTGGCAAAACGCTCTTAAAATACACTTAAAACGCTCTTAAAATAAAGTGGCAGATGCAGTGGTGACATATATTGCACTATTTATGATACAACTATCATATTGCACGTATTGTAAGGTCTATTACTTAAGTGAGGAGTTGTAAAGTTTGATGGCCACAGGTAGGAATGACCTCCTGTGGCGCTCCGTGGTGCTTTTGGGTGGAATGAGTCTTTGACTGAACGTGCTTCTGCGTCTTTCCAGTGTGTTGTACAGCGGGTGAGAGGTATTGTCCATAATGGACTTCAGCTTAGACAGCATCCTCCTCTCTGACACTGTCGTCAGCGAGTCCAGCTCCACACCCACCACATCACTGGCCTTACGGATCAGTTTGTTCAGTCTGTTGGCATCTGCCACCTTCAGCCTGCTGCCCCAGCATGCAACTGCATAAAGGATAGCACTCGCCACCACAGACTCATAAAAGATCTTTAGCATAGTCCTGCAGATGTTGAAAGACCTTAGCCGTCTTAAAAAGTAGAGACGACTTTGGCCCTTCCTGTAGAGGGTTTCCGTGTTTTTACTCCAGTCCAGTTTATTGTCTATGTACACTCCCAGGTATTTGTAGTCCTCAACAGTGTCCACACTGACCCCATTGATGGACACAGGGGTCACCGGTGCCTTTTTTCTTCTCATGTCCACAACCAGCTCTTTTGTCTTTGTCACATTAAGCTGTAGATGGTTCAGCTCGCACCATGTGACAAAAATAATATTAAAGTATTACCCTTAGCTCTCCCTTTAACAAATAAAACGACGTTTGCAAACTCCACTGTACAACTTGACCACATCTCCTCTTCCAGTTCGCTTATAACGTTGTTTTGCAACTGACCTGAAGTATTTTCGGCCCGTAAGACATACCTGGAATCCACTGTTTTAATTATTGCTCTGAAAGCTTCTTTCTCGACTGTCTATAGAGGAATCGTGTCCTTGCATATGTAGATTGTTACTGCATTTGTAATGTTGTTGTTTGCAACAGCCGTGGCTCGACAAACCATACAGTATATATTGTTTTAGTCTGTTTTAAACTGCCGACACGCCTCATTTTCCTGGCAGGTTCTTCCGGTGCATATTTGGTCTTCCTCTCTTCATCCTCCATCTGTTTTTGTTTATTTTTTCCACTGCACAGCGCTCCATAGCGCTTTTAGCAGCAAACAATATTGTATCATTTGCTGCCTACTGAAGCCTACAGCTGTTGTATTAACTATGCTATGGTATGGCGGTATGAGGAATCAAAGACGATATACTGAATGTACCGTCATACCTCCCAGCACTACTTCAGCATGAATTACTCAAGTAACTAGTCAGGGTCATGACTGGTGGTGACAAAGTATGTGGGAAGTTGAATACTTTTGGTAAGATATGGAATGCTGTGTATGTAAATGGGGTCTGAATATTTTTGTTGAGATATGTAATTGTGTATGTTAGTATGTTTGCGTAGGGGCTGAATAGTTTTGCTCATGGATGTAATTGTGTGTGTGTGCATATGTGGGTTGAATTTCCCTCTCTCTATTACCAGTTGCAGCTTTTAGTAGTAGTGGGATTCCCAAGCTTTCTCAAGCCAGCTGGGAAAAATTATTTGGTCCTGGGTCTGTTCAGTGGTCTCCATTCTGTGAGACATGCCTGAAAGTGTGGGTCAAGTATAGATCTTGTGGCTTATTTCAAAACCTTTATCCCTAAACACAAGACCTTCCATCTTCAAAAAAACATCATAGATATTACATTAAGAACAAAGTTATGTTAGAAGGACCATACTGTAGGATCTGCATACACGTGTAGGTTTTTATTTTAATATCTGAATAATATCTGAGAAAAAAGCTGAAACAATTAACACTATAATATATTATTTATTTATTTTCATCAACTGCTTTATGATAAGTCAGGGTCACAATGGGTCTTGTTGTACCCCCCCCCCGAGACACAGCCAATTATCTCTTGTGTAAACACCTGGTTGATAGCTCTGCTGAAATTCAAACCCGGTTCATGGTGGTGGTGAGCTAGGGTGACAGACCGCTGCGCCCTCCAATGCCTGTATATAAATTTGTTCTTAATTTAAAGGTTTGATGTCTGCAGGCCAGTACTCCAGCAAACCAAACCCACACCATGCTGCCATCTTCACTTACGTTTTAAATGAAGTTTTATTATTGATTTAAAGTGTCTATTTTGTGCACACTGTGTGTTTTTGGTTTGGTTCCGCACACCTACAGAACATTGTCCCAGAATTGTTTTTAAACCAGCCGTTCTTTTGTAAACATGTTTTTATCAGTATATTTATCTGTGTTTACCTTTGATTAACATTTCACATTGATTTTCTTACAATGAACACATACCGAGACTACTTACAGAGATTTTTGCAAACATTGGAACTCTTAGGTTGTTTTTCTACCTGCGTCAGCATGGCATGTTGTTTTCTTGGTGTTATATGAGCAGGACACCCGCTAAGAGGGGGAACAGTAGTGATACCTGTTTTCTTTTATTTGTAGATGTTGTTTGGCCATAACATTAAAACCACCTCCGTGTTTCTACACTTACTGTCCATTTTTATCAGCTCCACTTACCAGCTTATCAGCAAACACTTTGTAGTTCTACAATTACTGACTGTAGTCCATCTGTTTCTCTGCATGCTTTCTTAGCCTGCTTTCACCCTGTTCTTCAATGGTCAGGACCCCCACAGGACCACCACAAAGCAGGTGTTATTTAGGAGGTGGGTCATTCTCAGCACTGCAGTGACACTGACATGGTGGTGGTGTGTACGTGTGTGTTGTGCTGGTATGAGTGGATAAGACACAGCAGCGCTGCTGGAGTTTTTAAACACCTCACTGTCACTGCTGGACTGAGAATAGTCCACCAACCAAAAATATATCCAGCCAACAGTGCCCCGTGGGCAGCGTCCTGTGACCACTGATGAAGGTCTAGAAGATGACTTTAACTCAAACAGCAGCAATAGATGAGCGATCGTCTCTGACTTTACATCTACAAGGTGGACCAACTAGGTAGGAGTGTCTAAAAGAGTGGACAGTGAGTGGACACGGTATTTATAAACTTCAGCAGCGCTGCTACATCTGATTCACTCATACAAGCACAACACACACTAACACACCACCACCATGTCATTGTCACTACAGTGCTGAGAGTGATCCATCACCTAAATAATACCTGCTCTGTGGTGGTCCTGTGGGGGTCCTGATTATTGAAGAACAGGGTGAAAGCAGGCTAGTGAGTGTAGAAACAAGGAGGTGGTTTTAATGTTATGACTGATCAGTGTATACTGCATTTTACTTAAAAACATGAAGTGGCTTCTTGGTACATAATGTTATAATCCACCTAAAGCTCATTTAACAACAGCAACAAAAGTAAGTGTTTTGTGTGTTTTTCGTCATCCAGATTAATGGTGCATAAGCAGCTACAATAATGTCACGTTTACTATAATTATAGACTAGAAATATGGCTTTAGAATTAGACTTCATGATTTAGTCCAAAAGCTGCATCTGTTTTGGACTTTACAGATGAACCAGGACATTTTAGAACCAGTGTTGAATTTCTGGGTAAACTGGCATGGCAATTCACATGAATTAGACATAGTATAATTACCTCGAGGGCTCAAGTGTCAACTGAAGCAGATACATCATAAGGAAACAAGAATATGGCACCAACTCAACTATAAAAGTCCCAGCTTGTTTTCAGCCCTAAGTTTGGTTTGTTTGGTTGTGTAGTTTTTGAGTCGGGTGTGGTCTGTAGTACTCTTGTCCTCTTCAGGACCGGGGTCTGGGATTTGCTATAAATAAGCTCGGTATGGACAGCACTGTGTATGAAAAAAAACATGTGATTGGCTAAATATATCTTGTTTCCTTCTGAAACAAACTGCTGTGATAAGCAGAATTTATTTTTAGTGTTTGATAAAAACAGGATGACTTCTGATACATTTGAGCAAAAAAGGAAATAAAACAAATAACTAGAAGTATCTACAACTCCATCTAAAAACTCATGAAAATATCTAAGCACAAAGTGAAAAAGCATTAGGTAAATACACAGTGCATCAGTTAAATTAACAATAATAACAATCGTATTGACACTCTGGTGGCTGTGTCTGAGTGGGCCTCGGTGGATGGCCGAGGCCCTGTGATGGATTGGCGCCCTGTCCAGGGTGTTCCTGTTTGTGCTCAGTGTTTCCTGCTAAAACCAGACCAGTCATGACAATGACTAGGATAAAGCAGTTGATGAAAATGAAATTAAATAAAAATTAACAATAATATAAAGGTTTACTTCCAGGTTCTATTTTGCAAGAATTTTCCTCACACAGCCAGGAAAAGCCAGGTAATACACCGATCAACCAAAACATTAAAACCACCTTCTTGTTTCTACACTCACTGTCCATTTTATCAGCTCCACTTACCATATAGAAACATTTTGTAGTTCTACAATTACTGACTGTAGTCCGTCTGTTTCTCTGCATGCTTTGTTACCCCCCTTTCATGCTGTTCTTCAATGGTCAGGACTCTCCCAGGACCACTACAGAGTAGGTATTATTTGGGTGGTGGATCATTCTCAGCACTGCAGTGACACTGACATGGTGGTGGTGTGTAAGTGTGTGTTGTGCTGGTATGAGTTGATAAGACACAGCCGCACTTCCGGAGTTCTTCAACACCTCACTGTCACTGCTGAACTGAGAATAGTCCACCAACCAAAAATATCCAGCCAACAGCACCCCGTGGGAAGCGTTCTGCGACCACTGATGAAGGTCTAGAAGATGACCAACTCAAACAGCAGCAATAGATGAGCGATCATCTCTGACTTTACATCTACAAGGTGGACCAACTAGGTAGGAGTGTGTAATAGAGTGGACAGTGAGTGGACACGGTATTTAAAAACTCCAGCAGCACTGCTGTGTCTGATCCACTCATACCAGCACAACACACACTAACACACCACCATGTCAGTGTCACTGCAGTGCTGAGAATGATCCACCACCTAAATAATACCTGCTCTGTGGTGGTCTTGAGGGAGTTCTGACCATTAAAGAACAGGGTGAAAGCAGGCTAAAAAGTATGTAGAGAAACAGATGGACTACAGTCAGTAATTGTAGAATTACAAAGTGCTTTTATATGGTAAGTGGAGCTGATAAAATGGACAGTGAGTGTAGAAACAAGGAGGTGGTTTTAATGTTATGGCTGATCAGTATGTATTGTCCATTTAAACTGACGTATTAAAGGTTTTAGATGGAAGAGTTTGCTGCTGAGAATGCTGCCGTGTTTTAAGCCATATTTAAGCAGGGTCCAAATACACAGCAATGCTATCGACCAGTCGGGCATCTAAATACAGACGGCAGGTGTGTCTGAGGTGGAAGTTGGCCAAGGCCCCACAGTCTATCAGGACATAAAAATGAAAATAAAAAAAGGTACAACTCTAGTTAGAAGTTGGTAGAATTCAGACATTAATTGTTTTAAATGTTTTACTATTGTTTATGGATTCCAAGGTCAGTTTTTGTTTAATTCTCCATTGTTGTAATTCCCTGTCATCATCATCTTTTCTTTCATCATTTTCTCACTTTAACTTCTTACTGCTTAAGTTTAGACTGTTATAGTTGAGGCTGAAATCTAGCAGTCACTGCTTTTATTCATTTACATACATACCCCGCTGCCTATTTTGTCAGAGGAAAAATCCCCCACATCTCCTTTTTGTGAGTACCTACCCCCTCACCTCCTCTTGTTCTCATTCACACACACACACACACACACACACACACATTTTTCCTCCTGCTTCCCCCAACCAGCCAGTTGTCTGTGTCTGGACCATGCTGTCCCCTCTCTCCACCCACAGTCTCTTCCTGTCCATCCTTTTTATATGCACGTTTTATATACCCCTTTTACTCCTCTTACACCCCCTCATCCCCTCCCGGGCTCCCTCATTGTGTGTCTCAGTAAAGCAGTGGAGCCCGCTCAGGCCTGGGGATTAATGTGTATATACCAATGAACTGAGGGATGAAAAAAGTGGGAGGGAGGGCTCATCCATGTGCAGTGCTTGTTGTTTTTGGGGGGTTTAGAACTCTGTGGGGGCAGCAGACACTGAATGTGTGAGACAGATGATGTGACACACACTGAACACTTTCCTGAGCCTGGGAAAGTCCATATAAGAGAAAGGACATGAACCAGCCAAGAAGATGAACCGGCTCTACAGAGATAACTCGTCTGTTTTTAAAGCAAATTTGGAACTGTCAGCTTCATAATCATGATGTGCAGGTCTGAGTTACTGGTTAGAACAAATGCTAAATACATTGCAGACACATCGTACATTTAATTGCTTTTTGTTTTTGCCGATGGGTTAGGCAGGACTGTAAATGTCACAGTAATCATGTCCTGCTCCATTAAGTCATGCATGTATTCACAAACAGGTGTGCTTCAGGTGATATTTGCAAATAACTGCAAAGATAGATGAACAATTTTAAGATGATATAAATATAATTACATTTAAAATTATAGTAAAGAATATTTTTAATTAATATATTTATTTAAATTTTATATATATATATATATATATATATATATATATATATATATATATATATATATATATATATATATATATATATATATATACAGTGTATCACAAAAGTGAGTACACCCCTCACATTTCTGCAAATATTTCATTATATCTTTTCATGGGACAACACTATAGACATGAAACTTGGATATAACTTAGAGTAGTCAGTGTACAGCTTGTATAGCAGTGTAGATTTATTGTCTTCTGAAAATAACTCAACACACAGCCATTAATGTCTAAATAGCTGGCAACATAAGTGAGTACACCCCACAGTGAACATGTCCAAATTGTGCCCAAATGTGTCGTTGTCCCTCCCTGGTGTCATGTGTCAAGGTCCCAGGTGTAAATGGGGAGCAGGGCTGTTAAATTTGGTGTTTTGGGTACAATTCTCTCATACTGGCCACTGGATATTCAACATGGCACCTCATGGCAAAGAACTCTCTGAGGATGTGAGAAATAGAATTGTTGCTCTCCACAAAGATGGCCTGGGCTATAAGAAGATTGCTAACACCCTGAAACTGAGCTACAGCATGGTGGCCAAGGTCATACAGCGGTTTTCCAGGACAGGTTCCACTCGGAACAGGCTTCGCCAGGGTCGACCAAAGAAGTTGAGTCCACGTGTTCGGCGTCATATCCAGAGGTTGGCTTTAAAAAATAGACACATGAGGGCTGCCAGCATTGCTGCAGAGGTTGAAGACGTGGGAGGTCAGCCTGTCAGTGCTCAGACCATACGCCGCACACTGCATCAACTCGGTCTGCATGGTCGTCATCCCAGAAGGAAGCTGACGCACAAGAAAGCCCGCAAACAGTTTGCTGAAGACAAGCAGTCCAAGAACATGGATTACTGGAATGCCCTGTGGTCTGACGAGACCAAGATAAACTTGTTTGGCTCAGATGGTGTCCAGCATGTGTGGCGGCGCCCTGGTGAGAAGTACCAAGACAACTGTATCTTGCCTACAGTCAAGCATGGTGGTGGTAGCATCATGGTCTTGGGCTGCATGAGTGTTGCTGGCACTGGGGAGCTGCAGTTCATTGAGGGAAACATGAATTCCAACATGTACTGTGACATTCTGAAACAGAGCATAATCCCCTCCCTTCGAAAACTGGGCCTCATGGCAGTTTTCCAACACGATAACGACCCCAAACACAACCTCCAAGATGACAACTGCCTTGCTGAGGAAGCTGAAGGTAAAGGTGATGGACTAAACCCAATTGAGCACCTGTGGCGCATCCTCAAGTGGAAGGTGGAGGAGTTCAAGGTGTCTAACATCCACCAGCTCCGTGATGTCATCATGGAGGAGTGGGAGAGGTTTCCAGTAGCAACCTGTGCAGCTCTGGTGAATTCCATGCCCAGGAGGGTTAAGGCAGTGCTGGATAATAATGGTGGTCACACAAAATATTGACACTTTGGGCACAATTTGGACATGTTCACTGTGGGGTGTACTCACTTATGTTGCCAGCCATTTAGACATTAATGGCTGTGTGTTGAGTTATTTTCAGAAGACAGTAAATCTACACTGCTATACAAGTTGTACACTGACTACTCTAAGTTATATCCAAGTTTCATGTCTATAGTGTTGTCCCATGAAAAGATATAATGAAATATTTGCAGAAATGTGAGGGGTGTACTCACTTTTGTGATACACTGTATATATATATATATATGTGTTTCTTTTTTTCCGAATTTTCCCCCCAATTTTTTCCCAATCTAGTCGTATCCAATTACCCTAACTGCGTTACACTTCACCTCTACCGATACAACCCTCCACTGTTGATTAAGGTGCTTCGCAACTGACAAACTAACTTGTGTAGTACCGACTGGCTCTTTTCACCTGCACGAGGTGAGTTCATATGCGTATCAGCCTTGTGCACAGAGAGCCACACCCTGATCAGCATTATTCGCCAACTTTGCGCAGGCAGCATCAATCACACAGCATCAGAGGTCGCAATTGAACCAGTCATGAGGAACCCTGGTCCGGCTCATCCCACAACCGTTGTTCATGTTGCCGCCCAGCCCAGCCGGATGGCAGAGCTGAGATTCGATACTATGTATTCGAAATCCCGGCTCTGATGTGCTAGCGTGTTTAACCGCTGCGCCACCTGAGCGTCTTAAATAATATATTTAAAATAATAATAAATAATATTTAAATTTGCAGCGACTGCATTCAAAGCAACATATAATTATGACTGACAGTTTGAGCAATTGAGGGTTGAGGGCCCAGCAGTGGCAACTTGGCAGTGGTGGGGCGAAAACTGGCAACCTTCTGATTACTAGTCCAGTACCTTAACCACTAAGCTACCACTGATCAATATTCATCCAGTACATTCTATATGTACATTAATACATATACATACATGTACTATATGGACAAAAGTATTAGAATGCACCTCTTACTTCATTCAAGTGTTTCATCCAGTCCCACTGCCACAGGTGTACAATAAATTCAAGAACCTATTCATCCAGTGAAGGAATGGGCTGTTCTAAAGAGCTCAGTGAATTGGTGTTTGGTGGTGTAATAAGATGCTTCTGTTGGACCATTCATGTCCATTTATGAACTTTATTCCCTTCTAGATATTCCACTGTGAGTGGTATTACTGACAGTTGGAAGCATTTAGGAACCACAGCAACTCAGCCACACAGTGGCCAACCACGTAAAGTTACAGTGCTGAGACACATAGTGCATAAAAGTCACCATTGCTCTGCTGACTCAATAACTGAGTTCCAAACATACTCTGGCATTAACATCAGTGCAGAAACAGTGCACTCTGAGCCTCATGGTATGGTTTTCCATGGCCGAGCATCACCAAGCACAGTGGCAAGCATCGGATGGAGTGGTGTAAGGCATGGTGCTACTGCACTCTGGAGCAGTGTAAATGTGCTCTGTGGAGTACCAAGTTGAGATTCTTAATCTGGCAGTCTTGACTGACTAGTCTGGGTTTGGCGAACGCCCAGTGAACCTTACCTGCCTGACTGCATTTTGCCAACTGTAAAGTTTGGTAGGGGAGGGATAATGCTGTTGGGTTGTTTTCCATGGGTTTGGCCTAGGCTCCTTGGTTCCAGTGAAGGGAGATCTTAATGCTTCAGCATACCAAGACACTTTGTGCAATTATATGCTACCAACTTTGTGGGAACAACTTGACTGTGCCCCAGTGCACAAAGCAGTGTCCATACAGGCATGGTTGGGTGAGTTTAGTGTGGAAGAACTTGCCTGGCCTGCACAGAACCATGACCTCAACCCCATCTTTGGGATAAACTAGAATGGTCATTATGAGCCAGGCTTTTTTGTCCAAAATCAGTGTCTGATCTCACAAATGCTACCCCAGATGAATGGGCAAAAATTCTGACACACTTTAAAAAGCTTCAGAAAACCTTTACAGAATAGTGGAAGCTGTTATATCTGCAAAGGGGGGAACAACTTATTATTAATGCCTATGGCTTTACACTAGGATGTGTAATGTGTAGGTGTCCTATTAAATTTGTCCATATAGTGTGTATATATAGTCACTCACTCACTCACTCACTTTTTCAACCACTTATCCAATTAGGGTCGTGGCTTTTTAATGGGCGAAGGCACACAGTAACACCCTAGACGGGGCGCCAGTCCATCACAGGGCAGACACACATACACACACCCATTCACTTACAGGGCAATTCAGTGTTTCCAATTAACTTGACTGCATGTTTTTGGACTGTGGGAGGAAACCGAAGCTCCTGGAGGAAACCCACGCAGACACGGGGAGAACATGCAAACTCCACACAGAAAGGACCCGGACCACCCCACCTGGGAATCGAACCCAGGACCTTCTTGCTGTGAGGCGACAGTGCTACCCACCATGCCACAGTGCCGCCCTTGTATATATAGTGCTAACTTTAAACCTGTGCTGTCTGAAACCACTGAAAATCAATACAAAATTCCCTCATATTTGTTGGCTGTTATACGTCAGTGCATCGAATGGGTTCCACCTATGTCTGCCCATATCATTATGGTTCCTCCAGTGTATTTAAAGGCTAGCATCAGACACAGTGTTGAAGGCATCACTGGGTTTTTTCCAAACTTAGATTAATCCAGATGTGGGTAATATGGTCAAGTTTGACTCAGCAGACTATATTTAGGACTATATAGACTATATAGGTTTTGTGGTCCTTACATCAAATGATTTGATCTTTTACAAGATCATTGGTTGTTCCCAAATGGCAACCCTGGTATTAATTTTAGTTGTGTGAAATCTTGGTGTGTACTTTGGGGGCATTTGGCAACTATCCAGTAAAGCGTTTGCCAACCTGTGGCCAGCATTTCTCTTTGCGGATGCTGTTTGCATCACCTTAAAGTCTTATACTGAATAATCTCAAAGTTTTTGTGACTTATTATTAATGATTTATTTCTGCATTGACACGTAGTAGGCCTTTTGCCACTAGGGCTGGATAGTAAAGGACCAGGCGCTACAGTCGAGTCTATCTGAATGTGCTTGATGTTCTGTGATAGTGCTGTCCACTGGTTTTCATGGAAACTCCTTGCCCTGAGGACATAGGCAAATAAGCTCGTGTTAAAACGCAAACTTCCTTCTCTTCATCACGTGTGCTGTGTTTTTTCCCACCTGACCTTTCAGACACAATCGCCTGTGCACACTTCTTCTAGCCTCTTAATTTTATCCCCAAATATCTAACAGAATTCCTAGACAGATTAGCTAAAATAGGTTTCTTACAGCAGGAATTATATAAAACATCTGTGTGGAGATGAATGACCACAACATTAGGATAAGTGGTGATTCTGAATGCTATAACTGTAACCTACTTACATTAGCACAATAATGCAGAGAGGCATTTACTGGCATAATTAGGTTAGGAATGCAGTAATATAATCTTTTGCAATTGATAATAAGTTGTTTGGGTGGCACACCAGCGCTGACATCCTGGTTTGAAACTTGGGGGGCTTGCTGGGTGCCTACACAGACTTGATTGGCTGAGGGGTAAGGAAAGAAAAGAGTGGGAAAGGGGGGTTGGCCAAACCAGTAGATTCATGAAAATGAAATAATTAAAATAAAAATGATTACAATTGATATTTGCCCTAGGTACTAAAATACAATACTTCTTACCTAAGGAATGCATTTTTATTCACCCAAATAATGCTTGTATTTATCTGAGGCCATTGGTCAAGTTAACAATATCTACATTGTAGTAAGGCAGCTACAGTATTAACAAAATCCTCTAAAGCCAGCTGGACTTTAGCCTGGTAATTAAGTTATCCAGTGCATGTACTGTATTCTCCATTCTGGGATCTACTGTATAGTGAATATATACTAGGGCTGGGCGATATGGATCAAAAATAATATCTCAATATTTTTTCGCTGAACGGCGATATACGATATATATCTCGATATTTTTTTTATCCCGTAAGGTAATAACAAAAAGACACTTCTGAGACAAAGCTACATGTTCCAAATTTTTTACAGGCACTTTTATTAAAATTCATGCTGGGGAAGCTTCACACAAGAACTATTTTTACTTTAAAAAAAAAAGAGCTATTCTAAGAAAAAGAAAGTTGTTTCTAGTAAATACATCTCCTGTCGTGTAATGTAAACATTTTTTCAAAAATCCACCCAAATGTTTTCACAAAAATCCACCCAAACGTTTTCACAAAAATCCACCCAAACGTTTTCTCAACAGTTGAGGGAATTTTTGGCTAGATTGTTGGGAATGGTTGGGTGAATTGTTAAGGGAACGTTTGGGTGAATTGTTGAGGGAACATTTGGGTGGATTGTTAAGGGAATGGTTGGGTGATTTGTTGAAACCAAACGTTCCCTCAACGTTCCCCCCCTCACGTTCCCCCCTCACTTTCCTTCAACGTTCCCCCCAAACGTTCCCCCCAAACATTCCCCCCAAACGTTCCCCCGAACGTTCCCTCAACGTTCCTTCACGAATGTTCTCCCAACGTTCCTTCACGAACGTTCTCCCAACGTTTCCACACGAATGTTCCCCCAACGTTCCTTTACAAACATTCCCCCAACGTTTCCACACGAACGTTCCCCCAACATTCCCCCCCGAACGTTCCCCGAACGTTCCCCCACGAACGTTCCCTCAACGTTCCCCCCGAACGTTCCTCCAACGTTCCCCCCGAACGTTCCCCCGACGTTCCCCCACGAACGTTCCCCCAACGTTTCCACACGAACGTTCCCCTCAGCGTTCCCCCTCAACATTTCCTCAACGTTCATTCACGAATGTTCCCCCAACGTTCCCCCCGAACGTTCCCCCAATGTTCCCTCACGAATGTTCCCCCCCAAACGTTCCCTCAATGTTCCTTCACGAAAGTTCCCTCAACGTTCCCCCACGAACGTTCCCCCACGAATGTTCCCCCAACGTTCCTTCACAAACGTTCCCCCAACGTTCCCCCCACGAATGTTCCCCCAATGTTCCCCCCAAACGTTCCCCGAACGTTCCCCCACGAACGTTCCCCCACGAACGTTCCCCCACGAACGTTCCCTCAATATTCCTTCACGAACGTTCCTTCAATTGCTGTTTGCTCCTTGTTTACTGCAAAGTTAGTTCATGCAATTTTATTAATTTTTGGTTGTTTATTGGCCAAGAACAAGAAATACTATAATAGAAGATAAAATAAATAAATGAGTCTCGGACGTCGGGCGATCATCCAGTATAAACTAACACGACAACATCCAGTACAGAAATCACTCCCCATAATGTTTTTTACAGATATAGCAAATATCTATACATGCACATCACATATACAAACACAAGAGTCAGAACAACAGGAGACGCACCGTTACGTTATTATTACTGTTTGTAACACTTGTGCTTGATTTACACTGTTTAAATATGAAGTAAATGCATGTCAGCGCGTGCATGCGCTTGCATGTATTTCCGTTTTCCAATATTGGTTTTTGAAACGAATAACGACTCGTTTTCTTGTTTTTCAACTTTGGGATTTGAAGTGAAAAACGAATGACCAAAGGTACACGAAGCTGGAACCTTTTGTCTGGACTTGTTTTTGGCATTCTCTACAGAATACATTATTCTGCTGTTCATCTGACACTTTGAATCCGAACCATCTCCAAATAATTGAGCCATTATTATTCTTTTTACTAAGCAGCTCCTCCACCGTCTCCATGCTGTCATGGGAGTTTTACTTACAGAAATGTGTTCTGAGGGCAGAAAGAAGGCGGTGGGGAGGGGCGAGTTGTGTTCAGTGAGGGAGAGGGGCGGGGCAGGTGAACATGTGCAGAGACAAACTGGGAGAAGAGAAAGACGAACTGTCGGATCTAATTGGAACGCAACATCTATATCGATATACGCGATATTGTCTTATCTTATATCGCGTATGAAAATATATCGATATTTTATAAAATCTTGATATATCACCCAGCCCTAATATATACAACCATACATGTGCTGTAACTTGTGCTATAAAGGAGGTCCTGGGTTCGATTCCCAGGTGGGTTTTCTCCCACAGTCCAAAGACATGCAAGTGAGATGAATTGGAGACACTAAATTGTCCAAGACTGTGTTCGATGTAACCTTGTGAACTGATAAATCTTGTGTAATGAGTAACTGTACTAGTGTAAAAACATGACCTTAAAATCCTAATAAACAAACAAACAAAACTTGTGCTATACTGCATTCCAAATAATACCCAGGACACAAAATAGTGTGTAAAATTAGTAATATCAGCAACAGTATGGCTTTAATGCTGACACAGTACTTAGTACACAGCCTGAGTCAAGCAGCTTGAAGCAGGAGGACATTATGTGCTATTTTCCACCATAAAACCCAAATAATATTATGAACAGACCTGGGAGCAAAATGTTCGAAGCTTAATTTCACTTAACCAAACAGCAAGAAAAAACATCCAATAGTGTGTTTTTATTATCAAGGTCATTCAAATAAATTGCAAGCTCATGAACATTAAAAAGCAGGTCGGGGCGGCACGGTGGCTCAGTGGGTAGCACTGTCGCCTCACAGCAAGAAGGTCCTGGGCTCGATCCCAAGGTGGGGCGGTCCAGAACCTGTCTGTGTGGATTTTGGTTTCCTCCGGGAGCTCCGGTTTCCTCCCACAGTCCAAAGACATGTGTTTGCCATTATACTTGTGAACTTATGAATATTGTGTAATGAGTAACTACCATTTCTGTCATGAATGTAACCAAAGTGTACAGCAATCCCTGTCGTATTTTTGTAGTCACATGTACATGCATACATACTATATGGTTCTCTTGGGGTGGCATGGTGGCTTGGTGGGTAGCACTGTTGCCTCACAGCGGGTCTTTTCTCTGCTCTCCCTGTTTCTGTGTTTCCTTCCACTCTCCAAAGACATGCATGTGAGGTGAACTGGTAACACATGAAGTTAAAATTCTAATAAATAAAGAAATAAAATATAGTTCATTTTTATTATTGTAATATATTCCTTTTAAAACACATTCTATTTTTAATGTCATGTGCATATAATATGTTGAAACACTAATTTCTTTTTTGGAATGAATAATTAAGTGTTATCTTAAGCAGTTACTTCTGCATGGTTCATGTCAATTGTAAAAGCATTATAAAGCATTATTTTCTAAAACAGCAATCAGTTTTAGTTTAAATCCTTCTAGCACCAATCAGAGACAAAACCTCTCTGAAGTTTTCACTGTCTAGTGACAGCTTTTTAGTGACAGTGACAAATGTCATCAGATTAAACTGGAACTTAAATAGAACCTAAATAATAATGTGAACCAACAGAACTGCATGTTTGCTGAGAAATGCAGACTTTCCTGATCGCTTGCTTGAGTTAGCATGACAGGTGTGTACAAGAATACCTGCAGTACTGAATCATGTTGTGTGCTGTTTATAACTGCCCTCTATTTAAACATTTTACAGGTATGTAGAGCAGTGCTGATGTAAGTGAGTTTAGTACTGGAATAGATGTATGCAAGATTGTTGGAGTTAAAACTGACGTGGCATTAAACACAGACCACAATCCATGAATCCATTAACTAATCAATAAGGACGTGAATAAAGTTGAGTCACTTGAACAATCGAAAGTTAATACCAGAACCGGCCACATCTGTGTTCAGACTGCTGCTGTAACATGGATTTAATTGCTTGTTGTACGTAATATACGAGTTCTGCAGGCCTAACTGCTTTTTTTCTTGCCTGATATCACTTCCAGCCATCACCACTGTCTGATAATATGTGGTTTTTATGTTAATTTACCATCAGAGTTGTTTAATGCAATATAAAATGCACAATAAAACTGTGAAATGGTGTTTGGTGAATGGTGAATAACTGCTTTAAAAACATAATTGTCAGCCTTGACAATTATTATCATGATTTTTTGGGGGGTTTTTTCACTTCAAAAATGTAGAAATGGTTTGTTTGTTTGTTTATAAGGATTTTACCATCATGTTTTACACTTTGGTTACATGACAGAAATGGTAGTTACTCATAACTCAGGGTTTATCAGTTTACAAGTTTAATGTTAAACACAGTCATAGACAATTTAGCATCTACAATTCAAATCACTTGCATGTCTTTGGACTGTGGGAGGAAACCACGCTGTCACGGGGAGAACATGCAAACTTCACACAGAAAGGACCCGGACCGCTCCACCTGGGGATCAAACCCAGGACCTTCTTGTTGTGAGGCGACAGTGCTACCCACTGAGCCACCGTGCCGCCCTAAACACACCCTGGTAAACTGCGGTATTAGTCCTGCATATGGAAAAAATAACAAACTCTTAAATGACAAGTGAACATAACTAAATATTACCACATATTTTTAGTGTAAAAGGGCTCCAGCTATTCTTATATTGTCTATAAAAGTGTATAATTTAATCAAGGCTTTGTGTTTTAGGATGACAATGATAAACATGCAAACTATTATACAGATGTCCTTCGACGACTTCTAGGTACATTTTCTTCCATTTGGTGTACAGTGCAGACAGAGCTACAGACAGCTTGTTTTCTGTAAATGCTTTCAAATAAGGGCTTTTTTGATAAGTAAATTGATATAGGGTGGAAGAAATATGTGTGTGTGTGTGTGTGTGTGTGTGTGTAAAATATGACAAAATACTTTGCCTGTGGATATAAAAACCATGCCATAACATGCTTAACATTCTATTTTAGGAAATCAAGCTTAAAGGCACAGTCCTGCAGTGTTATACTGTAAAGTTTAGTGGACACTAGGCCCTAGTTTGAGACGAGGTATGAGCATCGGTTACTATTATTAGCCCATGTATTTGATGAGCAATCATCTGAGGTTGCCCATGGGTCAGCATAGATGCTGTCAATGTGGAGAACAGAGGCGTGACTGTCTCGGTTGGACAGTAACAGTGGCACTCTGCAGATGAAGATTTTTTGTTTAGAAGAGAATATGTGGACTGGACATGAGGTGAAGAGGCACCAAGGTTGGAGAGGTTGTAGCAGGAGGATACGTTATGCCTTATAACTTAAAGGGAAGTTTTTGTGGTAATGGTTTGGCAACGTGTCTGGGGTGTTACTGCACTGCACCCAGTCATTCTAGGGAAACCAGACCCACCGCTACCCTTACCAGCATAAAGTAGTGGTAAAACATGAACATGAACTGTAATGAAAGATTTGTTGTGATTTTAGGAATTAAGTAAAAATAGGATATTATTATTACTGGCTTGGTAAGGTTAGTATTTGATGAACATAAATGCAATAATAACGATGTTACTTGGTTGCCTTTAAACTACTATTACAATTATGACATGCGATACATTCACTGGCCCAGTAAATCCCACTAACTTTTTCTGAGTGGGCAAGTAGAGGATGGCTTCCAGTTGTATTAGTCTGAGATAAAACAAGCACAGTTCAAGTATCACAACACAAAATGGGTGCAGAAAAGAAACTCAAAGACCCAAACATTACAGAATGTCCCATTATAATGTATTAATCTAAGTCCCTATTAAAACCAACAATACGCTTCTGTCTCAGGTTGAAACTCAAATTATCTGTATTTATTATTAATTCACAAATATGGATCTTATTTTGTGATCACCTTCAAGATGAATTTGGCTGACATTGACATGATACCATTTGACACACAAGAAAAAATATGTGATTAGATCAGCCATCAGAATTGTTTCAGCATTCCACTGCTGCAGAATAAGAAAGGTAGACAGGTCAGGGTTAGCCTGATGGATGGTACATAGCACAAATGCACAAAGGTCTTGTTGTGTTTAAATGAGGTCCAAAAAACTTAAGAGATCAACATAAATCTGAGTAAGAAAACAGATTCTCTGTATGTGAATGAGAAGTGACACTGAATTACAGCAGATGATCATACTGCATGTCCTCCACCAGTGATTCTATCTGATCTATAACTTAGATAGAGATAGATAGATAGATACTTTATTGATCCCGAAGGAAATTGAGGAACTTCTATTCCAGGTCACTTTTACAATCCTTTGTTTATGAAATATTAATATGTTAAAGGCCCTTATGGCATCATTTATTTTAAATGGTCAATGATCATACATTATCTACCTTTGTATCAACTAATGGACCTGACCTGCACTACCTGAAGTTTAATAATACATTTTAGATATGCATATATAACGTTCTGTTATAAAGACTCACATTGACTTAGCCATGAATAATGTTTGGTAACAAATGAAAGCTTCCCGTCTCTGTATTTTGAGTTTTTTGAAGCAGAGTACAACCTACTCTTGAAAACTGGAAAATCTCTGTACAGTGCACCCTATGCCTTTACACCATCAGTCACGGCTCATAGGACTTTAAAAGTGAAAGCTCATGATTAGTGCTGCTAAGTAGCTTATACTTTACATGCCGCACACTGTGAAGAGTTCTTGTTGGAATAGCTGCAGTGTTGTAACATTTGAACACAATAAGCATTTAACCTACACTATGTAGCAAAAAGTATTTGGACCCTGATAATGAGATTGTTGGACATTCCATTCCAAAAACAAATAGTATTAAAATAGAGTGACCTTCATGTGATCGGTTCAGCTATTACAACAGCCACTCACAAGGCTTCTCACAAGACTTTTTTATGGCTGGGCATTGATGTTGGTCAAAAAAACCTTAGTTGATGTTCCAGTTCATTCCAAAGCTGTTCAGTGGTACTGAGGTCAGGGCTCTGTGTAGGCCACTGGATTTTCTTTAAACCAAGCTTTACTTAATGTCTTGATAGAGCTGGGCTGTGTCCGAAATCGCATTCTTAAACAGTATGTACAAATTGGAGACAGTGCGCACTGCTCGGCCGATAAAGCAGTAAGCTCTTTCAGTACACAAGTGTGCAGTATGCACGCAACCTCGTACGTACTATGTCCACCATCTTACCAACGTCACATGATGAATGACATCATATCGCCACAGTTATAACAATTGTAAAATCAGACAAAATTAATTCTGTCATCCTATACAAAGCTACTCATAACATTATTCAGGGTTGTACATAATCATAACATTTTTAATGTTTGTCTTACTCCACTTTCCACCATCTTTCTTCTTCACTATGAACGGCTTTGTGCCTTGTTTGAACTATGGGAATAATGTCCCAATTTGCCTAAATCAAGGATAGAACATGACCATTCTCATTTGATTAAAAAAAGAAAATTCTAATGTATTAGAAATTTTAAAACAAAAGGTTTTGCCTTAGGGAGGTAAAAGCACTTTAATGATTCTTTTTATTTTGTTTTATTTTTAAAAACCAGAAGTACTTGGTAAGTCACTGGTTTCATTTGTGAAAGTCACAAAGATTCATCTGACACACAAGAATTGTGTTATTAGGATCAGCCATCCAATGGATTCAACATTAGACTGCTTTGCAAGGTAGAAGGGAGAAAGGTAGACATTGGGCCAAAAAGGAAGTTTATATGGGTTCCTGAGCCGAGGTTTTAAAACTCAAAAGGTCTTGATTCAAAGAATGAAAGTGAAAGGCTGTCTGCTGCAGGTGCTGTAAGGGCAGTGACGTCTTACCTCTTACTTATGCTAAGAGGGTGCGCTACTGTTCTGTTAGAGTAAAGGGTAAAATGGCTTCAAATGTAAATTAAACCTGCGTTCACAATATACTTAATCTGTTATTGCAGTTTGCATGGTTAATGGTTCACGACTAGGGAAACACATTTTACTTATTTATTTTAACTGATAACTGACCATCATTGTAAACGACAAGATTATAGAGAGTTTTATCAGGACATAAAATGCTTCAACAAACGTCATAACAAGTTTCAGGTGGCACGGTTTGTGTGTAGCACTGTCGCCTTACAGCAAGAAGGCCCTGGGTTTGATTCATAGGCCCTGGGTTTGATTCCTAGGTCTGGGTCCTTTCTGTATTTGCATGTTCTCTCTGTGTCTGTGTGGGTTTCCTCCGGGAGCTCCGGTTTCCTCCCACATCCCAAAAACATGCAAGTGAGGTGAATTGGAGATATAAAATTCTCCATGACTGTGTTTGACATTAAAACTTGAACTGATTAATCTTGTGTAACCAGTAACTACCTGTCCTGTCATGAATGGAACCAAAGTATGTAAAACATGACGTTAAAATCCTAATAAAATAAAGAAAGTCACGTTTTACTGTATAATAATGATATGATAAATATGACACTAATGTGACAAAACAGAATATGATGCTACTCATAAAACCCACTTATTGTTAATGCTTTCATCTTTTTTTTAGGATTCACCTGAATATGCTCTTCAAACTCTGAGACATCATTGGTGAGAAAGACCCCAGTGAGCTGCAGTTTTTGGATTTTCTATTACTGACCCTGCCTCGGACTATTGGTACAACACAGAGGCTCGGAGATGGATAGACGTTATTTAAAAACTCTGAACTGACATCTGTCTAAATATACAGAAATTGTTCCATATGTCTTTGTGAGCGGAACAACATCCAGAGAAGACAGAACAGAGACAAGGAGTTCAATTTGTCCTGTTTTAAAAGGCCACCAAGGTTTGACAGAGACGGGGTCTGACAAAGCGCCAGAGCACAGGTGGAGGCGGTGGCAGCAGGGCACGATAGGTCATTTGCCATGGCGACTGACCCCGGAGATCCCACTGGCACAGAGGAGGCCTCCGGGGAGAAACCTGATGGAGAGAGGGAGGATGAGAAGAAATGGAGAGGAAGCCAGGTAGCTCCTAAAACAGATAGGCAGACCATGGAGAGAGGAAATGAACAAGAAGCCGCCTCTGGATTGAGACCACCAGAAGAAGGAAGAAAAGCAGTGGAAGGTGGCAAAGTGTCCCAACCGAAGCGCGAGAACAAACGCTTCTTCCGCAAAAGCGTGGAGATCTGTGAGACAGAAGACGACCTGGTGGAGGAAGAGGCCCTTCACAGCAGCCCACATCTGGAGCTTCACACCTCTGACTCAGTGTTTAATGCCGGAACTCAGCAGGTAACTGTCGGTGGGACGTATGCTGACACGCCAGACCTAGGGAAAGGCGTCCCATCAGCGACTGCCCTAAAAGGCAGGGAGCGAGAGTCTGAGCAGGAAGAGGAGGCAGAAATGAAGGCCGTAGCTACATCTCCTGGGGGACGCTTTCTCAAATTTGACATCGAACTTGGTAGAGGAGCTTTTAAGACCGTTTACAAAGGTCTGGATACGGAGACATGGGTGGAAGTGGCCTGGTGTGAACTACAGGTGAGTGAGTGATGGTTTAATTATGGCATATTAGCACAGTAGCATCCTAGAGACTCTGACAGGTACTGGTGTCTTAAAAAACTTCGCATGTGTGGCTGTACATTTTGTACTTGTAGTTCATTTGTATTCTGCATGTTGTTTCCTGGCTTAAGCTTTTCAGATATACCCAACTAAACAGTGTAAAATCTGTTCCTGAGCCGAAATACATACTTCCCTACACACTACTTTCACACTACTTGTTTTACTCAGCTTTAGCTAGTGTTTGGAATTGCTTTATAGATAATAGATAGTGTGATCAGCTGCTTAACCATGGAAACCCAATCCACAAAGCTCTTGATGTGTGCGTTGCAACCTGGACTGCCCAGTTACAACTCCTTGTGACCATATGGATAGTATTTCGCCTAAACACCCTGTCTGCAGTGGTTTCAATTGCAAGTAATTTTAATACTGGTTTTAATGAGGTGAATCTTTCACAACACACAGTGCATGAACACTTCTGTGTATGGGCCATATAGTCATAGGCCAGTCTGAGTGCCTGTGCTGACTCCTGTCTACCATCGAAAGCACCCACAGTGGGCACACAGGCGTTGGACCTGGACATCAGAGCAGTTCAAAAAGCTTAACTGGTCCAAAGGGTCTTGTTTTCACCATGATCGCTGGGCATGTGCATTGTTTGCAGTTGTAGCCTAGTAATTAGGGTACTGGACTAGTAATCAAAAGGTTGCCGGTTCAAGCCCCACCACTGCCTGGTTGCCACTGTTGGGTCCTTGAGCAAGGCCCTTAACCCTCAATTGCTTAGACTATATACTGTCTCAGTACTGTAAGTCTGCTCCGTTGTTCAGGTCCGATGCCTGTGTGACCACTGTGGGTGCTTTTAATGGTAGACAGGAGTCACCATGGGCATTCTGACTGGCCTATGACTAAATAGCCCATACACAGAAGGGTTCATGCACTGTGTGTTGTGAAAGATTCACCTTATTAAAACCAGTATTATAATTATCTGCAATTGAAACCACTGTGAACAGGGTGTTCAGGGGAAACACTATCCATACGGTCACAAGGAGTCGGAATGAACCGGGCAGTCCAGGATGCATTGCACCCTTTACCCTTTACATTACGTTGCTTCTAGGTGAATAAGTGACTAGTTGAGTGTTTGTTGCCCTGCGATGCATTGTGGGTTTCTGTGGATCTCAATAGCTGCTACTATAGTAGCATTTGTTTCAGGACCGCAAACACCAGTACGTTACATCATTGACACTACAGATAAAACATGACTTAACAAACTCCTCATCAGATGTGTGTATTATGTGCAGGACCCCAGTGGGAACACAGTGTTGGTCCATTAGGCCTTGCAGCCTGAGTCAGATGTGCGCTGCTTTTGTTTTTGAAGTCTTAAGGTTTTTTGTGTTGTAAAAATGCTGACTCATTGTTACAGTACAGGTTAAATAGATCCTGAAAGGACTTTTTCATGGTCATCACTCAAACAGATGATAGCGCAGCCTTGAGCTAAACCGTGTTATAATCAGTCATTTTTGGAAAGCATTCTAAGCTGTATCATGTGTTCTCTCCTAAGTGCTCTGGTCCCGATAACCTGAATCAGGATGCTGTTTCTTGGGATTTGTTTAGGACCTTTTGAAGAAATCTTAGCCCCTTGTAGCATTGTTTTCCTGATTGAAACTTTTCCACAGTCAGGTGCTCTGAGACGCTGAGAGAAAAGAGCTTCAGAAGTCCTCCTGAATAGCTCTATAGTTTACGCATCGAAACTCTCCGTGGGAGAACAGAGTGGTGCCCACTCGGCGTGCAGTGAACTGCAGAAATTATGTGGCGGACAGTAGAGCTGTTGTCTTTCATATGGAGTTGTTTGTCTCTGCTTCACTGTTGAATGCATTGTGACCCACAATACACTGGATTTCCTGGTAAGACAAACAATATGTCTTCTTACATAACTAGACCGGAGTTCAGAAGCTACAGTCGCTGTCAATATATGCACGCTTACAAATGGACGCACAAGAAACACATGGTCAATGCATTGTGTTCATTCCATTAAAATGTAGTAATGTGTCATTCTAATCCTCTTGTGACTATGAAGGGCATGTCAGGGGGTAGTTCACTGCCATCAGCAACTGAGATATTTACAAACCAAGCCTACAATTAGGGGCTAAAAGTTTCTGGATGCCCCTCATAAGGGAGCATTTTCATGAGAAATGGCAAAACCGCTTTAGTGCTGGCTGTGTTGTTGTTTCCTATGGAGTGTGGCGGTGCTGCTTAGGTTGCCGCTGCGCTTACCTAAGGCTTATAATTTTTGCGCTTGGCACGGCGCTCGCCTGATTGAACTTTGACACAGTTTGCCGCTGACTTTTTCAAAGCGACTCCAATGAGACAAACTGTTTGATATGACTCAATACAAGCGACTCAGGCAGAACGAACAAAGCTTAACGTGACTTATTGTATTAAAACAACAACCGAGGAATTCAAATAGTGGAGAGAACATATGAGCAGTAATAATTGAGAGAGGTTTAGTGTTCCTGTGTCATTCTTTTAGTTTATTAAATCACGTTAAGCTTTATTTTTTTTAATGATAAGGGTTTTAGACTCTCTCGGAAAAGCTGATTCTCACAAATTCCCAGCACCACGAGCTGTAACACAAGTTTGAAAGTGAAACAGGAGGAAAATACAGCTAAACACAGATATGTGGACACTTTCAGGGTGGATACATACATATTTGTGTCGTGGTGCACGTTTTACTGCACTACAAAGGTTTTGCCTCTTCTCATGTGAATGCACCCTCAGTCATACATTCTGGTGTTTTAGCCTCAGCTAACTTCACCTAACAGGTGTTTAAAATTATTCATTAAATTTATTCATTCATTGTCTGTTTTACCACTGCTTTATCCTGTTCAGGGTCGCAGCGGGTCAGATTCATTGGCAAGGTAGGAAACACCCCAGATAGGTCACCATTCCATTACAGGGCACAAATACACGTTCAAACACTTTCACACTCAGGACAGTTTTTAGTAGCTTTAATTGGCCTGACCACATGTAACCCACATTGACACTGGGAGAACATGCAAACTCTACACAGAAAGGACCCTGGCCACTTTGCAGGAAAATCAAATCCAGGCTTTTGCTGTGAGGCGACAGCACATTCCAACTTTGTGGCCTATTTCAGTCATTCCCAATACATACACACACCTGAGACATGCTGTTATAATGGATGGAAGCACACATTACTAACAGTACTTGTAACAGTGTGTGAAAGAAATGTAGGTTCAAGTCAGTTTAATCAGATTAAGTCACTTTAGGCTGTTTCTTGCAGCCCACACGAAGTTAAGTTGATTCTGTAATCAGAAATGCACAATAAATATATAAAAATAAGATATACACCCTGTACACTAAAGAACACAGAGTAGGATTATGTAGCTTGAGGGTGAAGAGGATGATTACATGCCCTGAAAATACCATGGTAAAATAGTATTTGTTATATTGCAAGATATGAAAATATACAAGGCCTTTCACGATCATAAAATTTTTGCTTAAGAGAAAATATCATTTAAAGGTGTATTGGGTAACATTTTGGCTCTGGTATAGTACAATAAAATAGCAAATAATGCAAGGAAGTCAGCCAAGGAAGTATTTTTATTTGTGATCAGATGATGTTTTTCAGTCTGATTACACACCGGCTTTGATTAAATTGTGTTTTAAAGAATACACCGTGTCGTTAAAAGCAAGCCTTTCACCGCTCAGGTGGTGCAGTGGTAAAAACACACACTGGAACACCAGAGCTGGGATCTCGAATACATCGTATTAAGGCTCATCTCTGCCTGCCGGCTGGGCTGAGCAGCCACATGAACAACAATTGGCCTGTTGTTCAGATAGGGGTGGGATATTAAGCCAGATAGGGACTCTCTCATAACTAATGCAATTACGACCTCTGCAGGCTGATTGATGGCGCCTGCACAGAGACGGGAAAAGAGTGCTGTCAGGGTGTGTCTCTCCACACACAGTGCTGATCCTCATTGCACTCGTCAAAGTGTAGGTGACAAAATTCATACGGCTGCTGCCCACGTGTCGGAGTGGGCGTGAGTTAGCTTTGTTCTCCTCAATCAGAGCGGGGATCGGCATTGGTGGAGAGGAAGCATGACGCACTTAAAAGGAGAGAAAATGCACCAAAAAAAAGCAAGCTTTTCTTTTTGGCTTCAGAAAGAGTCCTAATCATAGCTGGGCCTTATCTTTTTCCCAGAGCTTTGAGGTTACCTCAGGACAATACAGATGAATGCACTATATCATAGCATATCCCTGAGTAAGCACCATCACTGAACCCACTGTTGCACACATTGACAAATCTGCTGACTTAATACACAAGCTTTTAAAAGTTCAATACAATCTGCTCTATCTGTTAGATAATCACAGTCTGACTCAACTTTATTTGGCATCTTTGAGGCAAGGCTGTTAATGTCTGAGGTGTTTTGTGTTGCAGTGTGTTTATATTAAAAAGCAGAATATTAGTATTATTAATTTACTCAAAATCAGTCAATTTACATCTGGGCTTTGTTTCATTTCATTACTGTTTTGTTATAGTGATCTAATGAGGGTTAAATATTTTAAACAATTAGGCTGCAGGAATTAGGCTGTAACAGTCAATTTTACACATCAGACATACAAACTAATGACAATTTAAATGTAAAATCTACATTTAACAAATGTATGTCTTGAGCAGGTCCAGGAAAGCCTAATTTTGGATTGGTCTCATGTTAAAATATGAGGGTACTTCAAAAAGTTTCCACACTTCTATATTTTGGTTGGAAATGGTGAGGGTGGGAGAAGTAGTTATCGGTCGTGTCTGAGAAAGGCTGTCACATGATAATAAATCCCTTGCTACAGAATTGGCACCTAAGACCTCTACCCAAACAGGAGCATGTAGCTTATTTTACATTTACATTTTCAGCATTTAGCAGACGCTTTTATCTAAAGTGACTTACAGTACTGTGACAATATACAGTCTAAGCAATTGAGGGTTAAGGGCCTTGCTCAAGGGCCCAACAGTGGCAATTTGGTAGTGCTGGGGCTTGAACCAGCGACCTTTTGATTACTAGTCCAGTACCTTAACCACTAGGATACAACTGCCCTGCATGTAGCTTATTTCTTGATCAAGCACTTGATTTTGGAGAGCTGCACACTGCTTACAGCTATATTTGTCTAAAAATGGTGACCTTAAAAGGCATTATTTTAGGACGGTTCCTTTGGATATTTTTAAATGCATCTGTTACAGAAAAGAGAACAAAACAAACCCGGAATAAGAGGGGGTACAGCACAACCTTGTCAGATTTGGCGTATACCTTGTTAAGCGGTTTTGCCATTGATTACAGTCGTCTAATCCTGGTAAAAGGGTGTCTTACATTTCTCAACTGCTTAACTGGATTTAGATCGCCCACACACACACACACACACACACACACACACTTACACATTTAATGCAGATGCAGAGTAAAAACTGCCTGTGTTTGGTTGATATCACATGGTCTTCACGTTACACTTATTATTATTGGATGGGATTGAAATACACAAACACACACACACACACACACACACACACAAACGTTTACTGCAGATGCAGAGTAAAAACTGCCTGTGTTTGGTTGATATCACATGGTCTTCACGTTTCACTTGTAATTATTGGATGGGATCAAAATGCAAGCACCATTCATCCCTTCTCCTCCATTCAGGATCCCCTGTAGACATATATACAATGATGAAAGGATTATGCGTGCACACAATTAACTTACTGATCCCCAAGGAGCCGGGCATTCCATTAGCCTGGATGTTTACTGAGCAAGAGGAGATACAGGATCATGTTAGAGGAGGAAATGTGTGCTAAGCTGCACAGCTCATGTTTTCCTCTGGCTCTCCGGTCAGGATGCTGAGTCGACTCTTGCTGAGAGGCCTCCTGGCTGCTTCAACTTAGCCAAACATCTCACTGGACCCATCGCTGTTTATTTTATACCCACAGGCCTGACACAATGATAAAATGTTAGATTCTTATTGTCAAGTCATTTTGACAATGTTTTTGTTGTTTTGTTGGGATTTTTTATTCATTTTTTCCCATTTTCTCCCAATTTAGCATAGCCAATCCGCTGCTGGGGACCCTGATGGCATTTAAGTAGGATGTATATTTGCCTGACACACACTCCCACTGATGCGTGTGCAGTCCCCCAATCCCTTTTTTTCTATTTATTTATGCATTTTCTCCCATTTTCTTCCAATTTAGCGTAGTCGTTTGTCTTCCGCTGCTGGGGGATCCCTGATTGCAGTCGAGGTGGGTATATTGCTGCTCACGCTTCCTCCGACCCGTGCGCAGCCCTTAGCGGAACCCTTTTTCACTTATGCGCTCTGCACATGTGCCTCTGTCTGCTAATCAGGGTCCTTACACAGGGTTTGAAGACCCCACCCCATAGTCTGGTCATCCCTCCCTATCAGAAACGTGTCTGCTGCAGACTGCTGTCAATTCTGCCCGCTAAATGGCGCCCAGCCAACCGGTGGCAACGACGAGTTTCGGCGATGGTGTGCTAGCGGAGTATTCCGCTGCACCACGTGGGCCAATCCCTTCTTATTCTTCCATACTTTGGTGGATTTGCACATAAGGTCGTTTTTTGCGTATGGAGAGCCACGCCCAGATCTCTGCGCTTCCTCCACTTTCTGTACAGGCAACTAAGGTCTTTACACTGCGTTGATAACCCCACTTTATAGTCCGGTCTTTGTCCACACAGCAGACTAGAGGTCAATTTTGCCTGCTATAGTCGCTTGCCAGTTGTGCCTGCTAGAGGGCGTCCAGCCAACTGGTAGCAGAGCTGATCTGAACTCAGGAACTTAGAATCCCACTGCTGGTGTGCTAGCGAATTATCCCGCTCTGCCACTTGGGCTCTGCCCATGGTTTTTTTTGTCCTTTTTGTCCAACTAGATGTAATTAAATTTCATATGGCACTAATCTGACCTCCTCAGATTGGTTGAGGAGAGCCCAGGCAAGCAGACACCTCCTCTAACACGCTTAAACCATGGGACAGTTCTTTGCAGCACTGACAGATTCCCGAATTGCTCTAGCCTTAACCTGACAGTAGTTGTCACTGCCACATCTGGCTTTTCCTCTCCCAGACAGGGCCAGTTTTGTCTGTACAAACATGTCTGGGTTGCTTTGTGGCCAGTGGCTTTGGGTGACACAGTGGTACAATGCTTTCTGGTCCAAAGACATCTGGGTTTAATCTGATAATTCTCTGTAAGGAATGTACCATGTTATTTCTGTGTTCTGTACATTCTCTTGGTAATCTGTTTTCCTTCCATTTACCAAAGATAGAACTGTAGGTGACTTGACTGCTTTAAATTACTTTTAGGTCTAAGCTAGTGACAGAAAGGGTGATGTGATGAATGGATGCCCTGTTTAGGATGTATTTCAGCATTGTGCCCATTGTCTCCAGGCTGTGAATGCTTACATTGACAGACTGCATTTTTTAGTAAGTGTGGTGACTTAATAAACTAAAAAGAAAGAGTATTTACTTACTTTTGGCCATGTAGCTGCAAACAACACATTCAGTGTAAGTAGCTGCATGCAGCATCATTGACATGGAGTTGATCCTGCAGCTATAGAAATCACTAATTTTCTGGAAAAGCTGGCCACACAATTTTGGAGTGTATTTGTGGGAATTTGTGTTCATTTAGTCAAAAGTGCATTTGTAAGGTCAGACACTGATGTTGGACAAGAAGCCCTGTTCAGTCAACATTCCAAATTATGCCAGAGATGTTCAGCAGGATAAAGGTCAGGGCTTTTTATGGACCTTGCTTTGTGCATAGGGACACAGTCATGCTGGAGTAGGAAGCCAAAAATTGTACATGATATATAACATTTTGACTGATTGATTTGATTTCTGTTCGATTTTATAAGGTTGATTTTACACTGATCAGACATAATCACTGATAACATTAAAACCACCTCCTTGTTTCTACACTCACTGTCCATTTTATCAGCTCCACTTACCATATAGAAGCACTTTGTAGTTCTACAATTATTGACTGTAGTCCATCTGTTTCTCTACATGCTTTTTTTAACCTGCTTTCACCCTGTTCGTTAATGGTCAGGACCCTCACAGGACCACCACAGAGCAGGTATTATTTAGGTGGTGGATCATTCTCAGCACTGCAGTGACACTGACATGGTATGAGTGGATCAGACACAGCAATGCTGCTGGGGTTTTTAAATACGGTGTCCACTCTCTGTCCACTCTATTAGACACTCCTACCTAGTTGGTCCACCTTGTAGATGTAAAGTCAGAGACGATCGCTCATCTATTGCTGCTGTTTGAGTTGGTCATCTTCTAGACCTTCATCAGTGGTCACAGCACACTGCCCACGGGGCGCTGTTGGCTGGAGGTTTTTGGTTGGTGGACTATTCTCAGTCCAGCAGTGACAGTGAGGTGTTTAAAAACTCCATCAACATTGCTGTGTCTGATCCACTCATACCAGCACAACACACACTAACACACCACCACCATGTCAGTGTCACCGCGGTGCTGAGAATGATCCACCACCCAAATAATACCTGCTCTGTAGTGGTCCTGTGGGGTCCTGACCATTGAAGAACAGGATGAAAGTAGGCTAACAAAGCATGCAGAGAAACAGATGGACTACAGTCAGTAATTGTAGAACTACTATGTGCTCCTATACGGTAAGTGGAGCTGATAAAATGGACAGTGTAGTTAGGGTTGATCAGTGTAAAATCAACCTCATAAAATCAAACAGCAATGGGTTTGGTCAAAACACCTGAACCTAACAATTTGAAGGGTTGTCTAAACAATAATGGCTATATACTGTAGATACTTAAAGGTCTTTTGAGTTTCCTTTACTGACTTTTTCAGTTGCATCCTGCTTTAACCTCGTTTCACTTCTGTCTGCTTCTAATTAGTTTATAGAATAGCTTTTTATTTCTCATTTTCTCCTGATTATCCAGACAGCCATTCTTTCCATTCATTATCCGTCAAATCTATAAACAAAGTGCATAATTAGTAATTTACTGGTTAACTATTTAATTTCTTAGTTGGATGAGACAGGACCCTGCACTGAAGTACAATAAACTACACATCCAAATCCAGAACTATCCGTAACATACCTGATGTGCTATTATCCATTTCCAATTGTCCAAGGGTACTAGTGAAAGTTTTCTAAAGGTGAGTCTGTGAAGCCATTCTCCACCAGACGCTGAGAACAAATACATCACGGTAACTGTGGACAATAGCTGTAGCAACAACAGGATGATTTTCAGTTTAATTTAAGCCTAATTTTCTTCAGCCCTGTTATTTTCTTTATGTTTTTTATGTCTTTAATAAAATCATATATATAAATACTACATAGTGGAAAATGGGCATTCATTTCTATAGAAATAAAAAAGGCCATACGGATTAGGACAGATTAGAAATAGTACCATAATGTATTATATAAAACACTAGGATTTGCAAGCACACAGCCTGTCTTTTTTCAGTGGCTTTAAACAGGACGTTTTTTAATAAAAATTTTAAGTCAATAAAAAACAAGCGTGTGTAATGATCTAATGCAGGGGAGGACCAATTATGAGCCGGGGGCCAGAGACAGGCAAAATGTGTGTCCAGGCAATTAGATTTTTAATCAACTGACTCAGCTGGCTGCTGACATTAAAACGATTAGCATTTTTGCACCTGTTAATAATTAATAAAATTGTGTTTGTGTTACAACAGACAATAAGCAAGAACTTATGATTCATGCACAGCGTGAAACGTTTGGTCTTGTGTGGTTTCTGGTGCTGCCCCAAAATCTAATACAGTCTTGCACACCAGTGCACACCATACAAGTGCACATCAGTAGTGTCATCAAATGTGCACTCAGGGTTTATGGGCTATTTGAAACATGGCATTTGGGCACTGTGTTCTAGAAGACAATTACAAGACAGAATAAGACAAAGAAACACTGTCAAAGAAATAGACATTTGTTCACACACACATAAATGATTCACAATACCCAAACAAAAAAGGAACCATCCCAGCTACAGACACAATTTGTGAACTGTGTACTGGGGAACCACATGCAAACAACAAAAACAGCAATAGTAATAATAATAAATCAAAATAATAAACTCCATAGTTTTTTTAAAATTTCATTTTAATTTTGTTTTACCACTGCTTTATCCTGCTTTATTCCAGTTTCTGTGGAATTACTTTTGAAATGCAGTACCACACCACAGACAGGATGGCAATCTAGTGCGTGGTCTCAGCCACCCTTCCCCCATAATAATTCAATAATTCAACAAATCGCAGTTTCAATAGGGGAAAATGTGAAATGTATAAAAATGTATGTTAATTCCACTTTACATGTCAGCAGTATGTTTTAAAAACTATGGGACAGGGACAGCAAGAAGGTCCTGGGTTCGATCCCCAGATGGGAGTCATCTGGGTCCTTTCTGTGTGGAGTTTGCATGTTCTCCTCATGTCTGTGTGGGTTTTCTCCGGGCTCTCCGGTTTCCTCCAACAGTCCAAAGACATGCAAGTGAGGTGAATTGAAGATACAAAATTGTCCATGACTGTGTTTGATATTAAACTTGTGAACTGATGAATCTTGTGTAAAGAGTAACTACCATTTCTGTCATGAAGGTAACCAAAGTGTAAAACATGACGTTAAAATCCTAATAAATAAATAAATCAAATAAATAATAGTTTAGGGATCAACTGAGTTTAAAAAAGCCTGTTTTTTTCAGTTGTGTAACCATACTGGACCTTTGTTGCTGTATTTTGCATTTCATAATGCACCACACAAGAGAGTTTGAATTGCAGAAGTATTTCAAAGTTCAGAGGCTTTTAGTAGTGTTTAGGCCTTTTTCTTCATGTATTTGAAAATCTTTTTTTAAATGAGGGACGAATACCAAAAATCCTTGCATTTGCTTGTTGAAGACGTTTTAAAAAATCCTAAAAAAGTTCATACTGACATTTAATGTTGTCTTGGTCTGGTTCTGCTTCTGTTATACTGTAGCAGATCTTCTAAAAATGAGATTCTTAATGTTAAGAACTTAATTGAATGTCAGTTAAATGTGACTCGTGTCAGAGCTGCAGATAACATTTAATGACAGAAAACATAAACATTACTTTATGCAAGACATACAATTAAAGCAGACTGTGTTTAGCAATAAAATTAATCTCAGGAAAGGTGGTAAAAGTTAATGACTGGTTACTATTGGCTGCTACAATTACACTGAAAGCTGCTGGAGTAAATGTGGTTACTGATGTGTATGGCATGAGAAAGGATGTGAGGATTAGTTCATTAAACATAAGTACAATAACTGAATTAAAGGTTAGCCTTCCAAATCGTTTCGTGCAAAACAGAGTGTCAAGACTAAGGATGAAAAGTCTCGGTTGGAGTAGGGCTCTACTGGTTGCCGTTTTACTGACTGGCACATTACCACTATGGTCTTTAATACTAGCCTCATGACAGGTAACAGCATCAAAGATGAATTAGGATGCACATACTTTAATTCTATTTCTTTCACCTGCTACATGTGGTGTGTATAATAGATTACTGCTGAAAACTCTGAATACATTTTAGACAGGGCTTCACCAAAACATTTTTCCTTCAGATACAGATACAATACCTGATCCTCAAGTGTGGTCTGATATATCTAACATAACTTTTGATTCAAACCCGAATGTCAGAGTACCGGTAATAAGAACACCTTTTTAAAATGTTTTTTTTTCCATTTTATTTTTATCAACCCCTTTATCCTGATCATTGAATCTGGTTCCACTGGGAAACACTGGACTCAAGGCAAAAATGCCCTGGACAGAGCTATCTATTGCAGGCCTTAGGCCTTCCAAACCTCTTAGACATAGCCAATCATGTATGTGTGTGGATGCCCAGGCAGCGGGCCTGGTCCTACAGTCTAGTAGCATGAGAATGTTATGATGGGGAAATATAAACGGTTGTGTGCATGGTAGAACTTACATTTATAGCTGATACTGATACTGCTTTTTGCTGCCGGTGTCAGCAATGATGCCGATCCGGTACTGGTGGTATCAACATGCATGTAGTAGTTGGAACCTCACAACTGGGTGGTACTAGAGAGGCACTGTATACATTAATGCAGTAATTCATTTGTCAATATATTGTCCTAATTATTTATTTTTTAAGGCTATGAACTGGAATGCACCTAAAATGACTGGCTGAGTATTCAATTACCGATGCACAATGCTAACCACTCTAGAACACTGCCACACCTGAAAGTAAACTGATATTCTGTAAACAAACTGTGTGTGTGTGTGTGTGTGTGTGTGTGTGTGTGTGTGTGTATGTGTTTCTGTTTGTCTGTGTTTAGTTGGAGGAAATGAACACAGTAGGAGTTCTAGTTTGTGGACCTTATTTTTAGCCATGACTGTGAGGATTAATTTAAGAGTTCTAGGTAACTGAGAAGCTTAGGGAAAAGAGGAATGGCAAAATATTTTCACTGAAGAGCACTGACTGTTTATTCGACTTTCTCAAAGTCAAGATGGATGTATCACGGCAAATAGTGAAGAAACTGGCAGACACATCCAATCATGTCTAAAAAGCTCTTGACACGGGTTGGTTGCTATGTTGAGAATTAAACCCAGGTCACCATGACTCAAGTGCCCCCAATATTTTTTATCTTTTGATTTGCAGCATTACAGTCAATACATTATCTTATAGCAACTGAACACAAAGTGTAAGGACCACAGTAAGGGTTTTGGTTGGAAAAACTAGTTATCTAGCCATAACTAGTTTGTTTGATTTAGGAGTGAAGGTAGCCCAAGGTAGAGAAAGAGACTTTTACATGCTAAATACTTTTCAAAACAAAATTGATTGGTACCATCAACTATCTCTAAGAGATTAAGATACATCTATTATACTTAGATAAACAGAAAGAGAATCCTCATGACACCAGGTGATCGATCATATGACACTGCAAAATTGACCTATTTTATACATTTAAAGACCACATAGTTTAGGCATACCCACATCATCATTCCATTTTATTAAATTTAATACAGTACAGGGGTGTAAAGTGTGTTAGTAGTGTTTAGTAGTGTTATTTTAGACGGCTTTGTCTTGGTCTTTGTTTTTATAACCTCTTCACTCCTCTGACCAATGCAGGTCAGACTAAACCAACGGCAGTGGTAGAAAAGGTTAAACAGGGTCAAGTGACCACAAAGAATTAATTGTGATCTGTGTTTTATAGCTAAATCTGTCAAATGAGCGTAACGCATGTAACAGATGCTGTGTTCCACTCTACTGCTTTTCATTTTCATTATTCATGGTTTGAAACTACTCACTGTGCTAACGCATTGAGATATTTTCTCTACTGGAGAATTTGATGTAACTGAGTCTAAAACATTAACAGGATTTATAATGTTGCATTCACTTGTGTTCCTTTAGAGCAGGGGTCACCAACTCAGAGCTACTTCAAGGGTACTGAGTAATATGAAGAATATGAAGGGCTACTTGTTTGATACAAACTTCCTGAATAACTTAAAGTTTCACAGGTTCACCTTAATAATAACAATACATATTCCCATGTGAAGAGACTGATCAAATGTTAATGTTAATGATTCCTCACAATAATTATTAACAATGATAATAATTATTCCCATGGTAGGAAACACAGATATATTTAAACATGTTCCATGGGGGCTAGTGCTATTTTTTGAACATGCCCTGCGGGCGTCTCACATGGACCCTGTGGGTGACCAGGTGCCCGCGGGCACCATGTTGGTGACTCTTGCTTTAGAGTGTATTGCCACCTTGTGCCAGGTGTTTTAGCCAGGTGTTGTGCCAGGTGTTTGGTTTGTGAACTTGGCGAACTTTCTGTTTCAGGTTTAACATAATATGGGACACTGTGATAAGTGTATAAACCACTATATATTATTATTTTTATTTTTTTTACGGTTGCTATGACTTCTGTTGACTTCCTTTGAAACATGGAAATAATTAAACACTTTTAAGTACATCTCAGTAGACATTAGACCTAGTGTCCACATACCTTTTTAGCCATGTGGTGTATGTTAACAAAAACCTTATGTTAAAAATAAAAATAAATGTAATTTTACCTGTTAATAAAAAAGACACAATCAAAACAATAATTACCTAAGGGTGGTAGCACAAAGTGAAAGTAAGAGTAGTAAGTGTAAGCATACTTTGCATTGGTGCAACATATAAACCATATTTGATCAGAAAGTGAAAGTATATTCTAAACCTCTACTATAAAAGAAAAAAACAAAAGCCCAAATAAAGACATAATGAAGTGTGATGACAGAGATGTTTGAATATTTTGCATCAATTGCGCTGTACTCGAAAGTGCAAGTTATGGCTTTTAGGAAAAGAACAGCTTTTTCTATCCATATTAAGACACTTTTACATTTTTACAAAACAAGGCATCAAGTCAACAAATAAATAAGGAATTTTAAGAGCTGGATGGAAAAGACATTTCAATTTACCTACAAACCACATTTCTTGTAAAGTTTGGACATTTTATGAAATGGAATAAACAAGAATCTGTGATTTGTTTATTTTTTTGGACCATTTTTTAAACAAAAATACATTGTTCATTGTATTTTGTAATGAACTATTAACCCATATTAAGGGCAGCATGGTGGCTCGGTGGGTGGCACTCACAACACATGGGTTTGATTCCCCGGTGGAGCGGCCCGTGTCCTTTCTGTGTAAAGCATGTTCTTCCAGTGTCTGTGTGGGTTTTCTCCAAGAGATTCTGAAGACATCAATCAAAGCTACTTAGATTGCCCTAGATGTGAATATGTGTGTGTTTCTTTGCCCTGTGATGGACTGGTGACCTGTCTGGGGAGTTTCCTACCTTTCACTTGTACCCACCGTAATCCTGATTAGGATAAAGTGGTGGTAAAACAGACAATGAATGAATTACCCGATATTTATTATTCATGTTCATTAGCATGTATCTCACACCTTTATACACATGTATACACCCAATTCAGCTGTCCTCACTCCTCACTGGGGATTTATTTTCTGGCTAAAAAATAATAATAATTAAAAAAAAAAAACAGCTGAACTGAATTACAGAAAGTTCTGTGGCATGTTTTATGCTCTGAACTAGCTCTGTAGGTAGGGGGTGTTAGCCATTTATCAACTGCATTTTCTTACACCATCTGCTGGCCAGTATCAGTATTGAAACAATATTGGTGAAGGATTACACAGTAATCACAAGTACAAACATGGTTTCAGTAGACATGCACTTCCAAATAATTCTAACACACCTAGCGCCAAATTCCTGAACAGCCTAGTCGGTTGGTTAGCAGGTGTCCAGCATAACCTAGCATTTTTGGACTGGTTGCATTCTATCAGAGTAAAAGAAAGGGACGCAGAGTTTAGCATTTCACACTCAGCACATTTTTAAAAGGGAACACAACTTCACCTGCCAATCCATGGAACCAAAGCCCTGTTATTTATCTAAACTCAAAGTAGTGTTGTAATTTTTGTAACTCTACATCACCAGCATTCAGTCATTTCTGTCCTCAGAGGATATTCAGTTCATACAGAATGCAGCCATAAACATGGTTCTTAATTTATCTAAATCATTTTACATCACCAAATTAAAATGTTTTCTCAACAGGCTTGATAAGAACATACTAGTGCTGATAAAGCTCTTGTAAATATGAATAACCTACTATTTAGCCTACTAAATGCTAAAATATTTATAAAAAAAAAAAAAACATAACATATAACTTAATTAAATGTATGCTTGCTGTTTAAATTGTGTATATTTTAATTTATACTTATTAGATAGATAAATACTTTATTTTAGCTTATACTTAATAGATAGATAGATAGATACTTTATTTGAGCTTACACCTATTAGATAGATAGATAGATAGATAGATAGATAGATAGATAGATACTTTATTTGAGCTTACACCTATTAGATAGATAGATAGATAGATAGATAGATAGATAGATAGATAGATAGATACTTTATTTGAGCTTATACCTATTAGATAGATAGATAGATAGATAGATAGATACTTTATTTGAGCTTATACCTATTAGATAGATAGATACTTTATTTTATCTTATACTTATCAGATAGATAGATAGATAGATATATAGATAGATAGATAGATAAATAGATAGATAGATAGATAGATACTTTATTTGAGCTTATACCTATTAGTAAGTAAGTAAATTTTATTTATAAAGCACTCTTAAAACAACTTACGTTGACCAAAGTGCTGTACATCGAATAAGCATACATAACACAACATTATGTTAAAAAAGTAAGAACCAAATAAAAATACAGAGTAAGAGACAAAATAAAACAGATACAAATAGACTAAACAATTAAAATTAACACAGCTCCTCACTGTTCAAATGCCAGCTTATAAAGGTATGTTTTTAGGAGTGATTTAAAAACAGCGGCCGAAGGTGCTTGTCGAATAGTAGGAGGTAGAGTGTTCCATAGCCTCGGAGCATAAACTGCAAATGCACGATCACCTTTTAGCTTCAAACGAGCCCTAGGAACAGTCAACAAGTTCTGAGTGGCTGATCTTAAAGATCGCTGTGCGCTTGCGGGAGAAAGCATACCACTGAGATAAGCCGGGGCTTGACCATTAAGTGCTTTAAAAACAAATAAAAGCACTTTAAACTGAATCCTGTGCTGAACAGGCAGCCAATGTAGTGAGGCAAGGACTGGTGTAATATGGTTTCTTTTCTTGGTATTAGTCAGTAACCTTGCTGCTGCATTCTGGACTACCTGCAAGCGCCGCAACAGAGACTGACTAATCCCAATATACAGAGAATTTCAGTAGTCAATTCTTGCAGAAATGAATGCATGAATAACTTTTTCCAGGTCAGAATAGCAGAGAAATGGCTTAATCTTCGCAATATTTCTGAGCTGGAAGAAGCTATTCCTTACCACAGAGTTGATTTGTTTATCAAATCGGAGGTCAGAGTCAAAGATAACACCAAGATTTCTCACAGATGTTTTGACACAAGTAGACAAGTGACCAAGGTTATTGGAGACACTATTGATGTGATGAGGACCCCCAAAAACGATAACCTCTGACTTGCTTTCATTCAGCTGAAGAAAATTGTCAGCCATCCACCTCTTTATATCCTCAAGACAACTGCTAAGAGATGTTAACGAGCCATTGTCATTCGGTCTAATGGGAAGATAAAGCTGTATGTCATCAGCATACAGGTGAAAGCCGACATTGTGCTTCCCAATTATTTGACCCAATGGCAGCATATAGAGAGAAAAAAAGGAGGGGCCCTAGTATGGACCCTTGTGGAACACCACAAGAGACATCAGCAGAAGAAGAGAAATAGCTGCTAATATTCACTGAAAAGGTTATATTCTTAAAATAAGATATGAACCAATTCAGGGCCTCTCCCTGTAACCCCACCCACTTTTCCAGGCGACCAACAAGTATGTCATGTATATGTCAACAGTATCAAAAGCAGAACTAAGGTCCAATAAAATGAGGATGAGATTCATATATTAGATGGATAAATACTTTATTTTAGCTTATACTTATTAGATAGATAGATAGATAGATACTTTATTTGAGCTTATACCTATTAGATAGATAGATAGATAGATAGATAGATAGATAGATAGATAGATACTTTATTTTATCTTATACTTATCAGATAGATAGATAGATAGATAGATAGATACATAGATACATAGATACTTTACTGTAATTATTTAAAATATAGGTTATACAGAGTTTATATATGCCCCTATTACACATTACATATTAGTAGGGCTGCAACTAATGATTGATAATTGGTTAATATGTTGATTATGTTGGTTAATACATTTAAAAAAACATTTAAGAAACATTAAACAATTTTTAAAAAATGACTGAATAATAGCAGGATTTATTATTATTTTAACCAATAATGAGATTACATGATTATTAGTTTTTAATAACTGGGATTAAAATTTTAACTTATTTACCAGCCCATACATGCTTTGAAAGATACAGGTGTGACTTGTTATAGCCAAGTCTGGCACAAATATACATGTCTTTTTTTATAAACACACTTGTATGTTATGTCTACAGAAAATCGTATTGTCTAGTTTGTTCTACAGCAAAATGACTTTTCACGTCAAATCAAAACCTTCTTTGTTAGCATACTATAGAATTTGTAGAATTCCAGTGTCAGAAAGAACCTGAATATAACTATAGGATTCCTGCACTCAGTATATAGAGTATCAGGCAGAGGCTACCCTGCAAAGCATCACAGCAATTCTCTGTACTCGCACTCCCCAGGCTGTCAGAATAGCTAATTCACCTGCTGTCAGCTTTATTTCAACATTTACATTATCACATCATTATTAGTTACGTTAAAACAAAACCATAATTTATACTTTATTATAGTTTATTAGGATTTTAATGTCATGTTTTAAACTTTGGTTACATTCATGACAGGGCAGGTAGTTACATGTTATTAATCAGTTTAAATTTTATGTCACCACCATCATGGGCAATTTTGTATCTCCACTTTACTTAATCTACATGTCTTTGGACTGTGGGAGGAAACCAGAGCTTCCAGAGGAGAACACACAGACATGGAAAAAACCCAGACCGTTCCACCTGGGAATCAAACCCATTACCTTTTTGCTGTGGAGCAACAATACTACCCACCATGTTAACTAAAACAGGGGTTAAGCTTAATGCTGTTAGCCTATAGCCAGTTAGGGCATGATTATACCTATTAAAGAAAATACAAAACACTTTCTCTTTTTCTTTTACGTATAAGCATTTGATTTTATGGCATGCTTTTTGGTCCAGTCTGAGGTTTTGTTTTTTATTTTAAATTTCTGGCTGTCTGTGTTTCAGGACCGGAAGTTGACCAAAGCTGAGCAGCAACGTTTTAAAGAGGAGGCTGAGATGCTGAAAGGTTTGCAGCACCCCAACATTGTGCGCTTTTACGACTCCTGGGAGTCGACTCTCCGAGGGAAGAAGTGCATCGTTCTAGTCACAGAGCTCATGACTTCAGGAACGCTTAAAACGTCAGTGCTTACTCGCCTTTCTTTCTTTTTTTGCTACTTATCCCCTGCTTGGTAAATCAGAGCATTGGGTTATTTATATTTCTGAGGCCACAGTGACAGATTGGAGAGCCTCTTCTGCTTGAGTTTAGTTTCTATGGTGATATGTTTGACATCACCGTTCACTTACTGCTGCTCTTCATAGCTTAGCTTTATATTACACTTATACATCTTGCTATTTTATCATGCATGTGAAAAGTACATTGGTGGCACAGCTGTTAGTTAGAATGTTACATTACAGGACCTTGGCCACCCCCAGACATAGGCAATCATCAATAGCACTACTAAGATTCGAACTCAGATCTCAGAGGTAGTGGGCTAGAGTAATAGACTGCTGCGATAGCCCTGCTTTATGTATAATGCTCTTTATGTCAGGCATTGTCAGGATGTTAACCATCATAAATGGCTGATCTGGTTGGTGAATATATACTCCACAGATACCTCAAGCGCTTTAAGGTGATGAAGCCAAAAGTGTTGCGCAGCTGGTGCAGACAGATTCTAAAGGGCCTGCATTTCTTGCACACACGGACGCCACCTATCGTACATCGTGACCTTAAGTGTGACAACATCTTTATCACAGGCCCCACAGGGTCGGTGAAGATTGGAGATCTTGGCCTGGCCACACTTATGAGGACTTCCTTTGCCAAAAGTGTGATTGGTACGTTCACATTTGCTACCACTGTTGCTGTTGATGGAATAAACCCTTAGGCTTTTTCAGCTCTCCCTTGTTGCTCATTGTTGACCACTGACCTCAGATATGCATTATTGATTTCAGCTTGCATGCACACAGAGATGTCAATACTTATTGAGTTTAGAGCAAAATGTTCCGGGTGGTCCAGTAATGGTACAAATTTAAAAGAAAACACTGACTAATAAATCACTATAATGTGTGTAGGAAGCAGGTTGGACTTTTATCAGCACTTTCTTAATTTAAAAATGAATTTAAATTTATTAAATTAAAATAGTTTATTTAAAACTTGGCTGGAAGTATTATTTATGTGTTATTAAGGTCTGGTGTACACTACACCAGGGTTTTTAATACCTCCTAAGTTATTGAACCCTGGGTGGTTGGAGAGAGAAGAATAATATTTAGGGCTGTCAAACGATTAAAATTTTTAATCGCGATTAATCTCAGAATTTCATATAGTTAATCGCGATTAATCGCATTAAAAAAAATCTGTGTAAATGTTATAGAAAACAAGGATTTTTAAGTGAAATGTTACAATTAAAATGGTGAACACATTTTATGCTAAATGTACTTATGTTAAAAACTGCTGGGACAAGAGAAAACTGTAAGGGAGTTTATTCACTCACATACTAGGCAGTAAATGTCAGATTGTAGGTTAGAATTTCTCCATCAGCAAACATTGTAGATCAGCGGTGCTTTAGGTGGGATAAGGCATAGTTATTGTATCAGACTTGTCTGTGGTTGTATCGTGACGATGGTTTGATGGACGTTTCTACACGAAGTGAGTGTGTTTTGACCCTTTGGGGCTTCCATAGTTCATGAACTAACGTGCTCGACTCAGCTTTCCGGTATTCGGTACAGAAGAAGAAGTTAATTAAGTGTAATAAAGTGTTCTGCTCCCGACAACTTGTGAATATAGCGTGTATTTATTTCTTTATTATGCAAGTGCATCATACCACGATCGGTTACATTATGTTAACAAACCGCAAATGAAAAACGGTGGCAAGTCCGACATTAAAACGTTTGTTCTACCAGTCAAGTGTCAACATGAACTAGAATTTGCGTTAATGGCACAAATTTTTTTAATCGCGTTAAATTGAGGTCGCGTTAATGCGTTATTATCGCGTTAACTTCGACAGCCCTAATAATATTCATTTAATAAACTTGTACGTGAACGCCCCCTTGTGGAGGCTTTATGTTACACGTTGTATAGAGAGAGTAAGAGGCATTGTTTTGCCTGGGTCGCGTAAAAAATCATGGATAAATTTGTGGGTTGTGTAAACAAAATGCGGGATCCCAGAATCAGTAATCCACAAACTAGGTAAGGTATAAATTGATATATGCTATGCTCTTAAAAATAATAATCCATAATTAATGGTTATACATTAACCACCCAAAGCTAAAAGCTCTCTGACGGCAATCACTAAAGCAATAAGCCACGAGAGGCCGTGCATTACTGTGATTTTAGCACGACGCGAAGCGGAGTGCCTAAAACTTCTTTCCCGTGCTAAAATCATAGCAGTAACGCACGGTCTCGAGTGGCTTATTGCTTTTATAAAACGGCGGTCAACATAAAATACAATAAATACAACAATGTTTAATTCATAAATGTATTTATTGTGTATAAACTTACAATAAAGCATTCTTCCGCGATGCCAGGTAGTTTGATTAACAGTGTTGCTAGGCAACATGAGGGCGAAAATAACATTAACTTTTTCTTTTCAGTGGCGTATTAATATGGAATGATGTGAGGTGGTCATAGGTCTGCGTTTATCGGGGATTTTACAACGGCTTCGAACGCGGCTCAGCCAATCAAATTTTAGGACCGGAACTATCCGTTTGATAATTTTCATTTTTAAATCATGTTTAGTTTAGTGAATTATTTACTTTATTTTTTTACTCATTAGTAATAATCATTATAAATATAAAATTACTAAGAGCTTAACTCCATAGTATGTATTTGCTCACATGTGCAAGAAAATATGTTTACCAAATCCTAGGCATAAGGATCATGTGATGTGCATTAGCATTAAGATTTATTCTATTTAATGACTGTTTTCACCACTAGCCCTGTTGCTCATTTACCCAGGTACCCCAGAGTTTATGGCTCCAGAGATGTATGAGGAACACTATGATGAATCTGTGGACATCTATGCTTTTGGCATGTGCATGCTCGAGATGGCTACATCTGAGTACCCATATTCTGAGTGTCAGAATGCTGCCCAGATCTACCGCAAAGTCACCAGTGTAAGGTTCTTTTCTATTTTATTTGGTAATGGTTGAATTATAGCATGTTTAAGTATAAAAAGAGGAAAAGCAAAATGGAAAAGGACCATCCTGATTTAAATGTTACTCAGTTCAAAAGCATGGTATGGGTTTCATGGGTAACTTGCACATCTGTGAGGAAACTATTAACACTGAAGGGTAAATGCGTATTTTGGAGCAGCATATGCTGCCCATCTAACCGACATATTTTTAGGGACGTCCTTGTTTGTCTAGCAAGACAATGCCAAGCCAGCTTGCAGTACAGACCCATCTTTAACTGAAAACGATATTAAATTATTAATTTAGTTTTTTTTTTTAAATGTTGATTTGTATTTTATATTGAAATTAGTTTGCATATTATAAATCCTTTAATATAAATACATGGCAATATAAACAATATCATTCTAGGGGGAGGGGGATCTTACAAATTGACTATACCTTTGTCAGTGTATAGTAGTAGGCTGCTGTTTAATGACAGCATGTTTTACCCAGTAAATGTGATCTGTTATGTCAGGATCAAGGGCAAGTACTTGTGAAGGAAAGAGAAAAGACCAGTGAAAGTAACACATTTATTTGTAGAGCTGCACAGACAATATCTGGCAACTTTAGAGGTGTAATCTGCAAACAGATGGTTTGTAGCTACATATTCATTCATGAACTGACTGTTCACATACTGTTCCATGGTTTTAACTCAATACAGTAAAATTTGTTATAACTTATTGAACACCTAATAAAGTACTAGGTACAAACATTAAGTTGTGGTAATTATGGTAGTCATCAGCAACATGAACAGTTTATTAGCAGCTCATTAATGCTCTTAGTTTCTTTCAGTTTTCAGTAGTTATTAGTAGGTGAGTATGACCATTTATTAACCAATAAATGGTAGTAATAATGGTAAAATGTCTGAGTCTGAATATATGATTAATAAAATGTTAAATGCTGCTGTTATAGTTCAACATCATCTAAGTAGCTTTGCTAAAGTGCTATAAAGACAGGAAAGTAACAAATCAGTTAAATATGAATGACAGATTAATTCTTGATGGAACGATGTTTCTCTTTGCAGGGGATTAAACCTGCTAGTTTTAACAAAGTCAATGACCCAGAAATTAAGGAGATCATTGAGGGCTGTATTAGACAGAACCGAGGAGAGCGGTGAGTACAGCTGAAAAATGCATGTATTATTTAAGATATATCTGTTATAATCTGCTTATTTTAATATTTTTATAAATACAAAAACCTAAACTCTATTAATATTGTAATAATTATCTTGTATCACCGTAATTAAAAGAACACACACAAATGGAAGATGTAAATTTTAGCCATATTGCCCAGCCCTAGCAGTAGGCATGTCCTTGTACTCTTCTGATATTTATGCATTCTGCATTCTTCCTGCATCCACACAGACTTTCTATTAAGGACCTGCCCAACCATGCGTTCTTTGGTGAGGACACTGGTGTACGGGTAGAATTGGCTGAGGAGGACACAGGCTTCCAGGATTGCCTGGCGCTGCGCATCTGGGTGGATGAACCCAAAAAGCTAAAGGGCAAACACAAGGACAACGAAGCCATTGAGTTTAGTTATGACCTGGAGAATGATAGTGCAGAGGAGGTGGCGCTGGAGATGGTAAGTTTAAGAGGATTTAAAGATTTAAAAGCATTCTTATTGCCCGAGTAAGATTTGTGTGTAACAGTAGGTACAGTATGTATGCAGAAGGTTTAAGAGTAATGGCATAGCGTAATCTGGCACAACATTTTGAATTAAATTCCAGTTGGACTGCTTTTTACTTAGTTTTATGTGCTAAACATAAACTGTGAGATTTTTTATATAGCAAGATTTATGTTAGGGTACAGGATAAAGCAGTAACTAGCGACAGACCCATAGTACTATGGTTGCAATCTGGCACTCCAAGTTAAATTGTATTTAGTAATGTTTACTGTGACAGTGGGTATTACATTCCATGTAGGGTTGGGTTTAAAGACTTTATGTGTTTTCTACATTTACTGCCAAACATAGATGCACCACTCATTATTTTCGCAGTGATGAATGTTCATTCTCTTTTGTGATCTCTAGGTAAAATCTGGGTTTTTTCACGAAAGCGACGCAAAGGTGGTTGGAAAGTCAATTCGAGACAGAGTAAATCAGATTAAAAAATCCCGTGCAAGGCGACAGCATCAAGGCCCGGAGGAGCGGCGGGATTTCTCTGCCGTTGTCTCTATCTCCTCCACTTCTGTATATTCTTCATTATCATCCTCTCTGGGTCCTGGAGCTGCCACTGGATCTGCTGCTGCTGTCTCCACTGCTCCCTCTGTGGGGGCCACTAGGGGTCCAGGGGAGGGAGAGGACTTGCTGGAAGTGGACCAACACAATTGTGAACAAATACAGCGCAGCAATGCAGTAGGCCTTACAGGTAACACATACTGACCAAATGATTCATTCATGATCCTAAGAGATTTAGGGTGTTCAGGTTGAATTATTGTGTACATTATGCTTTTAATTGTTTTTTTTTAAACATAGTCGTATGGCCACTTTTGAAGGGTGGGTGGGTTAGAAAAAGTCGCATTTAAAAACAGAAGTGAAATCATTTTCATCCTTCACTAACTAAGATTTGTAAATGGCTGTGATTGTAACCTTGACACAGCACATTTCCATTTTTTGTTGATCTAAAATTAGCTTGGGACCAAATAACTTGGCAGCTCTCTTGCATATAGTTGATGTATGGCATTCTTTTTGGATAATAGAGTTTCCCCTTGCAGTTCTTGATGCCAGGGTGGACTGTGTTAGGTGACAGTAGTTTTCTGAAGTACTCTCAAATCCATGGAGCTATATTTATCATCATAGCGTATCATAGCAATTTCTCATGTAGTGCCACCTGAGGGCTGAGGTCAGGCATATTAAAAAGTGGCTTCCAGCCTTGCCCTACATGAACTAAGATTTCTCCGGATACCCTAAATCGTTTCACAACATTATGTATAGTAGATGGTAAAAAAATCTTGTATTGAGTTTGGCCTACAAAAGTACTCATCACTGTTTGCAAAGACTACACCTCTAAATGATACACAACATTTCCGGAGATAGGGTTTGTATATTTTTACCCTAGCACGATCTGTCCAAATATTTAGTCACTAGTTAAAACAGTTGCAAAAAAAAATCAGAGAATTTCTGAGACTGATCCTGCATGTAATACATTTTGCACTGACTAATAAATGTGCACTTATTACAGCTGGCTGGTTATTAGCTTCACCCATCTTTGATTAACATCTAAAACCTTTTACTGTTCTAATAAACCATAAAAGCTCCAAGCTCTCAGAAAATGGATATCGGCGTTCCTCTCCAGAGCACTTCTAATGAAGCATATTGCAAGCTTTCATCACTGGAGGACTGAAGGGAATTTTAACATCCGCTATTCGTCTGTTATCCCTGCTTCACACTGATGCTTATATCTCTTGTTATATTTTGCAGAAGCAGAGAACGTTTCTTCAGTCAGTCAGGACTCAACTGCAAATGTGCAGAGCCAAGCCCATTCCTTGGCACGAGACTCTGCAAACACATTTGCTAATGCTCAGACCAATTTTGCCACCGGAACATCTGTATGTACTTCCTTACTAAAAACCACTATCATTCACTAATTGCATGCTTAAGAGTCTTGTGTGTGTGCATGTGTGTGTGCGCATGTGTGTGTGGGCATTTTTGCATGTGTTTGTGTGCTACAACACTTTTATATGAAACACAAAAAGGCTTGTGCTAAATGAATGCATGATCTGTTGAATGAACGCATGCCCTGAAGGATAAGCTTATATTTTTTATTAACCAGGTAAGGCACAGTTCAGGGGTTGCATCCCACCCCCAGATGATTCCTATTGGCCAAGGTGGAGGGGATCCAAATATGCCTGTTGGTCAGAGTGGTCAGACATCTGGCATGTCCACTGGCCAAAGTGCTTGTGGGGTCCCTAATATTCCTGTAGCACAACCCTTTCTTCAGCCAGTTGGAGCACAGATTGCTGGTGTACTGCAGCAGTATTCTCAGGTGATTGACTACTTTGTGTCCAGCTTCTACCCTCTATTCTCTTTATAGTTTGTTTTGATGAATTTCTCTGGACACAGCATCTACATTTTTGGTAAACATGCTTCGCTTCTTTGTACTGCTTTGTATCTATAAGAAGTTTAGTTGCTGGATCAAAAATATACACACAGCAACTTATTATTTTTAATAATTATGAATTTGGTAATATAGAAAGTTTTATAATGTCCTTTATGCTTTATGCCACTTTATCTCCTTCTTATTAATCTTTAGTTATAAAGATTGATTAAAGCTGGTGACTTCTTTGTGCCCATATAAATAGCACAGTTTTGACCGCAACCATTAAAAATTACATAGAATCACAATCTCTTTCTTATCAACCTTGGCACATCTGCTTTTAGTTCTTGGATTACTTCTGACCGACTGTACAATCTTACCACACAGCTTGCAGTCAAATAAATCATTTTTATATAGACACAAATTTGCCAGCAGTTATCACTAACAATTAATTAAAGGGCTGTGCCACAAAGTGAAGTCGCTCACAAATGTATATACATTTTTTACTTCACATATATGAAGAAAACATATATAAACTTTTGACTATTTACATATATGAGGATAACGACTTTGCAAGCAAGAAATGTCAATGGGATTCCAGCTTGTATCATGACCTGTTTGTGTCCTGTGTTAACATGCATGATCAGTATCAGTATCCACATCATTCTCATAGGGGAAATGCAGTGGTTTTAGAAAGTATTCAGACTTTTTGTACTTTTTGGATTGATCCAATTACCATCTTTACCTATTAATCTACACTTAATTACCTCTCAGATTGTATAGCAAGCGTCTGTTAATTGCCATTTTATGTCTTTTAACAAATGTTCATTGGGGATTAGGTCTAGGCTTTGGTTCAGCTAATCAAGGAAATTTCGAGACTTGTCCTAAAGCCATTCCATTTTTGTTTGGGCTGTATCCTGTTGAAACATAAACTGTCACCCCAGCCTGATGTAGCGTGCACCCTGGATGATGTTCCTATATTTCACAGCATTTATCTCTCTGTATTATACACTGAGTCAAGTCAAATTTATTTGTATAGTGCTTTTTACAATAGACCTTTTCTCAAAGCAACTTTACAGAATCCAGGACCAACAGACCAAAAACGTCAAAAAAAGGTGACAGTGGCAGGAAAAACTCCCTTAAAATACAGGAAGAAACCCTTTCCCATTCTCCTTGGGTGGCCTGGAGGATAATTTGAATAAATAGGATTTACACAAATCATACACATGAGCACTATAGCAACATGCTGGGGATGGTACTAGTACCTATTTTTTTTACCAGGCGTGCTTTCTGTCTACCCAATGAGTTGCCTTGTTCTTTTACATGCAGTCTATCGAATTCTTCTGCACAGAACTTGGAGCTACTCTAAAGTGATCTATTGGTGTTTACCTCCTTTTGACCAAGGCCCTTCTAGTCTAGGTATCCATTTTTCCCCAAAATGTAGATTGATAGGTGATTATTCACCAAATCAAATCCACAGCACAATAAAATAAGCAAAAAGTTCAGATAAAATTTTGAATCCACTGTATGTGTAACATGATCTGATACAAATTCTATATCTGTTTGTGCACTCTTGTCTTGGCTAAATTATTTAATGCTTGTTGCTCTGTGTTAAATTGTCTTTGAGTTTAAAGTACACAGGTATTAATATTTGCAATTGATACAATCACTTAGTATAGTGGTTTAAATGTTCTTGATACGAGTGATTGTAGTCTGAGTGTAATCTGATCCTGACAGGAAACAACAAGTATTTAAATTGATTAAACCTAAATGAGCAAAATCCTAATAGCAAGTGCTGATTCCTAGTGTACACATTGCCCTGTTACCCTTGAATGATTAATGACTTATACTAATGCTTAATCTTACTGTCTTTGTCTCCCCAATCCTTTCTTTTACCCTTAACTCCATGCTGTACTCACTAATTACCATGCTCACTCATATCTGCAGTCCCTCACCCCATATCCCACAGATGCGACACAAATGTCACACTCACAGCCAAGAGAGGCAGTTCACACTTCTCATGCTTCTCTCACACAAACACAGCCTTGTGTAGCTCCCATGTCAACCCAGACCCACATTCCTAACCTACCTGGGCCACCAGCTGTATCATCAATGGACACAATGATGACCCAGACCCAGCCTAGCACTGCACCTCAGCAACAAGTTGAAACCGTGCCCCAACAAATTGCAGTTCAGCATCAACAACAGATAATGTTAGATCCACAGACTGCACTCTTACAACAACCACCCCAATCACATCAACAGACATATGGAAATTCACAATCACATGCGGCTGTATTACAACAACACATGGAGCAAATTCAACAGCAAGGTGTTTTACTGCATCAACCTCCTGCTTTATCAGGAATACCAACCCAACAGGTAGACCATGCAAAGGTATTTTTGCAGGAGCAGCAGCTGCATCCAGATGTAGCACATCAGCCATATATTCCACAGTATCAACAGCAGACTCTTGCTGACTTACACCAACAGGTATATACACAGCAAACTGTAGGGGTATCCCAGCAACAGCAAATCCAGCAGAATGTATCAGCACAGCAACAGTTATCACAACATCAGCAGATATTTATGCCCAATCAAGTTGAACCGCAAAAGTTAATAGCAATGCAGTCAACCTCTCAGCCACACCAATCAGTACTTGTTGTACAGCAAATGGAACAACAGAAAAAACAACAAGTCTATTTACAGCAACAGCAGCAGATAAAGCAACAAGAAATACTTCTTCAGCAACAGCAACAAAATACTGCAGTGCAGCATCAGATGGAACATCAACAGTCTCTACAGCAGCAGCAAATACAACAACAAGCTCTACTGCAGCAGCAACAGGTCGAGCAGCAACAAACCAATTTACAGCACAAACAACAGTTTGAACAGCAACCTTTACTGCAGCAACAACAATTAGACCAACAGACCGCACTGTTAATGCAACAACAGGAAATACTTCACCAACAACAGATAAATACTGCAATGCAGAAGCAGGTAGAACAACAACAGACTCTCCAGCTGCAGCAGCAAATACAGCAACAGGCACTACTGCAGCAACAACAACATTTAGAGCAGCAACAAGCCCATTTACACCACAAACAGAATTTTGAACAGCAACCTTTAGCACAGCAGCAACAATTGGAACAGCCAGTTCTATTAGCACAACAACAGCTAGAACACCAGGCTCTAATCCACCAACATGCACTTTTAAAACAACAGCAGTTCGAGCAACAGCAGTTAGTGCATCAGCAAAACCAAGCCATATTGCAACAACAGCAGCTTCACACCCAGCTTCAACAGCAAAAACAAATTGACCATCCGTTAGTCGAACAACAGCAACAGTCAGAACAACTGCTGCCTGTATTGCAAGACATGGCAAAATCTCAAGTTACCCAGTCTCAAATTCATTATCAGTCAGAGCAGCAAGCATTTAAACCAGAGGGTGATCAACATCAGCAGATGATACTACAACAACAGACACAACAACAATCACAAATGAGAGAGTTACAGCAGCAGACTCTGCTCAACCAATGGCAAGATCAACAGCAGCTTCAACCACATCAACAATTGAACCATCTGGTACCTCTTGGACAACAGCAGGTTATAACATATGAAACTCTTCAACTGCAACATCAAGCTCTACTTAGGCAACAACAGGAACAATCACAGCTCCAAAATCACACATTGTTTTTACAGCAGCAGCACCATTTTGACCAAGCACCTACTGTGCAATACAACAGTGTACAACAAGAAGCTGTCACTCTTGAGACTGTGCAACAGCATCAGCAGACTCTACTCCAGAAGCAGACTCTGCCACAGCAAGTTTTGTTTCAACAGCAGCAGCAGTTTGGACATCAGATAGCTCTTGGACAGCATCAGAGTGAAGAACAGAAGACTGTCACCCTAGAGACTCTTCAACTGAATCAACAGGATCTGCACAATAAACCACCAGATCAGCAGCAACTACAGCAGCAGTTATCTGTACTGCAACTGTCCAGTCAGGCTAACCAAAGCTTCACTCAACAACAAATAGTTCAGCAACAAACGGTTTCTTCTGAGCACCAAGATAGACCTTCTAACAATATGGTTGTTCAAACAATATCACAAATGGTCAGCTCGCAAAGTCCAAGTCAGGTCCAAACCTCTGTACAACTTCCACCACCTACAGCAACAATTCAGTCTTTAGGTCATGGTGAAACTGTTACACAAATCCATGGTCAAATACCTGTACACAGCCAAGGTCACTCAATTCCACAGTCAACAGTTCCAACCCTGGGACAACCTAATCCTACACAATTTCAAATTTCTCAGGCATCTGCAATCCAAGCTCCAGTACAGAGCCAGGCCTCAGCACAACCACATGTAAAAGCCCAGACCTTTGTTTTAGCTCAATCACAGACTCAACTGCCCCTACAGGGACAGATTGTCCCAACTCAAGTCCTGCCAACTCAACCTATAACTCATGTCCTTTGTCAAGGTTCAGTGGTACCTCAGTCAACTCAAGCCCCATCTACCTTGCTGACAGTTCCATATACTCAAACTTCACAACTTGGTCAAAAAAGCATCCAGTTAGATCTCACACAGGGTACACAGCAGCTACAGCTTCCACCTCAGCAGTACCATCAAATGGTGGTATCCCCTGTATCTGTGGGAAGTAGCATTACTACTTCCTCAGGCACTCTAGTTTCTGGCACCTTGTTGACCAACCAGGCTCAAATCCCAGTCCAGGTACAGACACAACAGATAGTTAACATGCAGACTCTTGAGCAGTCTACACCACACATACAACCTCAAATTCCCCAACAAGTACAGCAAGTTCAAAATATGCAGCAGCATCAAGTCCAACCACCGCTTCAGAGCCAGGTTTTTTCATCTGTAAATCAACCGTTACCACCTCAACCATCTGCCCTGAATCAGCAACCATCTCCGCTACAAGCAGCCTTGGTTGCTTCACAAGTCCTACCAAGCCAACCACATCAGACACAAGTTCAGACTGACCCACTTCATAGTCAAGTTGTAACAAACCCAATAACCTCTCAACAACATCTGACTCAAGTAGTTGTACCTGCCAATTCTCACTCCCAGACAGCCCTTCACTTACAGACAAACATCCACCCACAGACACCTGTCCAAACACAGGCCCATCTCCACACACAGACATACACAGAGCCCTCCGTCACTTTTGTGCAGCCATCATATCCACAAGGTATACTGCATCAAACACATATTGCCTCCAGTCCATCTCATACCTCCCTTCATACATCTTCCACCCTGTCAGACCTCCAACTTCCTCCCTCAGCCTCAGAACTTCCTGCCTCCACTGAAACACAACCTGGGCTAACTGACATCGCTCCCACTGCCTCTCTTCCTATCAATACTCTACAGCCCTCTGGTTCTAATGGCATTAACCTTACCCTGGTCTCACTGGCAGACTGTGACCCTGCATTGATGAGCGGTACACAGGTACAAAATTAATGTAACTCTGTTTTGTTCTGGTTGTTTGATTTTTAAAACACTTAACATCAACAAAATCAAATATACTCACCAAATCAAACTCGCTATTTCTAGTTGTTAAATATAGATTTTTTTAATATGTTTTACTCTTTAGGAAACTGCCTTTTTCATTGGCATTTGGTGTTTTCTGTATGTTTGTTTCTTTTTGCCTACATGTATAGGAGAATCCAGACCAATCTGGCAACCATTCCGTATTAGGGTATGTTCTAGTTACTGTGTATTTTTAAAATTGCATAGGTTTGAATGTATTTCCCATTAGCTGAGTAAAGCATATGTAGTTTTGATTTGTTTGTACCTTTTTGCTTTTAGCTCTGTTCCAGTCAATGGAGAAGAATCTCAGTCAGTAAATGGAAAACTAGAGAAGCTGAAGACTCAGAGAAGATCTTCCTATCAACGTCCTGAAAGAACCACTCACTTTCAGCTGAGCATGCTGCAGGTAAACATCAGATTATGTCCAGCCGACCAGCTAAAATAAAAAGAGTGTAAAAATAACAGGACTGTTTATACATTACTGTAGGTGTCGAACACTGGTGATAACATGGTAGAGTGCCAGCTTGAAACCCATAGTAACAAGATGGTGACCTTCAAGTTTGATATTGAGGGTGATGTTCCAGAGGAGATAGCAGATTACATGGTAAGCATTAAAATTGTCATAGGGCTTTGACCTTCCCTGTAATGAAGAAAAGTAATAATAAAAACATATCTGACTTGCTTGATTTAATTGTATATATTTAGGTGGATGAAAAGTTTCTCCTTGAATCAGAAAAAGAAAGATTTGTGGAGGATCTGAAAAGTATTGTGAAGAATGCCCAGGAGAATCTCAGCACCCAGTCACAGGTATGTCGTTTTTAATGGTATGTCTGTACACCCTAAATTTATGTCAGTACACATTCATGTTCAGCAGTGGCACAAATGTCTTGTCTATTTATCTGCTTTTTATTTCTTCTTCTTCTTTTTTTTGTTTGGTGGCAAAAGCTTTGTGACAACTTTTTTCCCTCAGTGGAGGTCAGAATTTTGTTCGATTTCCTTTCTGTTAGCTTACAATTCTTATCCTTGTATCCCTCTTTCAGTCTGCACCTATGGAGCAACTTACCGTGAGCACACCATCAAGTTCTGCTGAGTCTGCTACTCAGTCTTCTCCAGTGGGTCGCTGGCGATTTTTTATCAATCAGACTATTCGTCATCGTGACTCGCACACCAGCAAAGGAGCCTCCACTCCCCCGCCAGAAGGGGAGGAACAAGATTTTAAAACACCAGAGACTGAAAGAGGTACTCATTGTCATCACTGGGCATGTTTAGAGAGATCTTTTGCCAGCTGGAGTCCCAGTCTAAAATCATGACTGGCTTGCAATACCAAACATTTAATCTAGCTTTATCCACACATTACAGTTCAATGGGGCTAAAAGTATTCAAGTTCTTTGTTTACTTACATCCACTTGGAATGAAAACATATAAAACACATGATTTATCAAAGTTGTGTAAACAAAAGCGCATATTTGAACTTCCAGAAGGACATGCCATCTACTCTGGGGCTGTTTTAATAAACACCATAAATATAAGCACTTGTTATTCAGTTCAGGTTTAGCATACTTGACAAATAGCTTTAAGGTGCATAATGTGCACTTGTCCTTGTTTACATAAATTTTCTACTCATTTATGGGGGTGTGGTGAAGTATTAAGAATGTTATACTTGAAGGACAATGTAAGAAATTGAATTGCAATAGAAATTTCATCAAACAATGATTGCAATAAAGATGTGTTTTTTGGTCCCTTAGCAGTAGCATTAAGAAAATAACATTAGCTGTCACACAGATTTGATGATAAAAACGGTCGTCACATAAGTGAATACTGGCTTAAAATCGATCAATCCTTGAGAGGTGCAAATCTGTCTGTGATTTCTGCCTAATCCTCAACAATTTCTACTTCTAAATTACTACTAAGTATTAACTTACTTTTATAAATTATAAAATAGAAACTAAACAAGTTTACTCAAGCCACTTAAGCCCCAGTTCTGCTTAATTCAAAGTTTTTTATTCAACTTTAAAAAGTATCACTACTTACTGAATTACCTTCAGTTTAGTTTAAGCTTTACAGTATTCACACTGATTATAATTCATTTAATAATCATCTATAACTCCTGATCTATTTTAAATAGCTTTATGATAGACTGTGCTCTATCCAGGGTGTGCACTGTTTGCACTCTATTGACTTGCTGAGCAGTGGGTCTGGTTTATTTGGAAAAACTGGGTGCAATGCAGTAACACACCCTGGACAGGGCAGCAATCCATTTCCCTTTAATGTATTTTTACTAACAATGACCCTCTCCCCATATTCACTGCAGCTTCAGACTATGAGGATTTAGAACAGTCAGACACCCTGCCTGGACTCAAGGAAGTGACCCCCTTTTCTGTCCCAACCTCTGGTGTTGGTGTCTCTGTTTTGGACTCCACCAGCTGTACCTCAACAACTCTCCAAATATCCACAGCACCTATAGCATCTCAAAACACACAAATTCCCACCCAGCCAGTTGCTGAAAAAGAGTCTTCAACCGCTATTCAAGCAAAAGTTCCCAGTTCTTCTAGTATGGGCTCCAATTTTGGCCTAGGCTCTGTAGATGGCGCCACCACTGTACCCACCATGAGCGAGAGTCAGAAGCCTCCATCTAGTGACCAAATACAGCTACTGCAGCAGTTACCCCAGGCGCCAACAATGCTGAGGCCAGAGATTCAACCTCAACAACTCCCAGAAGTCTATTCATCGCAGCCTTTGTTTATAAACACTGATCAAACTCAGCAGCAACAACAACAGTTTAATCCGACTGTCCAACAGCAAGGGTATCAACAGGCCCATCTTCATTCAAACCACACCGAGCCACACTCCATTCTGCAGGCTCAGCCAGTCGCAACAGCACCTCAGACCTTAGCCAACACAATCCTGTCTTCAGTGCAAGAGCAAAACACACAGGCCTTTCAAGCCCAGAATTCAGTACCAATTGCTTACCAACAGGGACATCCTGATCTTGTTCCTCAACCAATAGGCCAGCAGACTGTCCACCTACAGCCGCTTGTTCTTCAACAGCAAGGTAATCTGGAGCAGATGCATTCAGTGGTACAGCAGCAGGGTGTTCTCATGCAGCAGTTAATGCAGCAGGAATCTGTGCAGCCCTCGTTGGCCCTTCTGTCAGAGCAGAACTTACAAACACAGGAACCGTTATTTCACAGAGCACAAGTTCAATCTCTGGTTCCACAGCAGATAGCTCCTGAGCAAATGCAACCCCAGCCAGTGCCACAGCAGACGACTCAACCTACAACCTTGCCCATGCAGAAGCAGCCGTCTTTCCAGCATTCAGAGTCGGAGCTCTCCACTGGAGAGGCCAGTGTCACGGAAGACACCTCCAGTCACTTTGCTTCTTTCCATCCACTGTCCGATGTGCCTCTCCCACTCTCCGAGACAGCTGCACCAGCCCTGGCACATGTGCTGTCACCATCACCTGCCCAACCTTCCTCAGTGGCAGAGTCAGACAGCGAAGGCCCTCCAAAAATGGAGTTTGTTGACAACCGCATAAAGACACTAGATGAAAAGTTGAGGACTCTGCTGTATCAGGAGCATAGTGGCAGTGGAGCCAATAATTCCACCCTAGCTTTCTCTGCCTCAGGCACCGCCTGCACCTCAACACAAATGGACGAGTCATCCGAATCTCACCCGCTGCCTCCATCTGCACCCTCACCCCCTTCTGTCTCTTCCTCAGACACCTCCCCACACTCCTCTTCCAGCACCACCTCCTCAACTACTTCCCGCTCCTGCTCCACCTCGTCGGACAAAGATGGGGAGAAAACGAGAGAAGATGGCATCGTTCAACCTGCTCCGGCTTCCTCTACTGCTGTGGAGTGTCAACCTGCCTCATCCTTCACCTCCCCCTCCCCTCCTTGCTCCCTTTTGTCTTCTTCACAGGAGCCTGTGCCAGGACCCCCATCTCTACTTGGTGAACCCACAGTTCTTGTAAGTCAGGTCTGAAACAACATGTTTTGAGTAAAAGCCTTCTTCAAATCACTGGGTCACTAATAATGCAATAACCTGCACGTGCTTTTATTATAGTAGCTCTGACATATCTCCGTGTCTTCTTTTTTTCACTTCACTTCCTGTGTGGTACCCAGGCTACCTCCTCCCTCTGTGACAGCAGTTCCCCTGGAGACGTCCTTTGGCCATCCTCGTCCCAGCACCCCCTCACACCAGCAGCCGGACAGCAGCAGCAGGACAATGAAGGAGGTGGATATTTTGGCCTAAACCTGACATGTCCTAGTATCAGAAATCCTGTTAGCAAGAAATCCTGGACTCGCAAATTCAAAAGCTGGGCGTGCAAACTGCGCCACTCTGCCAGCTTGTTCAAGAAGCCTAAAGTCCAGCAAGGTAGCGTTTGCACA